>NW_027072034.1:156854028-157262214 GCF_038088225.1 Cyrtonyx montezumae | reverse complement strand
GGAGGCACGGAAGCAAGAACCTATCTTTAATCATAAAATCCCAAACCGCCCAAACGCGTGTCGTTATTTTAGAGCACTAGATGGAGGAGGGAAAGGCGATCTGTCAGCCGAGAGGTGCAGGGAAGAAGGGACACGGAACGGGGCACACGTCGGGGCTGCAGCATTCGGTGGGGTTGACACGAGTGGGAAGTAACACGGAAAATCAGTTGTGTGACCCTCTCACATTCCCTTCCTCTCCTCTTTTATCGGTGCAGAATTTGGGGCATTCCCCGGTGCTGACGGCCCTACAGAGGCGCGGGAGTGTTACTTTCCCCACCGCCTCCCCACGCAGGGACACAGCCCTCGGAATCCTCCAGCGATGGGTTCTCGTGGGGAGGGGGAATTGTGTCCCGTCGTGGACATACGAGGCGATGGGGCCCGACCCGTGGACAACTCCACGCTGTTTTTTTTCCGGAGGGAGTTCTGTCCATGGGAGGACAGAGAGGGGACTGACACCCCCTGTGTACGTCCCCTATGTCAGGGGGTGCGCGTGGATTTCTATCTTTCTTTATTCTCTTTTTTTTTTATCATTAGATTTTTTTTTCTGCACTGATTTAAAGCCTAACACACATGTATAATAATCGTAATAATAGCAAAATAGGTCCGTATCAATTCCTCCCTAGGAGGAGGGGAGCGGGGGGGGGTGGGGGGAACAAGTGAGAAGGCACAACCCCTCTCAGCTATAATGTCACCGCTTTTCCTCGAAAGCTTTTGATGCAACCGGAGCGAGCCCCGCTGCTATGTGCGCGATCACACGCACGGTTATTTTTTTTCCCTCTCTCTCTCCTGCCAGTGACAGTCGCTGCCGGGACGGGTTACATCACGCTCAAAACGCTGCGAGCCCCAGGATCTGATCGTCCCCGCCCCGTGCGATTATTGGGATGGGTGTGTAGAGAAATAGCCCATCATCTTTCTCTCCCTCTTTCTCTGCCCTTTCCCAACCCGGAAGAGCTCTGATCTTCAGCCCAGCCCGGAGGAGGAGGAGGAGAAGGAGGAGGAGGAGGAGGAGGAGGGAAGGGTGACAGTGGGCGTTCGGAGGATGCGGCTCCCCCAGGTTTTCCCCCTGGGTGGCAGCTCGCGACATGCCAGCAGCCGCCCCGCTCCTCCCGCACTCCTGCGCTGAGAGCTCCAGCGGAGCGGGACACCACAAAAAGCATCTCCCCAGGTCAGTGAGCGCCCCTTTTGTCGTCCCCCTCCATCACTTTCTTCTCTGATTCCTTCCTCCCCCCCTACCCTCGCGGCTCCTCGCTTTCTCCTTTTACTCCTTTTCCACGTGGAGGGCATTCGGCTCAAAGGGCGGCATTGGGCTGAAGCTTCCCCCCCATCCCCCCCCCATCCATCCCCCCGGATTCTTACTGCTTATTTTGGGTAGGGGGAGTCGGCTTTTCGCGGTGACCTTGGGGAAGTGTACTCCCGGCCCGGGTGGGAGCCGGAATGTGGGGAGAGGGTGGGAAGGAACCGCTTTGCCGATGGGTTTAGGGGGAAAGAAGAGAGGACGGGAGAGTGCGGGTTGGATGGGACCCGGCTCTGCCTGCGAAATACCCATCCATCTCGGGACGGGAAGAGATGCGTACGGGGCCTGGATTCGTATTTATGTGCATATATATCTGTATATGCAGACACGCTTATGCCTATCCCACATTGCCGTGTAACGATGTGCGTGTGGCCGGAGCGTTTCTGCTCTGCTCTCACGCGTGGTATCACAGCGATATGCCTCGGTCGATTCACGCATCATATAAACTGTGTGTTCACACACTATACACGCAATATATATAATGCTGTGTACAAGTATGTGGAAAAAAAAAGTCTGTATGATAGAATACCTAAGAAACATATGCTTCTAATGGGATGCAATTAGGGCGAGCTCCTCCGCCTCTCCGTTTATAGCTCTCCTTTTACGCCTCGTACTCCCAAATCACTGCTCCGCTCTCTCGCCCCTCACCGCCGCTCATTCCCCCAACCCCACAGTTTTTGGTCCCAGGTAACTACTCAGCCAAAACAAACAAACAAACAAACAAAAAACAACAAAAAAACCCCAAAAACAAACAAACAAAAACGCATTAGGTGTCATTGAGAGCTTTCAAAAGAGTAAAGGAGGGAAAAATAAGAAATAAAAATGCATGTGTACAGCTCTGCTCCTCTCACCTTCACGTGCAGCGAGCTCTGGGCGACGGATTTTAATGCAAGCGGGTAATGAATAACGGCCGACCCTGCTGATTTGCCCATTATTTATGGGCCGCAGGTGCGGAGCTCCCTGAGCACGGACGGGGATGGGGGGGACATTGAGGGTCCCGGGGACCGCGGGAGAGGAGCGCAAGGATTGGGGTGAAGAGAGCCCGGCACATTGTGGGACTTTGCTCGGGGCTGGGGCGAAGAGCTTCCTTCTCCCCGGGGATGTTATTTTGTTTTCAGGTTTATTTTTTTAACAGAGCAAAGGGTGGTGGTGGTGGTGGTGGTGGTGGTGGTGGGGAGGGGGGTGGGGAGAGTGTTTTCATTTCAAAGAGAAAAAAAAAGCTGAGGGCGGATAGGGGACAGGATGAGGGGACACCTCTGGGAGACGGCATCTCAGGGGATTGGAGACCAGAGCTCCATTCAGGGGAATAAAAAAAAAAAAAAAGAAAAAAAGAAAAGAAAAAGGAAAGTGGCGAATTTGAACATCGGAACAGATCTTGCCGTCCCAGCACCTGAATTTGGGAGCTTGGGGCAGTAAAGGAGAGCCCCGCATCCACAGAGTGGAGCACAGAGTTACGCGGAGGGGTCGTGGAGGTGGCAGGTTGGTTTTGGGGTGCGGGAACATCTCGGAGCCCGCGGCAGAATCACTCATCGTCCCAGAGCGAATCGCCGGGGCTGAAATCACGGGGGAGGTCGGGATACGGCCCCGCGCTTCGGTAAAGAGCCGCTGGGAATTCCCGTCACTTCTCACGTCGGGCGGTTTGTGAGTTCTGCTTTATCCTAAGCCTTCCATATATATATATATATATATATATATACATATATTTAATTATTGTTTTATTTTCAAGAAAAAAAAAAGAAAGAAAACATTAAACCCAACTGCAGCGTCACCGTTTCTAGGAAGCGGGAAGGAAAATCGTGAGCTTCGGGTTTAAAGCCATCACCCCCAAAGCTTTGCCTTCGCTTCCATCCACCCCAACGCTATCGCTCAGAGCGGTACCGAGCGATAAAGCAGAGCCGATAAAGTCCTTTCCCAGCTCCTGAACCGGGCGGTGCGGGGGTGCTCCCACCCCGGCTTCCTCCAGCGCTCGGTACTGACATCAGCCGATGGTAATTGTAGGGATATAATTTGTTTAAAACCTCCATTGTGGGGAAACAAAATAATTAAATGACTCTTTTGACTCTTTTTTTTTTTTTTCGGTTGTTAATACGCCTTTCCTTAAACTCGAAGGATTTTTTTGGGGTGGAATTTTTAATTATCTCTCTCTATTTTTTTTCCCCCTCCTTTCTCCGTCTTTCACGTTTTTCTATGGCCAGAAGCCGAAGAGCGGTGCGGGTGTGCGCAGAGAGGGTCCTCTCCGCGGAGCTCGGAGCGGGGGAAAAGAAAGAGGGAACAGAGTGAGAGGGTTTTTTTTTGGGGGGGGGAGGGTGAGGAAAGAGAAAGAAGGAGAACACCTTCTCCCCATCGAGAAAGGAAAAAAACGGGGGGGGGGGGGGGGAATAAAAGGGAGAAAAGAGACTTACCGAGCGTGAAACCGGGGCTGCGCTACGAGAACAAAAATGAAGGAGCAGAGGAGGAAGGAGGGAAGGGAGCGGCGTTGGGTCCCATCCAACCGGGGGCCACACGGTCACCCCCCCACAACCCCCCCCCGCCCCACCCGGCCCCGCTC
Source organism: Cyrtonyx montezumae (assembly GCF_038088225.1). Taxonomy (NCBI): domain Eukaryota; kingdom Metazoa; phylum Chordata; class Aves; order Galliformes; family Odontophoridae; genus Cyrtonyx; species Cyrtonyx montezumae. The sequence continues at coordinate 157,258,333 of NW_027072034.1, read as the reverse complement.
CGTGGTAGTGCCGCGCACTTTGGGGAATGTGTAGGGGGGAGAGGTCGCCGCTGGGACTTGCGGAGCCGGTTTTGATCTTTCTCAGCATTTTTTTTTTTTTTTAAACTCCTGCAGTGTCCCGGGGCAGTCGCCCTCCTCTCAGCTTCAAAGATACGGAGGGGGGAGGAGGGGAAAGAAAAGCCCCACTCTCTCTCCTCCCCATTTCTAATTCTTCGCATTTCTCTTCCTTGGCAGTGCAAGGTTTTTCTCCCTCTTTCCCCCCATAGTATTTTTTTCTTTTTTCTTTTTTCTCTTTTTTTTTTTTTTTTTGCGCTGAAAAAAAAAAGCGCGCGGGTGTGTGTAGGTGATGTTGCACGAAGGGATTAAAAAATCGCACCCGGTGTCATCGGGCGCTGATTTGTGCTCTCGCTGTATTTGCATTGCTCGGGACTGTTTTGTGCGTTCGTGCTTTTCCTCCCGGTCTTCGCGGAAGGGAGAGAAATGAATTATTAGAAGAGAACGGAAACATTGAGATAGATGCGATTTTTAAACAGGAGTGAGAATGAGCAGCCAGCCCCTGGGGCTGGGGTCGGAGCGGAGGGAATGGTTGACATGGGATGAGGTGCACTGAAAGGAGGGAGGCAGAAATGCCGTTCTCTGACACTCTGTTATTGTTAATATCATTATTACTTTATTTATTCATTCTGCTGACTTGCGCTTCGGTTTTCCTGACAGAGAGAGGGAAGAGGTTTGGGGGGAATTGGGGGAAGAGATCGTAATTCCTGATTCGTGACAAGGAATCATCGTCATGATAAAATAAAAAGGGAGAAAAAAAATACTCCCTTCTCTCCCGTCTTTGTCCAATCCGTATTATCGCATAGGGGACCGCAGCGTTCCGACTCCGCACCCCGGGAGGAGTCGGTGCGCACAATGTGGGGGGGTGGAGGGGGGGCAACGCTGCTCCCTCCCCCGGCCCTTTTTTCCCCTTCGGTAGAGCACAAGTTGTTATACACCGGGCAAAAATCTTTGGGAGTTCTGCCCTGGGCCGTGTCCTCTCCATAACCCTCCGATTCGTAGCTCCCGGCTGTTTGTACAGCTTTACCTGTACTATTCTGGTACCCTGTAAAAACCCCAGCCCGGCGAACGTAACTTAATCCGCTTTCAGTCAATTGTCGTCTAAAAGGGGGCCAGGGGTTTGGGGGGGGGGGGGAAGGAGTAGCGGGAGGAGGGGGCTTTTTGCCTGTCCCCGCCCCGAGCGGAGGCAGCGGAACCCACGGCGGTGCCAATGGCAGCGGTGGGCACGGGGCTCCCCCGGACCAGAACGCAGCCCCGATAACTGTTGCAACAGCAGGGCTTGGGCATATGGGGAGGGGGAGATGGGGGGTGGAGGGATGGTCACCAATAGGGGAGAGGTACTGTGACTCGCCCCACGTCCCGGAGTTTTTCTTCTTTTCTCATTTTGGGTTTTTCAGACCTATTCTAACCTCTCAGTGCCAGGATTCGCCCCGTTCTCCCCTCCCCCCTCCATCCCGCATCTGGCTCCCCAGCTGGAGCGATGCTGCCCGCAGCTCAACCCACCTCCTCACCCCCCCCCCCCCCTCCCACCCCCCCGAGTCTTTATCTGGCGGCTGGTGGCGATCGTGGGGCTAATTGCTCCAACAATGGGCTCCTATTAGCGCCGGGCTGTCACTGGAAACCCTGCTGGGGGCTGCGGCGGGGGGGGCGAGGTGATGGATCTGTAGCCACAGCCTGGGAAAAGGACGGTCAAGGCCAGCGATCCTTCAAAAAACCTTGGGAATCGCGAATTAACCCGAAGGTGGGGAGGGGGGGAATACGAATGCGCTCTCATTTTATATTTTTCTAAGGGAGGGGGGGGGGGGGAATATGTTTTTGCCCTCCCCACCACTGCTCTCTCCCGGCTAAGAAAGGTATAGAAAAATAGGAGTAGAAACATAGGGGCAAACCGAGAAAAGTTGATTTAAAGTTGGTGTCCTCCTTCCTAAATCGGGACTGTGGCACTGGGTAAGGGGGGGGTAGGGGGAAAGGGGCGACGCGAAGGCTCTCGACTTGCCATCCCCCCCGTCCGTCTCATCGGGGCTTCAGCACTGCTCTGCTCCTTTCCCCACCACACTTGGTGGACTTTCCCTCCCCTCCCCCTTAAAAAATATATATTTAATCGCGATTTTATTGAATTACGTTCTATTATATTCAATTTTAATTTACTGCATTCCCCCCACCCCCCACTGATTTTTGCTCATTCTGTTTTGCCTTAAGCATTCTTCGTCCTCCGAATAGCGCTGAAGGATGGCGACTTCGCGGTCCTTCCCCTACCCCCTGACGGGGTTAGAGGCACATTTTCTCTATGCCTTAGCGATTTTGTGACCTCTGGAGGGAATTTCCCTTCCTCTGTGCTCCCACCGCTGTAGGTCCCAGAGCTGTAACAAGGACAGCAGAGCTGGGAGTGGGGGGTGGGGGTTACAACTCACCTGCCCCATGCTCGGCCCTACGGCATCCTCCGTTCAGTGTGTTAAAAGGGATTTGTTAAAAACGACTTTCGCCAAGTGCCGGAGAGCAAATCTCATCAGCGGGAACGGCTTGGGGTCAGGGAAAACGTAAAGGAGCAGGGATAAAGAGGTGCACTTGGACCTCCGTAAAACACATTTAGAGCTGGACTGGGGGGAGGAAAGTTTGTGCTAATAGATGATTTGCAAGTGAGATGCCCCCCTCTCCCCCCGAGCCCCCTCATCCCAGCTGCTTCCCTGCTCCTTTCCTGCTCTCCTCGTAGTTCTGCTGGGAACGCTGCCCGGCTCTCCCCCTCAGCCCCGGCGGTATCGGGTGGGCTGCGAGAGGGGACTGGACCTGGCCCTCACAGCCGGGAGTGTGCACCCCCCCCCCATCCCCGTCTTCTTGGTGTACAGCATCCTCCAGATGTCCTCACCCCTCTTTATCCCCCCCGCGCGCGTTTTCCCACGGCTGGACTGCGCGCTTGGTTATCCGCGCACTTGTTCCTGCCCCGAATCCTATTCGTGTAAGACTTTTAACGCTTTAATCGAGAAGAACGATATTCCTGTGCGCCATCTCTAAGTCAGAGTGGGTCGTCCCAGCCCCGCTCACAGCGGGGATGTGAAAACGCGTTTGAAAATCGGCGCAAGCACCCGGCGCATCTGCTGCGGGCTGTGCCCCTGAGCCCGTCGGGGAGCGATTTCCTACCGGAGCAGTGGGGAGCGGGGGGTGCGCGGGAGGTGCTGCGGAACCGCGGCTTTTAATGAGCCCCCCCACCCCCCCGTATGAAAGTGCTGAGAGGCGCTTCCTCCGGCAGCCGGGTAGAGTCTGGTGTGTGGGGAGACAGCGCGCTCAGAGCGGCCCTGTAAGTCACTTCTATTTCTTTTTTTTCATTTTTTCCTTTTAAAACTTCTTTTTAAAACCTTTTTTCCTTTAGTTAACTTTCCTCTTTCTCTTTTTTCCCTTTTCTTTCCTTTTTCGTCTCCTTTCTTTCCCCTTTCTTTTCCTTCTTTTCCTTTCCTTTTTTCTTCCTTTTTCTTCTCCTTTCCCTTTCTTTTTTTTTCTTTTTCTTTCTCTACCTTTCCCCCCCTTTTTATTTCCTTCATCTTTTTTTTTGGTTTTTCTTTCTCTACTTTTTTATTCTCCTTTTCCTTTCCTTCATTTCTTTTTGCTTTTCCTTTCTCTACTTTTTTCCCTCATTTTCCATTCCTTCATTTTTCTCCTTTTCGTTTTTCTTCCTTTTTTTTCTTCCCCTTTTCCTTTCCTTCATTTTCCCCCTTTATTTCCCTCTTCTCTTCTCTTCTCTTCTCTTCTCTTCTCTTCTCTTCTCTTCTCTTCTCTTCTCTTCTCTTCTCTTCTCTTCTCTTCTCTTCTCTCTCTCTTCTCTTCTCTTCTCTTCTCTTCTCTTCTCTTCTCTTCTCTTCTCCCCTCTTCTCCCCTCTTCTCCCCCCCCCTTAACCCTCCAACATTTTCACCCCTCTCTCTCCCCTCTTCCTCGCCTTCCTCCACCCCTCCACATCCCCCCCAGGCCCCGCTCCATCCCTGCCCCACGCCCGCTGCCGCGGCGGCGTTACGGCGGGGCCGCTAGGGGATGCCCTGGCTCAAGGCAGCGGCCGGGCCGGGCCGACGGGGCGCGGGCGGACAACCAATCAGAGCGGTCCGCTGCCGGCGCCCCAGTTCCTGCTCTCTCCCCATTGGGCTGACGAGCGGCGGCCCCCGCCGGGCGGCGGGAGGAGGGAGGTGCCGCGGGGAGCGGAGCCCCGGGGTGGGGGTTGGGGGGGTCAGCGGGGGTCCCGTCCGCCGAACCCCTCCGGGACCCTTCCACTGCCGGGCATGCCCTGCCTGTCCTCCCTTAGAACCGAGATCTCCGCTAGAACTTAAAAGGGGTTGTTGAGGGGGATGGAGGGGAATAAGAAAGAAAAACAACACAAAACATCCCAAGATTGTGTTGTTACCAAACGCGGCGCTCAGATCCTTAAGGAAAAATCTTTCTCGAGTCTGAGCGGCTCTAAGCACGAGGAGACGCGGCTTTATTTCCAGGAGGTGCTGCACCTGCCGGGGCTGATGCCCCTTCTGTAGCTCCGCGTCCATTGGGATGGGCCGGGATGGGGGAAGGGGGGAAGGACGACCCCCCGTGCAGCGCACAGAGTTTGGGAGCAGCACCCGAGGTTTCTTCAGCCCTCAGAGTTTCGTGGTTGGTGGGGAAAGTTGTTTTCTTTTTCACCTTGGGGAATAAGAATAGTAAGAAAGAAAAAAAAATATGAAAAAAAGTAAGTAAATAAAGCGAAAAGAAGCGGAAAAAAGAATAAAAAAAAGGAAATAAATATATGAACGGAAAGAGAAAGTGAATAGAAAACGAGGAAAGAATAAAAAAGGAAGAAAGAAAGAAAAAGGGGGAAAATAAATAAAAAAAAGGGAGGGGGAAAGGAGTAATGAAAAAGAGTAAAAATAGAAAATGGAAAAGGAAGTTCAAAAAAAAAAAAAAGGAATAAAACGTGAAAAAGAAAAACAAGTTGTTGAAGTTGCCGTCGCCCACCGCGGAGTTGCGCGGGTGCGCCCCGGCCGGTCCCTGGCGCGGTCCCCTCCTCACCCGGGGCCAGGCTCCGCCTCCCCCGTGCTTATGACACTGGAACCTCCTTAAGTTGCGTCTCGCCACAGCTGTCTGTAAGCACTGAGCCGGCTGGCGCCATCCTGCTCCTTTCAGAAAGAATGCCTTCCCTGTAAAAAAAAAAAAAAAATAGAGAGAGAGAGAAGGAGGAAAAAAAAAAAAAAGGGAAAAAAAATAGGGAGAGCGAGCGAGCACAATCCGGATCCGATCAAGCACTTTCAGCTTCATCCCTCCCTGGGTGCACACACTGCTTCTCCACCAAGGTTTGTGCGGAATTTCTTTAGCAACTTGACTTTTTTTTTTAATTTTTTTCTCCTCCAGCTTCCTTCTCCTTTTGCCCTCTCACCCCCACCTTTTTCTCTACCGCTTTTCCCCCTCCTCTTTTTTTTTTTTCCTCTCTTTTTCTCCTCTCTTCCTCCCTTTTCCCGGTTGCATAATAATTAATGAGCAATCAGAGCGGCCGTAGCTGCAGCGCAGCGAATGGCACAAGTTCTCACCGGGCTTAAGGCGCCGGAGCTGCTCAGGTGCAAATTGAGCAAACAAACAAACAAACAAACAACCTCGTCGACAAAAAAAAAAAAAAAAAAAAGGAGGAGGGGGGAAGGAAGGAAAGAAGAAAAGTAAAAACGCGGGGATAAAAAGGGAGGAAAAAAAAAAATTAAGAGAGAGAGAAAAAGCGAAGCGAGAGCTGCGGCTGCCGGGCTTCGCTGCGAGCCGGGCGGGGAGAGAGCGAAAGAGAAAGAGGCACTGGGAGAGGTGGGTCCAGGGCAGAGCGGAGCTTCCCAGGGCTGGCTCAGGGATGGGATGGGTTTGCTCCTGCCTAAAAAGTCAGGTGCTAAAGTTCAGAACTTCTCAAGCACGTTTCTCTCTGCCTCTCTCTCTCTCTCTCTCTCTGCTCCTTCCCCTTTTCCTCTTTCTCGTTACAGGTGATCAAAGAAGAGAAACATCTGCAAAAAGAGCGGAAGATACAGAGGGGATCTCACTTCGTAGAGATTTTTTTTTTCTCTGAATTTGTTTTCTTTTTTCCTTTTTTTTTAATTATTTTTCCCCTTTATTATATTCTTATTTTCCTTTTTTTTTTTCTTTCTTTCTTTTTTTCTTTTTTGTTTTTTAAACTTTTTGGAACCGATCATTTCTCATCACCACCCCCCCTCCTCCCTCCGATTACAAACCAACCCAACCCCAACCTCGCCGAAGCTCTTTCCCCACCCCGACTCTGCGCAGCCGTCCCCCCCCCTCCCTCCCGTCGCCAGCCTCGCTGAGGAGGAGGAGGAGGAGGAGGAGGAAGAGCAGCGAGCGCGAAAGATGGAGGTCTCCACGGACCAACCGCGGTGGGTGAGCCACCACCACCCGGCCGTGCTCAATGGGCAGCACCCGGACTCCCACCACCCCACTCTTGGCCATACCTACATGGACCCCACGCAGTATCCTCTCGCCGAGGAAGTGGATGTACTTTTTAATATCGACGGACAAGGCAACCCCGTGCCCCCGTATTACGGCAACTCCGTGCGAGCCACCGTGCAGCGATACCCCACAGCCCATCACGGTGAGTGCCTGCTCCGACCCCACAGAGCACCCCGAGCCCTGGAGCCGTCGGGCAGCCCCCGGCAGCGATCCTGCGGGCCGGGAAACGACGTCATGGGTGGGTTTTGGGGCCGGCTTTTAGATATACAGCTCAATCCTGGCTACTTTTCGTTTTATTTTCTGTCTTTTTCTTTCTTTCTTGTCTTTCCGTTGTTTTGCTTTCTTTTCTTTTTCTTCTGTTTTTATTATCTTTCCCTCCTCTCTTTCCCTTCTTTCCCTCCTCTCTTTCCCTTCTTTCCCTCCTCTCTTTCCCTTCTTTCCCTCCTCTCTTTCCCTTCTTTCCCTCCTCTCTTTCCCTTCTTTCCCTCCTCTCTTTCCCTTCTTTCCCTCCTCTCTTTCCCTTCTTTCCCTCCTCTCTTTCCCTTCTTTCCCTCCTCTCTTTCCCTTCTTTCCCTCCTCTCTTTCCCTTCTTTCCCTCCTCTCTTTCCCTTCTTTCCCTCCTCTCTTTCCCTTCTTTCCCTCCTCTCTTTCCCTTCTTTCCCTCCTCTCTTTCCCTTCTTTCCCTCCTCTCTTTCCCTTCTTTCCCTCCTCTCTTTCCCTTCTTTCCCTCCTCTCTTTCCCTTCTTTCCCTCCTCTCTTTCCCTTCTTTCCCTCCTCTCTTTCCCTTCTTTCCCTCCTCTCTTTCCCTTCTTTCCCTCCTCTCTTTCCCTTCTTTCCCTCCTCTCTTTCCCTTCTTTCCCTCCTCTCTTTCCCTTCTTTCCCTCCTCTCTTTCCCTTCTTTCCCTCCTCTCTTTCCCTTCTTTCCCTCCTCTCTTTCCCTTCTTTCCCTCCTCTCTTTCCCTTCTTTCCCTCCTCTCTTTCCCTTCTTTCCCTCCTCTCTTTCCCTTCTTTCCCTCCTCTCTTTCCCTTCTTTCCCTCCTCTCTTTCCCTTCTTTCCCTCCTCTCTTTCCCTTCTTTCCCTCCTCTCTTTCCCTTCTTTCCCTCCTCTCTTTCCCTTCTTTCCCTCCTCTCTTTCCCTTCTTTCCCTCCTCTCTTTCCCTTCTTTCCCTCCTCTCTTTCCCTTCTTTCCCTCCTCTCTTTCCCTTCTTTCCCTCCTCTCTTTCCCTTCTTTCCCTCCTCTCTTTCCCTTCTTTCCCTCCTCTCTTTCCCTTCTTTCCCTCCTCTCTTTCCCTTCTTTCCCTCCTCTCTTTCCCTTCTTTCCCTCCTCTCTTTCCCTTCTTTCCCTCCTCTCTTTCCCTTCTTTCCCTCCTCTCTTTCCCTTCTTTCCCTCCTCTCTTTCCCTTCTTTCCCTCCTCTCTTTCCCTTCTTTCCCTCCTCTCTTTCCCTTCTTTCCCTCCTCTCTTTCCCTTCTTTCCCTCCTCTCTTTCCCTTCTTTCCCTCCTCTCTTTCCCTTCTTTCCCTCCTCTCTTTCCCTTCTTTCCCTCCTCTCTTTCCCTTCTTTCCCTCCTCTCTTTCCCTTCTTTCCCTCCTCTCTTTCCCTTCTTTCCCTCCTCTCTTTCCCTTCTTTCCCTCCTCTCTTTCCCTTCTTTCCCTCCTCTCTTTCCCTTCTTTCCCTCCTCTCTTTCCCTTCTTTCCCTCCTCTCTTTCCCTTCTTTCCCTCCTCTCTTTCCCTTCTTTCCCTCCTCTCTTTCCCTTCTTTCCCTCCTCTCTTTCCCTTCTTTCCCTCCTCTCTTTCCCTTCTTTCCCTCCTCTCTTTCCCTTCTTTCCCTCCTCTCTTTCCCTTCTTTCCCTATCTTCTTCTTTCATCTACCTTTTTCCTTTCTCTTTCACTCAGCTATTTCCCTCTCTAATTAGCTTAACGGCGTTTTCACATGGTGTTTAGCTTTTGCACCATTCGCTACTCTCGAGAAGCAAAGCTGTAGAGCAGGAGTGTGAGAATGACCCTGAAGTCCTCGCGCTTGGGATATTTCATTCGCACTTCAGGAGCTCGTTAGGCTCAATTTAAAAGTTTCACCCAGGGCCGCATCATGGCGTGTGCTAAAACAAGAAAGACAGGAGGAAGATCCAAAGTCAGGAAGCTGAGCAGCGGTGTTTTCCTGCAGGAAAGTGGTGATCCACGATGTGAACGTTGCTCCTGGGTCACTGCTTTTAGAGAGGAGGTGAAATACCTGCGGCCGATGGGGCCTGGGGCTGCGGAGGGATGGATGTTTTGGTGCCATCTTTTTAAGGAAGAAGCAGAGCTACCCAGGGAGCGTGGCTGGAGTTGCCTCTGTGTTTAAAAGTTAGGGAATAATAATAATTAAAGCAGGGAAACGAGCAGCTGCTGAGCTCTGCAGCCGGAGTGACCTCTCTGAAGTGTTGGAACCTCAAAAGCCCGAGACTCACCCCAAAAATCAATGAGAGGAAAGTGGGATGAGAGTGGCAGCGGAGCTGAGCTGGGCTCAGGGCTACTCCCAGCCCTCAGCTACTTGTTGAGTGGGAGTCTGCATTAGGTCCGCTCAGTAGCTGCATTGTTCTGTCATTAGTCCCTTTAAAACAATTTTTTCTAAGGATCAGCAGCCTTTGTCTTTTCTTTCTTTTCTGCTCTTCTCATTTTTTTTTCTCCCAATATATCAGCAGAAAGTGGAACTGCGGTCTCTCTGATCTAGCCTGAATATTATTTACTATGCTACTTCCTGGAGAAGATAATGAATCTTGACCCTTTCTACTCGTATAACCCACCTTCCCTTCCTTTCGAGCAGTTACTTTCAGTATTGTTCACGAATGTCTGGTACACTGAAAACCAGCCTGTAGATTTCCTAAGATGCACACGAGCTCACATGTAGACATACGTGTCCACACTGCACCCGCTCTTTTGCTGCCTGTGGCTCTATAGATTCATGTTTTCATCTCTCCTGCCGTGTATTTAGCACCCTGCACGCACGTCCCATGATAGTTGGAGAGGTTGAGGCTCTCTGGATGTCAGTGTGTTTCAGGGCTGTGCAGCAGGCACAAACTTGCTCTCTTCCAGGGGAATAACTGTGTTTTTCAGCTTCTATCGATTTGCTGAAGTTGCTGGGGGTGATTTGGGTAGAATTGATTCTTTGGAGATATACATATATATATATTAGAAAAGGCTAAAACATGAGTTATGATCCCTCCAGAACATTTATGACAAAAGGGAAGGTTTGGCTGTCTAAACCTGGTGGTTTTCTTCCCCCCTGAAAGCCCAGGTCTTTATTTTAATGTAAGAATTGGTAGTGATGAGAAGGGGATGGAGGGAAGAGTTCCTTTTCAGGTTGGTACTCTCTTCATGTGCCATATTGCCACCAAAAACTGTCTAACATTTCTGTGCAGCCTCAAGGATGGGGAAAAGAAAGCGCAAACTCCGACAGTTTGCAAACTTGAGCAGCTCGGCTGGGAAAGTTAGAAAGGTTAGAATCACATTTTTGGTCATCTTCTGGTCTTCTTCGTTTGGCCTGAATATGCCCAGGTTTTGTAGCCCACGGCTGCTTTTGGAAAGCACCTGACAAATTATTTCCCAGCTCGGATAAATGGTTTCTGCAGCGAGGGCTGGGCAATTTCATGCAGGATCTTCGCTTCCAAGTCCGCCTGGGGTTGTCTGGGCAGGATGAGGGCGAAGCAAAACTCTGTGACCCAGTGCGTCCCACTCGGGGGGGTCCCACTCCCGCAGGATCGCGGCTTTTAGGGTTTCATTTTCAAAAGGGGAGAGTTGAGGGGTTCGCACCAGGTAGGATTTCTCCCTGTGCACGGGAGGATGCTCCCCGTGCACGGGGTTCAGCTGAGCGTTAGAGGAAGGAGCAGGGGCACAGCCCGCAGCCCCCGGCGGGTCGTAGGGGAGGCAAAGGGAATGTAACCGGCTTTTTCTCGCTGTGCTTTCTCCGAGCAGGCAGCCAGGTGTGCCGGCCCCCTCTGCTGCACGGCTCGCTGCCGTGGCTGGACGGGAGCAAAGCGCTGAGCAGCCACCACAGCGCTTCCCCTTGGAACCTCAGCCCTTTTTCCAAGACCTCCATCCATCACAGCTCGCCGGGACCCCTCTCCGTTTACCCGCCCGCTTCTTCCTCCACTTTATCCGCCGGTCACTCCAGCCCGCACCTTTTCACCTTCCCACCGACCCCTCCTAAAGATGTGTCCCCGGATCCGTCCATCTCCACTCCTGGCTCCACCGGCTCCACCCGGCAGGATGAGAAGGAATGCATCAAATACCAGGTGTCCCTGGCTGACACCATGAAGCTGGAGTCGTCTCACTCTCGGAGCAGCATGGCCTCGTTAGGAGGAGCCACCTCCTCCGCTCATCACCCCATCACTACTTACCCACCGTATGTCCCCGAATATGGCTCTGGACTTTTTCCCCCCAGCAGCCTCTTAGGAGGATCGCCTACCGGCTTCGGGTGCAAATCACGACCGAAAGCACGGTCGAGCACAGGTAGGGTTTTTGGCTGCTTCGTCCCCATTTGCTGGGAAAGGGAGAGGAAGCGATGGGATGGAGCGTGGGCTGTCTACCCGGGGGTTGATTCCCGAGGAAAGGAGAGGAAAAACGTTGAATGTTTCCCATAGGTTACCCCGCTGGGATGCTAACCCCTGGCAAAGTCTCCCCCCTTGTGCCCGACCCTTGTGCCCGAACCTTTTCCTGCCGCCGGGCTCTAGCCCCGAGGGCGATCCCAAACGCCTCTGCTGTGCTCGGCTGCGGGCGTTTAATGAGGAAGCGAAACCGAGGGAACCGCAGCATTAGTGTATCTCTCCGTATTTTAATAATGGTACTTAAAATCCCGGCCAACTTCCCCCGCCTGCCCTCCGCCCCGCTCTTCCCAGCGCAGCTCAGCCCAGGGCCTCTTCCCATGCGGCGCCGGGAGGCTGGGAAACGGGGGGTGAGGCGGGGGGGGGATTACCCTGAACTCACTCCCCAGACCCCATCCAGCTCCGTGCCCGCCCCCGGACCGGACCCCAGACCCCGGGGAAGGCACCGCGGGGAGGGTGGGGGGGTCCCGGCGCATTGCGGCTCCGGGAGCTGTGCCGGACGGTCGGGATTTGAAGTGCACCAAAGGGTGCTGCTGTGTGAGCAGAAGAAAGGGCGATTAGTCAAAACTCTTTTCCTTTTTTTTTTTTTTTTTTTTTTTTTTTTCCTTTCCGTGGAGGCTGTTGCAGGGTTGCCTGGCATGAATGAGATCAGTTTTCAGGGTTTTTCCAGGGTGACATTTACTCTGTCTGTCTGAGCAGGGACTGTCTCTATTTAGCTGATATGTTTGAGCTAATCCAATTATTTTCAGACTGCTGCACGCGACAGTTGCATTGTTTATCCAGCGCCAGGAACTTTAATAGAGTCCGGATGCGGTTAGAGTGACAAAAAAACCCAGACCTGTGTGTTTTGTACATGAAAGCAGGAGAGAGAGAGAGATGGAGTGAAACAAAAGAGAGGGACAGAGACACAAACGGCCTCAGAGCGGCCGCCCCGTTTAACCAGAGAGGACTGAACCCATGCGGGTGCAGTCCCGTCCCGACCCGACCACTGCGGCTCCGCTTTATCCTCACCCCGAACCGCGGGGCAGCGGCTGCGCGGGATTTTCAAACCGTTTTGCCCCCCTCTTCCTCCTCCCTCTTGTTTTCCTTTTGCCACTTTCTGTTACTTTACCTTCTAGAAAGACATCTGCGGTTTGCGATAAACCAACCCCAAGAGCAACACCTTTTTTTTTTTTTTTTTTTTTTTAAAGTCGATTTTAGCAAGCTGAGAAGCTCGCGTACAAAGGGGGGATGGGTCCTGGTGGAAAGAAGGAAAGGGGGTGTTTGTGAAGGACGAAAAGAAGGAGAAAGGGATGCAAGTTAACACTTCATTATTACGATTGTTTTTTTGGAGCTGATAGAGGAGGGAGGTTTAGCACCAGGGCTCTGGAAAAACGGCTGCTGGTTGTGGTTAGGGCGAGGGTGGCTCTTGCTTGAACCCGTAGCTGAGCTGGGTTAGCTCTGCTCCGGCCAGCTGAGAGTTTCTGCTGCTCTCAGATGAGCTGGGAGTGCCTTTAGGTGCAAGAAATAAAATAACAACAACATGAAACCACCCAACCCTCTGACAGTAGCTGGGAGGTACTGTGTCCCCTAAATCCTGGGAGCTGGTGGGCTGGGGGAGTCTGCTTGTAACTGAGTCAGAATGGTGCCAGAAAGGAGGAGAAGATGGAGAAGACTATAAACTGTTCAGGGACCTAAATATATTGAGCACAGGCTGTACATACAGTGTGGAAGACAGCCATCAGGGCTGCAGAAATCCTTCTAAGCAGTGAAAGCTGTATTGCAAATTGATAGTGGATATTGGCCGAGTGACTGTGGATTGTCTGAGACTGGAGAAGTGTTCTGGTGGTTGGACCACGATTGTTTTGGGGGTTCTTGGTGTGATCTGAGACCGGAGGAAGAGCACCCCTGGCTCATGCACCTCACTGAGAGCCAGAGTGATGATCAAGGAGGGAACTCATTGTCCCAGTACCTGTTAGAAAGGGTTTTGTGGACCTGAATTTGGCATCCATCTATCTCTGGATGGTCAGAGGCCTCTTTTTTTCTAGCACTAGGGCTGATATAGACCCACCAGCCACTCATCTTCTTCCTACCAAGGGGGACCCATGTGTAGGGAGCCCTGAGCTGCTCTTGGGTTTGGGTGGGCGCTGTCACGTTCACCTCCCTCTTCCTGCAGGGCACGGGGGACCTGTGGGGTGTTAGAATTGGGGTGGTGGGACAGGATCAGACCCCACCAGGGCTGACTGTCCCCTACCTCTGTCCCTTAACCAGGACCTTGGGCTCTTGGGCATCCTGAGCTTGAAGAAGACAGACAGTGCCTTTCGGAGTCATTTTGGGGTAGGGGGAATCTTTCACCATCCCCTTTCACCACTGTTTTCCCTAAGTGAACTATGTGCTCTCTTGTTTCCAGAAGGCAGGGAGTGTGTAAACTGTGGGGCTACCTCAACCCCTCTGTGGAGAAGAGACGGCACCGGGCACTACTTGTGTAACGCCTGTGGACTCTATCACAAAATGAATGGGCAGAACCGACCCCTGATCAAACCCAAGAGAAGGCTGGTGAGTGGTTTTATATTATTGAATTTAATTTGCTTTCTTCTGCCACCTTTGTTTCTTGCTTGCAGCCTGGGTCGGAGAGGGGAAGCTCAGCCAGCCCCAGAATGTGGTTACACTGTGACCGAGCGCTGGGATGGAGGATGCTCAGAGATATGCTCCTGCACACTGTAGGCCTCAATTGTCTGTTCCTTTTGCAAATGCAGAACAGGTTTTTTAAAAAAAAATCATGATCTAGAGACTTGTGTGACCCAGGACTGAGTTTTCCTCCAGGTTGTGATAGAGTGGAAGCCTCTGCACGGTGCATCTGGATGGTGACCCAAATATGATGGCTCTTTCCAAAGACATTTCCCATTGACCAAAGAGATAACAGGAGAACAGAGTTTCTCCTGGGCCCCTAAATTTTTTTCTGTGTGCTTTCCATTCCTGTTGGCTGGTGGTGACACAGAAGGGACCTGAGCTGGGTCACTGTTCCTGAGCACCACCACTGCCGCCACCTCATTGCTATCTCAATGCAGAGGATGGTGAAATGTGTGAGTGTGCAAAACTGAGTGTGCGCTTGCAACAACACAAGCTGGAGGAAGGTGAAATGCATGGGTAACTGTTTGAAATAATGTTGAAATAATAGTTTCAGGCCTCGTGACCATAATATGTACAGGCAATACATTATAGCATCCCCAGTGATCTATTTATGAATATCCTTATGAGCCACAAAAAGGTCTGGAAGTTGTGGGCATGGCTAATAAATGTGTTGAAGTCTATTTGGCAAATAATCAGGCAAACCGCAAGGGGAAAAATATATCAAGTGGGGGAAAAAAATATGTTCCCTGCTTGGGAAGTTATTGAATGTTTTGAATTGAGGCACATTTGGTTGCATTAGGATTAAAAACTGAGGGCAGAGAAAAAGTGACTCTTGCGTCCCCATGGTGTTTTGGGGTTGAAGGACTGAATGGGACAGTGCTGGTGTGGAGCTCTGCTGCACTGAAAAGCAATGAAAGTCCGTCCACATGGTTTTCCCTCATAAGAAAACGGTCTCCCTTGGATCAGGCTCTTCTTTCACAGCTTCATTAGGAAAAAGGAAAGACTTTCTAGGGAGGGAAGTGCGGGTTGGGATTTTTTTAATTCTTTTCGGGCAGTTCTCTCATTCCCTTTTCCTCCCTCCCGCCGGCCCTTCTGTCTTAAGCACACACACCTTGTTTTCTCTTTCTTTTTCTTTTCTTTTTTTTTTTTTTCTTCTCGTTCTCTCTTTATGTGTAAAGTCAACTTCCTAGGAAAAAGCTGCCGGATATCTGAGCCCTGGAGATAACTCATAAACAACAGCTCTGTTTCCCCAGCCCAAACACACAGGAGCTTGAGCATATCCAAACAAGCAGAGAGGGAGGCAGGATAGGAAAGCGGCTGGAAAGGGGGTAGAGCTTTCACAGAGTGTCTGATGGAACCACGAAAGAATGTCCTGAGTTACCCCGAGCTCGGCACATGTAAAATGGAATATATAAATAAATACGTTTTGAAAGGTCACTCTTGGGGGGGGGAAAAAAGGAAAAAAAAGAATGAAAAATGTAGAGATAGACCTGGTCTTGCATAACCGTTCCTATCTTGGGCATTTTAGCTGAAGTCTGAGTTACAGAAAGTTCCTGTTCTTTGCATGCCACGTTTGCTAAATGAGAACTTTTAGATTTTTTACTTTCCTTTTTTTTTTCACCTCTGTCTGAGAAAAGAAAATGTTTTTAACACTGTTTACCTCTATTTTTCTTGCTAACTCTCTCTCAAAAAAAAAAAAAATCAAAATGCATCAAGACCTTCTGTATTTGAATCTCCTTGTGCAGGGATGTGGAAGCATGCATGTCTGTGGTTTGAATGATCCTCCCGGTCCTGGGAGGTGAGCGGGCTGGGAGCTGAGGTGTGCACCTCTTGCTCTGCCACAAGTTTCCTGTGTGACCTTGGGCTGGTTTTGTAGGCTCTGATCCCAGCGCATTGCAGCTAATGACAGGACTCCAATGGGCTGGAAGGAGAAGTCAAATAAACCCTTAGATGCTGAGAACCCAAGCTTCATTAAATTCAGTGGGTGTCTTTGTAGGGCTGACTTTATGGGGAATGATGAGTTGAGCTTTGCAGGCTGAGGAAGCTCAAGCAGCACTGCTTTGTTTTAGGGGGAAAGCTGTAGATCTGGAGGTGTTGGCAGGGGGATCAGGCAGGTGGTACCGAGTCCTCTTAAAGAATGTTCCCATTCCCATCCAACCCCTAGTAGTTTTGTCATGGCCCTTAGCTGAGACAAAGCCTCTCTTTGAATTTTCTTCTTTCCCTGCCTCTTGGATTCAGAGTTCTCTGTTTCTATGCCCGTACTGGTTTTGGAAGAATGACGTCCAGTTTCTGAGAGGGAACTGGCACATGCAGTATGATTTTAGGAAGCTGCCCCTTGTGACTTTTTGGACAGTCCATGTGAATTTAGGCACTGAAACCAGCCCTTAATTAAGCATATTTATCAGCACTCAGTTCCTTCTTCTGCACCTTCCTTGGTTGCACCTTTCCATCACTGTCAGAACTTTCAGTGTGAAGTTGTCTTTGCTCAGCCAGCTCTGTTCCTTCAGAGGATACTGTGACTATAGTCATCCCATTACTGACGCGGGCATGATTGGGTTGGTGATGAGTGTCAGTCCCATTGCCAGAAGCTTTTAAAATAGTGTTATTATTCATTATTTCCTGCCCACTGTTACTGTCTCTGGTCTAAATTGGTACAGCGTGAAAGCTGGGATAAAAAGAGTGCAGGGCTTAAAATATTCAGATAACAATGCCAAGATTTTGTAGTGAAAATGTCACAAATAGATTAGATTTTAGGGAAGATAATAGAGAGTGATTTATTGATGTATTTAAAGTTAGCCGATGAGAATTTGCTTGAGATCCTGAAAAAGGAGCAATGATGGGACCAGGCACACCTTTAAACACATTTACCATCCGAGAAATTATGGTGAGCGCAGTGTCGAAACCCCAAATGTCTTCAAAGGGGATGTTTCCCCTGTGTGGGCTGAGTCAAATATCACTGGTTTTCAGAAATTTCCTTAGGCTTGATTTTTGGGTCTGATAAAGGCAAAGTTGCCACAGAATGAGAGTCATTCCAGCCTCCAAGCCACCCATGCTTGGCCCCTGGGTTGTGGAGGGTGTGCATCTCTGCAAGCATATATGTCTATCAACCCAATGATTTGAATAGGAACCAAATCTGGGGACTTTGCAGAGTCAAGGACAAGGATATAAAGGTCTTTGCAAACTTGTCCGATGGACTTCGGTGGTGGAGTGCCTCAGTTTCTTCTGATGGATTTTTTGCCAAGCAGAACACCTGGTAAGAGCCCCTTGTTGTCAGACTAGGTGTTCTGAAATACTACTTACTGCTTGTGGGCACAGCGTGATTTATTTTTTTCAGATAGTCCTTTTTTTTTTTGTAATTAAAAAAGAAAAAAAAAATCCTACTCTATCTAAAACAAAACCGACCCGTCCTCTCTCCACCTACGCCACATTCAATTATGATTAAAATTGCAACATGACCTAACAAGAGTTGGTATTAACGCTAGTGCTGTGCCAGTGTCCGTGTTTGCATTTTGGGTTTGCTGCACAGTCTCCAAAGATGCGGTATTTTATTTCTTTTTTTTTATGTTGGAAGTGCTACAGTGTGCAACTGTGTGGGGTGAGGGGTAAATTTGAAACAGTAAGAGCACAAAAGAGAGCATTAAAGGCTCAGTTCTGCAAGGTGCCAAGCATTGCTATGATCTGGCAAATCGTTTAAACACATGTTTTAACTTTAAGCACATGAGCAGTCCCATTGAAAGCGGTGCATCGGGATGAAATCAGAGCTCTGGGACTGTGTCATGTTGATGAAGAAGAGATAGGAGTGGGATCTAAAGGTCTTTTTTAGGAGCTGTAGGCACTTGCACGCACGCAAGCGTGCATTCGCATTCATATAAAAGTCTGCAAACTCCTTTTCCTCCTTCAGTGGCAGAAGGACAATTTGTTTGCCAAAGTTACAGTTTTTAAATGATAAGCACGAATTCATGCATGTGAATGAGAAGCGACTTGGCTAATTTTGGCTTTCCTAAATCGTTATCACAGCTAACAAAAAAACTTCTTTATACACCTTGACACATATACTTTTTTTTTTTTTGTTCCTCCCCTTTTATGAAATGGTAAATTCTTCTTTCAACCTCATTACCAGTCCTTAAATAAACATGAAGGTTGAGGCTGCAGAAGGGTGTAATTAAAAAGTTGGGATTCTTGCTCTTTGCCGCAGTGTTATTTCCGATCTGGAGCCTGTATCCTTTGAAGCAGAGCCGAACTTATGGGATGGGGCTGTGCTTGCTGTCAGACCCAGCGAGCAGCTGCCCACCGAGTGCGGTGTGGGTCTCATCTGGCTCTGGCTGAAGCCGTCGTGACTCATGCCATTGACTCCAGCAATTGTTGGTTCAGGCCCTGACTGCAGAATTAGACCCCTGGGGGGGGCTGAGAGAATTAAGATGGAAAGACATGTTGGCATTTAAATAATATTTTCCCCTCTGGAATGGGCTGTGCCAGCGTTGCTAATTTTGATGAGTTCTATCAGAGGTTTAGCACTCACTTTTAGGATGCCCTTTGGCACCTGTTTCAGTTCATATATAATTTGGGATTAAAGTACCTCGGGGATTTTTTGTCTAAATTATTATTTGTTCTCACAAGCCAGTTTCTGTAGGCCTCTGCTGCTGTGCGTCAGTCTTGTGTGGTTGATGTTTTCCTTCTCAGTGATTTTGCTGATGGCATCTTTTTAACGCTTTTTTTTTCTCCCTCCCTCTTCTTGTCCCACCCGTTCCCGCAGTCTGCAGCCAGGAGGGCGGGCACGTCCTGCGCTAACTGTCAGACCACCACCACCACCCTGTGGAGGAGAAATGCCAACGGCGATCCTGTCTGTAATGCCTGTGGGCTCTACTACAAGCTGCACAATGTAAGTGTGATGGTAACGTGTGGTAACCGGGCCTCCCTTTCCATACGTGGTGACCCAAAGTCTTCCTTAGTAAAACGATTTACGTTCGGGTGGTTCAAACTCTTCCTTGGCTTCAGGATTTGCTGTGGATGTCTATGTTCATTGCAGGTGACTGGACTAGGTGACCTTTAAAGGTCCGTTCCAACTCAAGCAATTCTATGACTCTATGGTGCTGAGACCTCCTCTATCCCTTTGGGGATCCCATCGGGGACCTTAAGTTTTGAAGCAGTGGGCGGGTGTCCCCTTAAACGTAGTTGATCTGACTTGGGAAGGTATAAAACAGGACTGTCAGTGGGTAATGTTAGAGCTTTCCCATGCCTGAGCCAAGGAAGGAGGGGTGGATCAACAGAGAGACATGTTATCCACCGCAGATTGGGCTCAGCGTGCTGGAAAAGACAACACACCATCCTGCAAACTGATACCCCTTCTACGCACAGCTTGGTTCCTCCAGCAAATACAAACTCCGCCAAAAAAGCAAAATGTGCCAGCAACTATTTAGATCTTTCCTGGGTTTGTGGCTGTCTTTGTCCCATCCCTCTGCCAGTCCCCAGAGGTGATTTATTTAGGTCTCTTGTTTGCCCCATTTGACGCAAGAGATTCTTAAACAAAAAAGGTCTTGATTTAGTTAGTGGGTTGTAGAGTATGCTTAACCTGTGATATGAATTTTAAGGCATCTGCCATGGGAAGGAATGAGAAATGTAATGAAATGAAATGGCTGGAAGATTTAATCTAACATCTCCATGCAAAGTCAGCTTGCAGAAACTAGAGATATCTGCCTCGGGGAAAGAGCTAAAGGGATCTGAAAAGTCTTCAACCGAATAATACTGCTAATAAAGGAGTCTTAAGGCTACCCCTGTTACTCTCATTCTACATGTGGCATTAGAATAATTATTATGTCAGAAGAAGGGAAAGACTTGCAATTTCTGTGCTTTGGTATGACTTTTTTTTTTTTCTAGTGGTCGTTTGCTTTATGTTTGACTTAGAAATCTCAGGCTATGTTTTACCCTCATGTCCACCCACACAAACACATCAAAGATGGATTGGGTTTCACAGGGCAACCAAACCTGGTGGTGTCTCAGTCCCTTGTTATTTCAAGCTCTTTCGTGTTTTGGGATGAGTAAACAAGTTTGGATTAAATAGGGGGAAAAAAAAGCCAAAAACAAAAAACAACCCCAAACCAACAAAAACACAACTAGGTTAATTTTTCACCTGTTCTGTGAGAGGCATCTCACTCTTGGAAAGAAGAAAAATGTGTTTATCATTTAGTGGGCGGGCGTCTCAGCACCCTTTGAGTCCTATGTAGCAAACAAAGGTTGTCATCAAACTCTCTTTGTGATCACTGCAAACAAAAGGGTTGGACCAGGCACAAGGATTGAAAACTCTCAGAATATCACAAGAAAATATTCTCTGCTATTTCCATGGCAAGGAGTCAGCCAGGTCCGCTAGCTTCAGTGAGGAGAATATTCTTGTGTGCTGTTGTCATTGTGGCAGTGTAGCCACTGGTGTTAGGACTTTACTCAGAGGGGTGTGAGGCACTGGATTACCCAGAGAAGTTGGTGCCCCATTCCTATAGGCATCTAAGGCCAGACTGGCTGGGGCCCTGGGCAGCCTGATCTGGTGGGTGGCAGCCAGCCCACGGCAGGTGGTTGAAACTTAATGAGCTTTAAGTTCTCCTCCAACTTAAGCCATTCTATGGTTTTAATTATGTAGTGGAGATATAAGCAGCACGGACACCTCTACCTGAGCTGTTCCCCTTATGCTGCAGCAAAGCCCTCGGATGAGAATAGTCTCTTCTCAGGTGCTGTTTGTTGGACCTTGTGAAGATGTCTGTATTTGGATGAGATCATTTTATAGCCCTGAAGAATGTACAGTTTCTCCCCATGACTACAAGTGGAGATAGAATGTTGAGTTCACATGGATTTGCTCCGTAGCTATCAGACTGGAGGAATTTCCCCTAAGGTGTCTAAATGCTGGAGTTCTCCAGGAACGAGCACCTGCTTCCTTTCTCCTTTTCTTTTTAACATTAATTCTGTGAAACTGGTTGGCCTGAATCGACCTCTTGATCCATTGTTTAGGGATGTTAGTGAAATTTGTGACATGGGGCAGGCCTTGAGCAGATTGGAACCATTTTCATACTCATTAAAAGCACAGTCAGCTTCTGAAAAGCTCAATGCAGCTACTTACCAAAGTCAAGTATTATCTTGCCTTATGAGCAACTCCATTGATGGGACCTGCTTAAACGAAACCCCTAGAGTACACTATGATAGAACCAAGCAAGGATATGAAAATCCGGCAATGAGTGGGTAGGTTTTTCTTTCACTTTTTCTTTTTTTTTTAATTTTTGCTCTGCTGGATGATGCTTAATTAAAACTACAGTGAGGAGTGGGCAACATCATTGCAAGTCACCCTTGAAAATACCACCCTCAGCTTTAAAGCTTTACAAGGGCATATTCTGCAGCCCAATGTGGCTTACAGGGTGCGTGGCTGTGAAGGCCACACTCCACTTTATAAATTAAATATGAGTGCTTTTTATTTTTATTTTTTATTTTTGTGACTGGTGGGAAGGCGGTGGTAGTGTCGTGAAGTTTCCTTCTGTTTTTTTGGCTGCTGGGAGGTAGGACACTGTGAGCTGTTCTGACAGCCTTTAGTCCACTCAAAGCAGGGATGAAGTTTTGTGGTTGATCATGGATGAGTTTTCTTGGCTGGTGTAAATTGGTTTGGTATTTTAAAGTGCAAGACCTATTTTTGTAGGCTATGGCCCTGCTCCTTTTTTATATTTGTCTCTTCGTTGGTTCTTCATCAGGAGAGGTGCTGGAAGTGCGTACAGACTCACGATAGCATTTCCTTTTGAGCAGCAGAGTGTCTGCATGGTTTTGTCAGTAACTGCAGAAGTCATTTGGCTGCTTGGAAGATCCCTTCACTCTAATCTAGGCTACATAGTAGGAAAGTCCTTGTGTCCTTGCTGTTTTTCAGTTTCCCCTTGCTTTTCTCCTTTTGTCTTTTCTTTGTGTTTAATGAGTTTTCCTTGGACCTCCAGATCATTAGGATATTTTTATGGCCTGATTTGAAGATTAAACGTGTCTGAGTTTCAAGCCTACATCAGGAAGGATTGCAGTAAATAATACCAACACTCTTTTTAATGAGCTATATCAGTTTGTTTTACTGTTGATTCCTGCAGCTGAAGTGAACCCATTTGTCAGTAGGATATAAGCAATGATTATAATAGTCTTGGGGTACACTTAGTGAAGTTCCCGACATTTCTCTGACTTCAACAAGAGCAGGCTCCATTAACTCCAGTGTTAACAATGACTAATATTTCACACTGATATGATGCCTTTCATCCTGTGGTATCCCAGAGTGCTCTTTAAGATTCAGCCAGTCCTGAAGATTAACCCAACATTGTAATGATTATGTCTAAGGGATAAATGCGCTTCAGGGGCAGGACCTTATTGAGGTCAACGGCAAAATCCCTTTGTCTTCAGTCAGACGTTATAGGTCTGATCTTGCTCTACAACTGTCCCTGGATTTGATCAGTTGAATGTGAGGTCCTTGTCCTTGCTCTTTCAGTCCTTCTTAGAAGTGGGATCAGCCTTCACTCACTTTAGATATAGGTGGGAGTTCTTGTACTTTGCTGAGGGTAGGCAGAACACTGGCTTGAACACATGGAAATGAGCAAGATACCATTGATTTTGGCAAAAGTCCTCAAAAATGGCCTTTATTACACTGTATCACAAAGGTAGGGTGAAGCGTCCCAAGAGCAGAGCAGTCTGTGTTTTGCATATGCTACAAAAAAAAAAAACAACATAATTCCTGCCCATAATTAATTGGATCCATCTGAAATTAATGAATTTCATATACATGCTTTGGGCTGGTTTAATTTTAATTTAGCATGTGTTTGTCATTTTTATCACAATGAATTTTCATGTGGAAGGTCTTCCCTCCAGGTCTCTCATTTCTCTCCTCCAGAAACAGAGATGGATTTGTGCCTTTGATGTTTTGGGGACCCCTTTAACTTTGCTGTGTCTAATCTTAGAAGTCAGTGGGAAATGTTTCTGGTTTGCTCTTGTGGCTGTTCTGGTCTCCCTCCTCTTGATATTTGTCTGAGTGCTCATCAGCTTGGGTCAAATACCTGCCAAGAGGTTGAGACCATGTACAGCAGGGTGATGCTAGCATCTGGGATGGCACCTTGACCCCAGTTGCAGGGCTGGCTGTAGCTTATCCTAGAATCATAGAATTGTTTGAGTCAGAAGGAACCTTTAAAGGTCATCTGGTCTAACTCTTCTGCAATAAACAGGGACACCTACAGCTAGATCAGGTTGCTCAGAGTCCCATCCAACTTGACCTTGCCCTTGTCTCCAAGGGCAGAGTATCCTCCACCTCTCTGAGCAAACTATTCCAGTGCATCATGAGCAGAAGTCATATTCCCATTCTCCAGGCTTGTATCAAATAATAGTCTATGTTGATCTGTTCATTGCAATTAAACAAAGCATAAAATATACTGCTTTAAGGAGGTGATAAGTGTCCTGCAGGACACGGTGCCAAGCAGAGCCAGGATCCCTGTGCTTGCTCCAAGAGCCAGCACAGCATGATGCACATGAAGTTTTGCCACTACCAGCTCCTGAGTTTGTGTTTGCTGCTTCACCTGGAAATCCAATCTGATTGTCCTTGAGGCTTCATATCATGATGCAGATCTATATTATGAGATCCCCAGATCTGAACTGGTTCAGGACCACTTCCAGGTCAGCTGTGGCATTGCTCCACAGTGGGGTTCATCTTTTCCTTTTTGAACATGGGCAATGGTGAATGAAAACAGGCAGGCAATGCTTTCCCATCACAGGCTGCAGCAAAGAGCATTCCTTGTGTGCGTGTCCCATGAGGACAGGAAGTCAAAGAGAAGGGTGATATTGTATTTAAAGCCTATGACATTTGAGGTTTTGGCTTGCTGCTGCCCCAAGGCTGCTGTGGATCTGCACATGAGCTTGCCTACCTTCAGCTGCTAGCGAGCTGGTCTGCTCCCACTGGCTGCCTTTATCCAGAGGTAATTAGTCTTTCAATTGCCCATTTTTTAAGGCGAGGTGAAGTTTCTCACCATTGCTGGTGTGGAGAGCCTGGGGTCACTAATTCAGAGTGAGATGACGAACTTTGGGATGCTCTTTCCTCTCCCCATGCCTCTGTCCCTGCATATAACAGGGAGCTATTGTATCCCTGACTCCCTGAGGAGGGAACTCACAGAATGGTTCTCATACTGTGGGGAAAGGCACCGATAAGCAAGAAGCTAAACTCGTCTGTGATCTCAAAGAAGCAAGTGCTTTGTTCCCTGCACTGGCTGAAGGTCTTATGAATGAAAATCTGCTCAGGATCCTTGCAGGAACCTTCTTCCTTGTAGTTCTTGGTGGATAGTGGATCCATTTTTTTTTTCTCCCTTTTCTCCAGTTTGCAGAATACCCATCAGCACCACTGTGTCACCTGCATTTCTTGCAAGCAGCAGTGTTCAGTTCAGTAGAGTTTTGTCTTCTGCCTCAGGTGGGATTCTGCAGAGTGTGAGACCCATGTCACTGCCCATGCACAGATTTTTAAGGGTTTTTATGCTGAACGTATAGATCCCTTCCCAACTGTTGTCTGTAGGGCTTTCATGGCACCTGTGCTAAAGCATACTGTCTATGAAGCAACAGAAGTTTCTTGCAGAACCTTTGCTACCATTTCTTAGCCTTACTGTGTGTGAAGTCACTGGCTGAAGATGGAAGGGACCTCTGGGTCTGTCTAGTCCAACTCCTGCTCTAACAGAGACACCCAGAGCAGGGTGGCCAGGACCAAG
This sequence comes from Cyrtonyx montezumae, assembly GCF_038088225.1. NCBI lineage: Eukaryota > Metazoa > Chordata > Aves > Galliformes > Odontophoridae > Cyrtonyx > Cyrtonyx montezumae. The sequence continues at coordinate 157,233,919 of NW_027072034.1, read as the reverse complement.
TCCAGGCATCTTTTGGAGATCTCCAAGAAGGAGATTCCACAGCCTCTGTTTTCTTGCAAATCTCTCCGCATGCAAGTAGAAAAAGCTCTACTCTGCAGCACGTATACCTGTTTCAGGGCAAAAATAAATGTAAAAGACTTAAGAAATAAAACCAGATTGGATGAAGCAAATCTGAAAGGAGGGTTAAAGCAAAATCCTCCTAAAAAGTACAAGTAATACAAATACCTGTCAGTCTTGTGAAGAGTTTGAGCGGCACCCTAATGCTCTTGGGAGAGTTTGAGACCCCTGGTAGCACTGAAATCCCAGCAGCTGCTGCCACTAATGGTTTTAGATCAGTCAGAAAGCCTGGGGGTGAGACAGTGTCTTCAGGGAATATTTCAAGGTGATAATGATTGGTCTCATTCCTAAACACGCTGCAATTACCTAATGCACAGATAGCTGAAATTTTTCAGCCGCTGAGAGTTATTTGAGTATGCTTTGCTCCTGTGAGGCTCCGTGCTTTTCTGTCTTTTCATCTTTACAAAATTTCAATCCAACCTGGAATTTCCTGCAATTCCCAATTCTGGGGGTGTGTTGAGGTATGCAAGGGGAGGAGGGGGCTGCTGGATGTTCAGCTGGAGGTGGGCATATCCCGTGGTGTGGGGTGCATGAATCCCACAGCAATTTGGGGAGAAGAAATGGAAGCACAAAAAAAAATAATTGATTTTTGTTTAGATTAACAGACCCCTGACTATGAAGAAAGAAGGAATTCAGACCAGAAACCGAAAAATGTCTAGCAAATCCAAAAAGTGCAAAAAGGTCCATGACAACCTTGAAGACTTTCCCAAGAGCAGCTCCTTTAACCCTGCTGCCCTCTCCAGACACATGTCCTCTATCAGCCACATTTCACCCTTCAGTCACTCCAGCCACATGCTGACTACACCGACACCGATGCATCCTCCATCCAGCCTCTCCTTCGGACCTCACCATCCCTCCAGCATGGTCACTGCCATGGGTTAGTGAGAGACTCCCCTGCTGAATGCTTACAGTCTCAAAATGAGATTTACTTTATATACTTGCATTTTTGCAGGCGCGTGGTTATGGGTCTGATGTCCCAAATCAAAGGGGAGGGGGAAAATAGAGGAAAAAAAAGAATAAAAAGTAAAAAATAAAAATGTTATTTGAAGGCATAAGAGCGAAAAAATAATAATAATAAAAAAACTACAAAAAGCTCAAAAAAAGAAAAAAAAAGAAAAAAAGGAAAAAAGAAAAAAAAAGTTTTAAAAAAGTGATGTTTGCCACTTTTTAAAGGAACTCACTATGGCATCTATGTATTCTTACCCACTGAATCTGGATACCATTTGTGAATAAGCCATTCAGAACTTGCATTCCTTATTGGACAGGATCTCTAGTGCTGTGAAAAAAATAAAATAAAAAATGCTGAACATTGCATATAACTTATATTGTAAGAAATACTGTACATTTGAGGAAGACTTTATTGCATCTGGAGAGCTGCGAAGAAAAAGGCATGAAGGACTTTGAGAGATTTTTTTTTAAAGGAAAATAATAAAAAAACAAAGATGTTGGGAGGACAATTTAAAAAACAGAAAAACAAACAATGCAGACCAAGAGGAAACGCGGTCTTAACGAACAAATGGACCAACTGCCAGTCATGTCTTCTCCTTTTATTTTAATTTTCTTTTTTTTTGGTTTTTATTTTTTTGTTTCTTTTTCATTTCTGGGAGAGGGGAGGGGGCTGGCTAGAACGGTTTTGATGCATTAACTAACTAACTGACTAACTAAATAACTAAATAAATAAAACCTGTAGGGAGATCATTCATTTTGGGCCACGGGCCCTTTACGTGGGAAGTACCAATGGTGTCAGGCAATCAGTGTTAACATGCGGACATTGCCAACAAGGGGTTTTTGGATAGCCATTCTCCAGGTCTCTACGCATTGTGAACAAGTTCCTGTAATTGTTGTTTGTATGTATAATTCAACGCACCAAAATAAGAAAGATGTAGATTTATTTCATCCTATTATACAGACTGAATGGTTGTACAAATTTATTTACTTCTAGTGATAAGACCTGCTTTTTTGTTTTGTTTTCATATTTTTTCCTCCTTTTTTTTTTTTGAGAATAAACTAGATTCAATTCTGTTGACTTTAAAGTGTTTTGTGCTTGGGGGTGGGAAAGGGAATATGTTTTTTTCTCCATTAATTTTGTTTTTTTGAATTTGTTTTGATCGTACTTCTTGCATAGTTTCCTTGGGTATGGGGATGTGTGTCTTTTTTCACCCCTGCTAATGGGTAACTCAGTACTTACGGTGACTTGACAAAACAAACAAACAAAAAAAAGCCAGCACAAAAAAACACCCTGATGCAGAAACAAACAAACACAAAAAATTCTATGAAGACAAAGGAAAAAATCAGCTCCTCCTGAAACATTGGGCTGTCAGTGCAAACCTACTTTCATTTCCTGTTGGTCTACTTCCTTCCTTGTGGAATGGGTCCCTTTTGGTCTCAATTCTCTGTGGCCACCATCGTGACATGCCTGTGTAACAGACTGGTTTTGGGCTGGGGTAAAGTGCAAATAGATGACGGGGTAGTTGTGACTCTAGCTACTTTTGGAGTAGTTTTAGGAAAGGTCTTCAGACTTTGGAAGGGAGACACCAGGTACTCACTGTCGTAATTTGGTGTCAAGCTGTGATGTGACATTATGATAGACAAAACCCTGTGCTGGCAGGAATGAGAAGAACCTATTACAAAATGATGGATTTGATGGTAGACAGAGGATAATTCCCAAAATTCGAAAGTCATCAACCAGTCTTTCTGTGAAAGAAATTTCTTCATAATAATACAGATTATATTACTATTATGACTTGGCTCTTATGATTTGGTTTCTGCTGGCTTAATCTTCATGAGTCAGTTCATCTTTCAGTCTTTGGTACTTACCAATCCAGCTTCCTTAAACCATCATAAGAACTGACCATTTACTTTACAAATGAAGGGTTAAATTTCTTACTGTCTCACTCCCTTTGCTGGAGTTGCAAAAGTTTGCTGAGATTGTGGAGGCCGTGAGAAAATGACAAAACAGGACAAACCAACCAGCAAGCCAAAACAACAGAAAAAGCCCCAATGAAATAATAAAAATTAAAAACCTCAACAGATGTGACTTGCAAATAACATCATACCTTTCAGATGGTATTTGGAACCCCTTTGTTCTTGGGACAAAACCTGTCAAGGGTATTGGTGTTGTATAATCATCTTTGCAGGAATGTTCACACGAGAAAGGGGCACTTTGAAACTTTCAAGGTGATTATACTTGGGCTCCAATATTCATTTGATTTGGGAGAGCTGTAGGAATGGAAGGGAATTTACACTTGTTTAGTCTTTCTCTCCTCTGTTTCAAAATGAACCTAGTTAAAATACCTCTACCACAAAGGAGGATTTAGCAGATGTAAGTGGAACAGGCAGTAATCGTTTTGTAATACTGTATATTCTTTCCTTTTGACTCTGTTGACAAAATTGTGTAAAAAACAGTCAGAACAAATGGCACACATTTCAAATCTTGTGTTAATCACCTTTCTGCTTTCTCAAGAAATATTTTAAACATAAAGACTAAATGTTGAAATAAAGCACAGTGAAGAATTACTGAGATGCAAATGGAGATCTTGTTGGCCCCTAATTAATCATCCGCGAACTATAAAGCTATTTTCAATTAGTATGACAAATCAAAGAAAATAATCATCTTTGCTCATACTAAGCTTGAGAGATTATTATTTTTTAATTTGTGGTGCTACAACCTTTCCCTCCTTTGGCTCATTAACAGATTGCTGTTGAACTGAAATATTGATCCCAATTCTTGCCAATGGTGTAAATCAAGCAGAATCTTGCACTTGTATATCATTATTTTTGAATCTTTCCACTTGCTTTAGAGGGAATTGATTCCTGAGTTTCTCACTCTTTTTTTTTTTTAAAGCATGGAAACACTTTCTTCTTGGATTTACCCTCTGCTATTCCATAGTTTTTAGGGCTATTGAGTGAGAAGAAGCAGGACTGGGGCTAGCTTGGAGAATAAACATCTTGAAAGATGCTTATTTGTGTTTTGAGACATAAATGCCGACACTCTTTCTATATATATCCTAGGAAATATATACATTTTTTTCTTCTAGGACTTGCTTACTTCAGATGTCTTATATTCTAATGCTGGGATCTGGATTGAACGGGATGGCTCACATTGCACCGATTATGCGTTCTGCCTGAGATGCTAAATTAAACAAGTGGCCTACCAGTTTCTCAGTCCCTTCCCTTCCCTTCCCTTCCCTTCCCTTCCCTTCCCTTCCCTTCCCTTCCCTTCCCTTCCCTTCCCTTCCCTTCCCTTCCCTTCCCTTCCCTTCCCTTCCCTTCCCTTCCCTTCCCTTCCCTTCCCTTCCCTTCCCTTCCCTTCCCTTCCCTTCCCTTCCCTTCCCTTCCCTTCCCTTCCCTTCCCTTCCCTTCCCTTCCCTTCCCTTCCCTTCCCTTCCCTTCCCTTCCCTTCCCTTCCCTTCCCTTCCCTTCCCTTCCCTTCCCTTCCCTTCCCTTCCCTTCCCTTCCCTTCCCTTCTTTCCTCACATGGAAAAAAAAACAGTTTATGGAAAAGCCAAGAGGTATTTTTCCTGAACAGATATCTTGTGAAACTCTGCCTTTCTTCATTTCTGAAATTGCAGGGAAAAGCTGATGATGGACAGATTGGAGCAGGAAAGCCCTCTGAGTCATGGCACTTCTTCAATAATCAATATTGTGTAGAATACATCATGGAAGTCCTTAGCGGGAACAAGTCTTTATGCAGGCAAAATACCTTCTGGGATGCATGTGTAATAGTTGTTGTGATGATATGACTGTGGCAACCACATTTAACTCAAAGTTCCTAATGACTTCAAAAAGGCTGCCTAAATATTAATTCCAGTTTTATTACCTTGGTTTGTCTGAAACAGTGCTATGTCAGTGCACGTATGCACACACAAACACTCACAACATATTTAGTGGATATTTTTAAGGTTACAAAGAAGCAGGAAGGACTAAGGTTTTCAGGAGCAGGGAGGTGATCATCCCCCCGTACTCAGCTCTGGTGAGGCCGCACATCGAGTACTGTGTTCAGTTTTGGGCCCCTCACTACAAGAAGGACATTGAGGCCCTGGAGCGTGTTCAGAGAAGGGCAACAAAACTGGTGAGGGGTCTGGCACAAGTCTTATGAGGTAACAGCTGGGGGAGCTGGGATTGTTTAGTCCAGAGAAGAGGAGGATCATGGGTGACCTCATTGCACTCTACAGCTTCCTGAAGGGAGGTCACGATGAGGAGGGATTTGGCCTCTTCCCTCAGGCAACAAACGAGACCCGAGGAAATGGCCACAAGTTGTACCAGAGGAGGTTTAGATTGGACATAAGGAAAAGCTTTTTCTCTCAGAGAGTGGTCAGGCACTGGAATGGCCAGCCCAGGGAGTGGGTGGAGTTGCCGTCCCTAGCAGTGTTCAAGAGGTGTCTGGATGAGCAGCTACGAGAAATGGATTAGTAGCATGTGGTAATAATGGTAATGGGTGGATGGATAAACAAGATGATCTAGTAGGTCCTTTCCAACCTTGTGATTCTATGATTTCAAGGCTGTCTCAATGCTGAAGAAAAAAAAATTGCTGTTAATACCATCTGTAAAACCTTTATTTTCAATCCTATGCTTTTGAAATATGAATTGTTTCAGGATGCATCTATACCAGGACTGATATTCAGATCAGGTGGGTGCTTTTATTTCATAGTAGTCCCAGTTTAGGTGATGGGCCTGTGTCTCAATCACCCAAAATAGTTTCCTTTCAGATCCCTTCCATGCTAATGGGAGTAGAGGCCACAGGACTAAGATAGAACTAGCATGAAGCCACCCTAAAAATCACTGATTTTGTGTCCTCAGCATAGACTGTTTCGACTCTCCATTCAATTCCTATTTCACTGCACACATTGACCTAAACTGAATACTCCGTTTTGGTCACCAAGACCTCTGATTCACTTGGGATTGGCTGTAGTCCGGAGGAGAATCGGGGTGGGTAGTGAAGGGACTAGGGGAAAGCAGTCTTGTTTTTGCAGCATCTGGGAGATATTTTAAATGAGAAACCTGAAGACTTTTCTATAGAAAAGAGCTTTAAATTATGCCTGAAAAGGTGTATTTTTTCATACCTCTTTTATAGACATCCTATGTAGCATTGGAAAGCTCAGCTCAGTCTCACTACCTGGGAACAGCCACCAATAGTGTGTTGCTTCTCCCTTTGAGGAACGTTTCATACGTTGAGGTCTGCTCTGAAGAAATGTTCAGTGCTCTCTGGTTTCTGGAGCTAGGGGATCTTGTGCCTGGATTAATACTGCATAATACCAAACTCTTTAAAAATTGAGTAGTTTTCTCAGCCTGAAGTGCAAGTCCAGGGTTTCAGTTCTTCCATCCCCAAATCAGGAGAACAGATAGGACTCATTTTCTCCTCAAAGACGTGTTGTGAAGATAAATCCATCACTTGTGAATTGTTTAGATGCAGGTTGATGAACATGATGAAAAACTCAACTGCTTATGTGTCTTCCTTCCCCATGCCCTGAATGAAGCCAAGGAAAATGTCTTGGGTGTCAGTTCCACGTGCAAAAAAAAAAAAAAAAAAAAAAAAAAGGAGATGAAGAAAGGGTGGAAATTTGTTGTTGTTGTTGCTTCGTCCTTAAAAAAAACAAACAAAAACATATGTAACTATAGTGGGTGCTAATTGGTGGTATGGATTCCATACCTTGTCAGAAAAGGAAATGTGTTATGTGCTGTGCCTATGCATAAGTATACCTACACCCAGAGAACTGGGGAACTGTTGTCACCTATCAGTTTTTAGCAGTTGTTTGTGTGGCTAAGCTACCTCTATACTGAAACCAAGGCATAACATAAATGTATAGCAAATTTATACTTGTTTCACTCACTCCCTGAGGCCATTCAGACTCCTAGGTGGCTGTTGGATCCCTCTATCTTAAAAATGTATTTCCTTTGCTATAAGTTTAAATTAAGGCTTTGACCTGCAGCTCAACTCATTTTTTTTTTTCTCTCAAGGTACAAACACCTGGTTATTCAACCTGTCCTTTTACATTTCCACTCTGGGTTACTGTCAGCTCCAGAGGCACTGAAATAATTCACGAAGAGTTGTCCTCTGGGAAGACAGAAGTGACTGAAATGCTGAGGGAAAGCTTGTTTGTGAGCCTCGCAGGCTGGCATTCATACTAACAGATAATTAGACCAACTCCTGGATGTGTACTTAGGCTTAGTCCATGAGCCGTTGCAGTTCCCAGTTAATACTGTATTGCGATATTATAGTGCAATCATTTGCTTAACTACTTCTGAACTTGACTGCCCATGGCCAGGAAGGCCAAAGGAGCTTTCTATGCAAGAGTTGAAGGTGTCTTGCAAAACGACAAGCCAGTTCCAGAAGGTCGTCTCTTCTCTGCATGGATGCAAAAATGGTTGCTGATAAATACACTTCCTGCAGAGTCATGCTGGAGCAGATTTATAGATTCTGTGATAAATTATAAACTATATTTAGGGATTCTGAGGAAATAGTAATGAATAGGTACAGGTCCTGAACTGTGATCTTGGATTGCAGCTGCCTCATAATAGATGGCTTTTTTTTTAAAGTACCAGTTTGGGACAGGAAGTGGAGGGGAATGTAGAATTATGCTGAGCCTGGGGAGAGGAGGATCCTCAAGTAGGAGTTGAACAGGACCCATGGGAAAGCCGAAAATGAGGAAGGAGAGACTAAATCTATGATGGATTTCTGAACAGTCAACCAGGGCCTTTCCATTTATAGCAGGCAGGATGTTTTCCTTTATGAAAAATACGATTAAATTTGTCAGACACTGATAACCTTTTTATAAGAATTTTCATGCTCTCTATATGTGTACTCTGTATATGTACATCATAGGGATATTGTTTATTAAATTTCCATAGGATGGTTTTTCTAAAAAGCTATTATACGTGCACATGGGCCCGTCAGCCTTGTCTGTACTTGTCCTTTTCCAAAAGGGTCATGGGAGAAAAAGGTGAAAGCCTATGAGATCCGATGATGTATGTCCAGCCCTGTTGCGTAGATATCACACAGGAATGGCTCTGCAAAACTTTCATTTTGCATCTGAGGATCTAAAATCCAGGTGCAAGTTCTGGTAAAGACAGTCCTCCTTATTGTCTCAATGGTAAAATGATTTGAAGCTTTATCATGGTCTGAATCAGTGTTTTAAAGCATCCCTTTCATCTGCTTTTGCCTACTGGACAACACGCCTATTTGTCTGAGTTCTGGCTTCAGTAGCATATTTTAGGTTTCACTTGCTCATGATACAGAGAAAATTTGTTCAAGCCATTTCTGAACTGTTCTGGGGAAAGTAGCTGGCTTCTGGGGAGTTTGTTTTTTTAGGAACAACTGTGTTGGAAGGTAGGTGGGTGACAACAGGCTTTCCAAGCATTTAGAATTTAGCATTTAGCATTGTATGTCTTCATATCTTCTGGCTTATTGAAGACCTCAGGCTAGTCAAGCACTCTTGCATGCTTTACTTGAGTGCTTTACTTGAGTAGAATTGATCAGGGTAGAGTGTGCTAGAAGCTCAGATATGTTTTACAACGATTTGCATGATTTACAAAGGAAATCCTGTGTTTTCATGAAATTTTCTTTCTGTTCTCTCTGGACTATATCATCCATATACCTGACATTATGTCAAGAGTTTTAAGTGTGCGTGTAAATAACAGCTCAATACAAGACTGCCTTAAAACACTGAGGATCAGGTTTTCACCCCAACATTACTAAATTCAATTGCCAGGACTTCTTCTGTGCTCGCCCACAGGAATTACTTGTTCCTCTGACTGAATTCCAGGCCACTGGATACCCAAATCTTCTCTCTTCTCCACAGTAAATATGCTTGGATAGAAGCATGAACCATTTTACCTTTAAGGCAATGATAATGTGGAAGTCAATGAGAATCCACTGGCATGAAGTAGAAAACAGCTGTAGCACCTGAAGAATATTATAGATCTTGATGAGTGTCTGTAATAAAACTGATACAGATAAGCAGATTCTCACTGTTTTAGCATAATCACAAAGACTTCCCAGTGTTTTTACATAGCTTTGTAATGTCTTCCAAATATCTTCTTTAGCCATATTTCATCTTGGTATCTGACTATGGCTTAGTAAATACAGAGTGCATTCACTAATGGGTGATTCAGTCTTTACACTGCCCATGTGGAAGGAGATTTTTGTCTATGCTGACTGTGATACTGGCTGAGGAACAGTTATACCTCTGACAGAACTGCAGGCCTGCATGAGCCCTACCACATCTCAGTATATGGAGGCATATTTGCAGGAAGAACAGCACCCACAACTAATCAGATTGACACGCAGAACAATTTATTCTGTACCCTCTCTATTAAATCAAAGCCAGAAGTCTCACATGTGTAAAGATGCACGGCCTCTTTTCCAATGTACTCCAAGTCAACTATCTTCTCATTAATTTCTGAATTCATTCCCTAATCTTATGTACTCAATCCAAGACTGCTAACCCAAGCAGTGATTTGCTGGCTCTGCTTTTTGTGTTCAGCTTGCCTCAATAAGTGCAGAAGGATTAATCCACTTGGTTCAGAAATATGAATCAACTCAGGTCTACTGGAAGACATTGTTCCTGAAAGCCCATCTTCTATTGTTGTGGTCCATCTCCAGAGTCACTGGTGCTCATGTAAAACCTCCCACTTTGTTTGTCAGCTTTGGATCAACCTTCAGCAAGGGTTGGATGGTGCATTTTCTGGGCTGTCAGCTATTATCTCTCCTCAAAGGAACAGACAACCTGTCAGAAGTGATCAATAAATACCATTACATACCGTGGAGTGTGAGACTTTTCAGAAAAGAAACTCCCAGGAGGAGATTCAAGCCCAGCATGTAATCTTGGCCACACTCGGTGGATGTTCAGTGGGGGGCTTATTATGGTCACGATCTTCCTTCAAAATGTTCTCAGCATATGTATCCTCAAGAAATGAAAAAAAGAGGTGGAAAGGAGCTGGCCTGACTCTTTTCTGTCACATTTTTCCCCATCTATAGCTGGTATTTTTATACTTCCTTTATAGCTGAGGTAAGTGTAGCTACATCTTATCTATACTTGGGTGGGATAAGCATTTGGATTGGGTCTTTTTCATTTTTAGGTGGTTGTCTCTGCCCTCAAGTGCATCAGTGTAATTGATTCTGGTGGTGGTAGATCTCTGAAACTGTCTGGAATAAAATCCAAGAACAAACTTCTGTTCTCAGTTATACCCACCATTCAAGCTGTGTCAAATAGGAAATAATATTTGACTTAAAGTATTCTTTACAGTTAATTTCCAGGAAAAAAATCTTCTGTTTCTAAAAAATGATGTGTATTTAGAATTCTCACACCTCTGCAGAGAACCTCTGCAGAGAATATCTGCTTGAGGTTATTCCCAAAGGACTTTAAATCCTGTGAGGTAAGGTTTACCTATAGGTGGATATCTGCATGCTTTTCACTGCAAGTGGAGAGAAAAAAAGCAATTCTAAGGTTTTGATCATATAGACATTTTTGTCAGTCATTTTAGGATGAAGTAAACCACATCCTGTAAGTGCCCACTTCTTTCCACTGAGTAACTCTGGTGAAGATACCTGATTTGTCAGTAACTGGAGTGGGGAGAGGTAAGTCCCACCTCAGGTATCGATCTAAAATCTACAGGAATTTCCTCCATGCAAGGCAAGGATGACTTTGATGGCTTTTAACCTTTGCACAGAAGATGTCCTGGTTAAGATGTTCTGACACTGCTCAGTAGCAGGACAATATCTTGCATCACTCCTCTCCTGAAATAGCATCCCAGCAAAAGTTTTTAAGATCTGGGCATCTTCATTTTTGACCAACTGCTGAGGTTGTAATTGATTATCTCTCAGTCCTGTTATGATCAACTAACTCACATGAATTGTTTTTTTTTTTTCTTTTTTTTCTAGTGGTAGTTGTGTTATCAAAAGGCCTTCTGGCATAATCAGCAATAATTATAGACTTTATTTTAATATTTATCTTATCTAACATCTGAGCTTGTTATTGGAGGGCATCCAGGCACAACAATGCTATTAAAGGAGCTTGAAATGCCATTATATAAGTAAATAAACAAGATCTTCAGCTACATAGAATTTAGTATTCCAATAATCTTAAGGGAGTGTTACTTCACTGTTGCAGCACTGTTGAAGGACAGAACTCCAGCCAAGACTTCCGAGTCCTATTTTAACTGCTGCATTTTTTCTCTGTCATAAAATCTTGGTCCCACAGACATAAATTTGATTTAAAAAATAATAATTTTTCTTCCTCATGTTATATTTCAGGACTGTCTGTGTTGGTGGAAGAGAAGTTTAAGATCCAATGCCCAGTTTTGTAAATTGTCAGGTTCCCATGTTTTTGTATATATGAAAAAATGAAGTCAGTTACTGTCATCAAAGATTGTGAAAACATTCTAGATACAATAGTTTGTATCTCCTTCATTATGCAAGAATAACAATACATTTCTGTGTGATGTTAGCAGCCTCCAAGTTAAAATCACAAAATACAGTGGCTGCCTAACAGTACAGACTCAGACCGGTTCCAATTAGTGACCTTAAAACTGCTAAAACACCTTTTACCATACTTAATATTGCTGTGCTTTTCCATGACAGGAAATAGATGATGCTCAGTTTCAGAAATACTGCTTTCTGAAGGTTGAGTCCTGATGGCTCTTCTTAATCTGCAAGCATGACAATCCACAAAGCATGGCTGTACAAAAATCAATGGGTTATTTCAGTTGCCAGTCTGTGAACTCTAAAGATTAATGAGACAAGATGTAATTCTACTAAAGATGGTATTACATTGTATCAGTGCATTGTTTTCTTCTCCCAGGAACTAAGTTCCTGGTACAGCAAAGAAATTTATTGTCTCCTAGGAGCAGAGTTTTTTTTTTTTTAATGTAAATTTAGACATACTGAAAAATAGCATGCCAAAATGATGGAGTCTCATTTTGAAAACTGGACTTGAAGATGTCTGGTAGAATCTGTGAGAAAACAAATCTCCAAATGTCTGATTTCAACATTCTCAACGTTGTTCTCTTTTGGAAAAGTATTTGCTTTGAAGTTTCCAAGCAAAATATTTTGATTTCTGAAAACCTGACTTGCTTAAAAAAGAAAAAAAATAATGTAAAAAAAATTCAAGGTTCAAGTTGAAAAAAAGTATTTTGCCTAGTCTTATAATTAATCATCACCACAAAATTAGACAATTAAGTTTCAGTTTTATTGTAACTGTGTTTTCCCCTTCTAAATTTTTGATTTGGTTTCTGAACAGAACCCCTCCACTCCTTATAGCAAAAAGCAAAAATTTTCCAGATTATACTTGCGCTTAATCTGCTTGGTTTGTGATCAATAATAAAGCCTGTCCAATGTGTCCTGACTTTAGAAATCCCATCATTAACAGGGATTGTGACATTTTACTGTTCTCTCTAGACAACCTATAGAGATGTTCAGTGTAAGGAAAGCTTTATTTAGTCTATGAGTGACATATTGACCAGTACCAGCAAGTTGAGATTGCACATTTCTATCCAGGCACAATGATGAACATTAATAATAGTAGACGTCTCTCCTCTCCTCTCCTCTCCTCTCCTCTCCTCTCCTCTCCTCTCCTCTCCTCTCCTCTCCTCTCCTCTCCTCTCCTCTCCTCTCCTCTCCTCTCCTCTCCTCTCCTCTCCTCTCCTCTCCTCTCCTCTCCTCTCCTCTCCTCTCCTCTCCTCTCCTCTCCTCTCCTCTCCTCTCCTCTCCTCTCCTCTCCTCTCCTCTCCTCTCCTCTCCTCTCCTCTCCTCTCCTCTCCTCTCCTCTCCTCTCCTCTCCTCTCCTCTCCTCTCCTCTCCTCTCCTCTCCTCTCCTCTCCTCTCCTCTCCTCTCCTCTCCTCTCCTCTCCTCTCCTCTCCTCTCCTCTCCTCTCCTCTCCTCTCCTCTCCTCTCCTCTCCTCTCCTCTCCTCTCCTCTCCTCTCCTCTCCTCTCCTCTCCTCTCCTCTCCTCTCCTCTCCTCTCCTCTCCTCTCCTCTCCTCTCCTCTCCTCTCCTCTCCTCTCCTCTCCTCTCCTCTCCTCTCCTCTCCTCTCCTCTCCTCTCCTCTCCTCTCCTCTCCTCTCCTCTCCTCTCCTCTCCTCTCCTCTCTCTCCTCTCCTCTCCTCTCCTCTCCTCTCCTCTCCTCTCCTCTCCTCTCCTCTCCTCTCCTCTCCTCTCCTCTCCTCTCCTCTCCTCTCCTCTCCTCTCCTCTCCTCTCCTCTCCTCTCCTCTCCTCTCCTCTCCTCTCCTCTCCTCTCCTCTCCTCTCCTCTCCACCCTTGGACTGAGTTTTGGAGGGCTGTTAAGGCATCACGTTGCACTGGCTTCTTCCACAGAAGAAAGAGAAGTGAGTTTAAATGAGTCAAAATCACACATTTTCAGAAGCCTTCCAACTGCTCTTCTGTAATCTGGAAATGCAGGGATGTCTTAGTGTAAATCCCAAACTAATATCATAGTTATGTTTGATCTTCTGCTAATAATATCTCCACCTACTTGACACAGAGCAAAGCTCAGTGATATTTGTAAGGCCATCTCTGCATCTTACAAGTGAGATACAGCACGAATCAAATATGGCATAATAAAAACAGTGCTGAGATTGTTATTTCATTTTGATTCTTGCAAACAGGGGCCTCACCAGCCTGGAATGGGTGTTCCCATCATGAGAACCCCAGCAGAAGGCCAGCAAAATCATTTTCTCGTCTCACCACTGATCTCTCAATTCTAGAGAGAATGGCACACCATGATCCCCTTGGAACATGACCAACCTGTGCCCAGAACTTGATTTAAAGGGAGAAAACCCCTGAGGTAAAGAGAAATGGTTAATTGCAGCAGCACTCAGTTACCTCTGCGTGACCTTCCTTGCAGACCTGGACAGGAGTATCTCAGCGGTGCCACAGATATTGGATGACTCTGCTAGCACTGTTGAAAGACAGGGGTGATAAATAGTGTTTGAGCTGTGTTTCTTCCCTCCTTCAGGCAGAACTCGAGAATCTCAGGTATACAGCCGTGGGAGAGTGATTCACGAGGTACCACTTGCACAGGCTTCCTCCGAGGGGGAAAGCTGACACTTCCAGGACACTGACCTCGAGCCTGTATGCATTTTAAATGCTTCAGCACCCTCAGGAAAACCACAATTAGATGTTACCTCCCTGTATATAACATTCAGAGACCAGCAAAGCACATGGCTGGGGAACGAATGTTTGAAAAACAAATGTCAGAGGTGAAAAAAAGTGACAGAAAAGATAATAGAAAAAATAATAGATCCATTTTAAAATGTGTATATATATATATATATTCTTTATATGATTATATATAAATATATATAATCTCTATATATTCTATATATATATAAAGAATTGCTGACACTGGCAGAGTGAATTCAAGCTTGTTTGGAAGCAGGCTCAGTACCTTTTTCTAACTCCCCACACGTTCACCTTGTGGAAAAACAACTTCCAGCTGAAAAAAGAAAAAGGTAAAAGCAAATAATTCTGTACTTTGTGGAGGTAAGAGGGTGCTTCAAACCTGCCTTCATTATACAACTGAGTCTGGCCAGGCTGAGCTGTGCAGAAGCTCCTCCTGCATTCCCCTCCCGTGCTGCACGAGAGCAGGAGATGTTGGCAGCTGAGTGTAGGCAGGATCTCAGATATCATGGCAATATAAATAAATAGAGAATGATGATATGAAATATACAGGCAGATGGAGGGACTGATAGCTAGATAGGATGATAGGGTGGTCAGGGTAACTGTGCCTCAGTGCAGGCACAAACACATGGGTTGTGCCCCGTACCCTTAGGCCAAAATATCCCGCATCCAACATGGCACACACGGGGCCATTCAGTTAAAAACACTCCAAAGCTGGTAGTAAGAATAAATCTTCATTTGTGTTGCATGTTTCAACTAAGAAAACTTTCCTTTTTTTTTTTTTTTTTTTTCCCCTCAGGTAGATATTTGTAAGTGGGACAAGTATAATTAGACCTCAAGATTTTAAGAAAAAATTAAAACAAAGCTTCCTTCATGCACCACCCAAATGCTAGGCTAAGAGCAGCTTCTCTTAAGAGAAATGTCCAATGGGAAAAGTGATTTTTCTGTCACATTTCTGAAGTTTCTGACACGAGGACCACAAGGGAAAAATGCAAGAGTCACAGACTGCAGCTTTTGCTTGACACTTGGCCAGCTTTTCAGAGTGCAGAGTTCTATAGCCCTGTGCAAGCTCAGTGGTGATCCTGGGTTTCTGCCTGTGGGCATTACGCTTCTGTGAGCCCTTTCTGTGGGATAATGGCTACAAAAACCAGCTCTAGTTGTGGTCTGGCTTGATGCACTTTTACCAGGGATGAAAACTCAGGTTGATTTTTTTTTGTAGAAATTTGAGAGTAAAAGAAATTAGGGAAGTGTTTAAAAGTTATAGAATGAAAAGATTTTAAGGGTAAAATCTTTCCATTAAGAAAATTAGAATTTGTACCAAGGCTTTTTTTTTTTTTTCTAATGGTCTTTTCTTTGAAGGATTGTACTAATTAGAAAGAAAAAAAAGGCTGATAAGAAGAAAGAGGCATTTTAAATGACATCATATTTTAAATGACACAACATTGCTTTTTCATCTGAGATAAATGTTTTGGGTTGACTTTTTTTTTTGTTTGTTTGTTTTTCATAAAATCCAAATGAAAACTTTCAAACTGCCCATTTTTGCTTCATTTTGACTGTTATTTTATATTTTATTTTCTTTCTCCATGCTTATTATGCTTGGCCACGCCACTGGAAAATACTGTAATTCACTCAGGTGAGTCACCACTTGTGACCTCTTTGAAAATACTTTTGGAGATACACCTCAAACATCTTCAATTGTTCATGTCTTTCCTCAGGTCTGAGCATTTGTTAATTAAGCATTGCCACACAGTGCTGAGGGAAAAAGCTATTATCACAAAATGAATGCAAGACACAATGTGACCTGGCCCATGGCATTGGGACCATCAGTTTTCCAGGCAAGGAGAAAATCTAGGATTCTTAGAGTGTTTCCTCCTCAAAGTACTGTAGGCCTTGTGAGTTTTCTGTCCAGGTAAAGTGGTCAAGAACACAGTGCAACAACTAGGCAAACTGGGGTAAGAAATGATTTTTGGTTTTTTTTATTTCTCTATGGATAAATGCTATATTGCAGTGGTGTTTTGCCTGGAATATTTCACAAGCACTGAAGACTGAAATTTCTGTGGATGCGTAATGCAAACAAAACCACAGCTTCGCCTTCCCCACCCTTGCACCAAAACTATGTTGAGGTTTTGGAAAGTGTATTCACATTTTCATTTTCACTCCTCCGAGGTAGGACAAGAAGCAGAGATACCACAAAGGGCCATCTGGTCTGGGTAGGGTTCCAGCACACTTCTGCAGAGTGTGGAACAGCTCTTGTGTGTGAATGGGTTTAGAGAAGGGACTTTTCCATGAGTTGAAGTCTTCATCTAGCTTTGTAGTCATACATTTAAAGGTTGAATCTCCATATTGGATGACACAATTCTTATGCATATAGATTGGACAGAATAAAATATTCACTCCTAAACTAATTTTACAGTTGAGGCTAAAGTGACTTGCAAAACTTTGGGTGAGTTTTGCCCCCATGCAGAAACAAAACAGAGGTGGGCCAGATAATAGGGCAGTGGAGGAGTCAGAGAGAATAAATAATCTTGATTATTTAATAGGAGAATTACAGTTTTTTGTTTGTGTTTCTTTTCCCAAGCTTCAAGATTTGCATACAGCTGTCTATGTTAAAATGCCATGTTGTGCTTTGGTTTTGGGTTGACAAAAATGTATTTGTACCGATATTTAATGCAGCACAGAAACAAGGTATAGTTGCTTTAAATGAAAATCAAAGGCAGACAGTTTTCTGAGAGCCTTAAAGTTTAAACAAATTATACTAAGTATTTCTCAGGAGAAATTGGAAAGAGTGCTCTGTGATGCAGAAGAGTGGCCATGAGTCTTCTGTGTTCACACTATCTTGGGTATTGTAAGGAGCTTTCTTGTGAAACTGTTTGCCAAACCAGAAGTCCTAAATTGAAATGTGTTGACAGAAAGAATCTTACTACTTATTTATAATTTAAATACATCTTGAGGCAGGTTATGAGATGATATGGGTAAGTCATAACCCACCCTCCTTCCTTCCTCCTGCGTCCTTCCAGCTGCCAAGGTGCTCGGCATTCTGGGTGCTGACGCTGGGCACCACTCCTTCACCCTGCCTTCCAGTGAGGCATGAAGGTGCTGGGGACTGAGCAGAATCAGGCCCTTCACCTCATGCAATCCTATGACCCCGAGGGAGCCCACACACAGATTTGTTCCACAGCACATAAACAACTTCATTTTACTTAGAGGGAGGGAGATGAGAGCTTTGAACGAATGATGCAGTAAATCGGGGCTGCCAACTGCACCTTGATATGAGTGGTTTATTCCAAGATCTGTCTATCTATCTATATAATCTCTTATATTCCCAGCTCTTCCTGCTCATCTATCTATCCATCTCTCTCTCTCTCTCTGTATGTATCTTCCTTATTTCAAACTCTTTCTGTCTATCTGTCTGTTCATCTATCTGCTTATTTTGATGGCTGTCATCAAAATAACATCTATCACGGTGTCTTATCTGTGCTGGCAAAGGATGCATTACAATTCCCTTGACAAAATAACAGTTGCGTGCAAATCAGGGCCCAGTTTAGTACAACTGATGTCAAATGAAACAGCAGCTGAATGGCAGGTTTTATTTTCCAGTAGTTGGAGCATGGAGCTGTGGCTGCAGGATCGAGGCTATGGTCTGCTGCAGGATCAACATCTAATCTCTTCTGCCCTCATAAAATGTTCCTTGTTTTCACTTCTACCCTGTCCAGGCCTGCTGTGAGTATCATAAACAAGTTTTTCTTTTTTTTTTTTTCCTCCAGTAAACTGACGTGCAGGCTTTGTGGCAACTCTGCCAAAATGTCTTCTCCATCCTCTGTCCTCACATGTGAGTAAGAACCTCACACTTATCCCACAACATCTGGGAGGAAGCTGCCATTTTGCATTTGGACTCAGTGCAGTAACTAGTTGCACTCTTTCCTCTGAATTGATCAGATTTTTCCTTCCCTCCCTCCCTCCCTCTCTCCCTCCCTCCCTCCCTCTCTCCCTCCCTCCCTCCCTCTCTCCCTCCCTCCCTCCCTCCCTTCTCTTTTTACTTCACATTATCTGAAAGGAAACAAATCTGACTCTTTCTTCTCTTCCCCCCCTTCCTTTCTCTGAGCTGCTGCCCCCATGTTTTACTCTCTGTGTATAGTAAAATATATCCTCAGCTTACTTGGATTGTATTCACATGTATTAACTTCTACAGCCTGCAGCGAGCAATGAAAACCCATCCTAGCAGGAAAATAACAGGAGCTGCACATTGTCTGGTAAAAGCAGAGTAAGAATTTCAATGTACACAAGGAAATCGAACCTCCAATTTGCATGAGACTAGACTGAACTAATTTGTTAAGTGAATGGATAGATGAGAAACAAAAACATGCCTTAAAGCATGCATGGATGGTTACTCCAGAAACCAGTACCCAGAATGGGGCAAATCCAAAACGGAAGCCAGCAGAGCCCACTGGCTGCTGCTGGAAGTTGGTCTTGATCAAAGGGTGAATAAAAAGCAAATTTTCATCTGCTCCATGAAACCGCAGCCCTTACATTTGAAAGGCAGCAGGGATCCACCTGGCGCTAGGGAGTGCTCCAGAAAAAAACCAGAAGATGATAATGGCTTGCAGGTGTGCTAGGGGAAGTTCAGGTTGGAAGTTAGGAACAATTTCTTCTGA
Source organism: Cyrtonyx montezumae (assembly GCF_038088225.1). Lineage (NCBI taxonomy): Eukaryota > Metazoa > Chordata > Aves > Galliformes > Odontophoridae > Cyrtonyx > Cyrtonyx montezumae. The sequence goes on along the minus strand of NW_027072034.1, from coordinate 157,215,035 downwards.
GGAAGTGTGGTAGTATACTGGAACAGGCTGCCCAGAGAGATGGTGGAGCCACCGTTTCTGGAGGTGTTCAAGACAAGGGTTGATGTGACACTGAGGGACATGGTTAGTGGGGATGGTGGAGATGAGTTGGTGGTTGGACTTGATGATCTTAGTGGTCTTTTCCAACCTTAATGATTCTATGATTCTATGGTACATTCAGGGTCGTTTGCAGGATTCCCCAGGTTGCCAGGAAATGTAGAACTATTGTTTTTTTCGGTGTTTGCCAGCTGTGTCAGACTTCTCAGAGTTTGCAGAGAAGCTTTGCTACTGAAGCATCAAGTGAAGCAGATGGGAACATGATCTTATTTCCTCTCCCTTCCTAGTGAAGTGTTTGCCCCACGAGCAGACAATAAGTTTCCCAAGGGAGATGAAATCAATGGGTCTCAGGGAATTTTTGTCTTTGTTATCTATGAAAGAGACAGTCTTTAGGTCTGGAATGAAGAAACACGATCACCAACAGCAGCAAAGAGAGAGACTTGATATTAGCCATCTCATATACTTGTACACATATCCATGACATTTGTATGTGTGTGTATGTACATAAATATATACATATATATAAATCCATCAGAGTAATTTTCCTTGTAGAATAAAGACTTGGGATCCCCAGGATCAGACAGTTTGATGAAATACGCTTTTGCTAAGCATTTGCTATTTTCTCCACCAGTTTGATTTATTTAATTAACAATAAGGAGTGATCTCAGAGCAAGAACAAAAATAATCGTTTCTCGATGTGAAAAAGCTCTAAAATAATAAATGCCAAGAGCTCACTGAGATGAAAGGCTTGAGGTGGTTGCTCTGGAGGAAGGGAAGCTGCTTTGTTGAAGTGCAATAATATTTTCCTTGCCTTGAGACTATGAAGGCTTTTCTGTTCAAGCTTTCCCTGGAGCTTTAGCAGGATACGGCCATGTTATTACACCTTTGATAGCACACAGGCAGGCAATAGCTGCCTTAGCAGGTGTGTTAGGAGTTGCAGTGAAACTTTACAGTCAGGGCTTGTTTTCAGGAATCCGTTTGATTATGTCTTTAAACAGTACAGCTAGGTGGCAAGAGACCGCAGCAAACTGGCCCCAGTAGATGAAGTCCTGTGTGGCTCAGAAGAACTGCATCTTTTTTCAGATGGAGGTTATGTGAGCCCCCAGGTTGCCACGCTGGGTATCCATGAAGGCTATCACCACTGCTGCCTCCCTTCATCTTACTTGCTTCTGACTGACACAACCATGACCAATATGACCATGACATTGGTCATGGTCCTTCAAGAGCTTCTAAAGGTGTCTGGATGTTTGTAAAAGGATGCGATGCTGAGACTGGCAGAGAGCAGAATGGAGTTGAATAAAACCTTTTTCTATAAAAGTAGAAAACACAGTAAATAATGTGGGAAGGAATTTCAATGTGAGGGAAGTCAATTCCTCTCACCATGAGGAATCTGAAGACAGGTTCAGCTATATTCCTTGTGGGCTGATACTTGTCAGTAGCTCTTAAAACATCCTCTTCCTGTGATTAATGTATTCACCATTCAAAATAATTCTTCTCATCTTGTCTTCTGGAAAAACACAAGACTATAGTATCCCTAAACCACCAATTACTTATAGGTAATATGGCAAGCCCAGGAGATCTCAAGTTGCCCCTTAGGCAAACAGACGTTACCCATTATGGAAAACAGCGATCTGACTTTCGGATAACCGAAAGGGGAGGATCGTGAGTGAGGTTCTTAATTTGTTAGAGAAGTGCCAACCATTTTGTAGCTGGGAATGGCTGTGAAGTTCTCTCTTCTGCCTGCGGACCACAAGGTTAAAATATGCAGCGATCAAGGGGTTCATGACCCCAGTTAGATTGCTGGGCTTGCTGATTACCACTAGGCAGTGGCAGCCCTCTGGACATCTGCCATGTGGGATTTATGGTGAAGGCCAATGAGATATGGGCTTTGGATGTGGGTGAAGACCTAGGTCTTCTATGGGAAGGGATGTAATACTTTGTCTTGTCAACAGTTGTATGTGTATTGCTTTAGACCCTACTTAACCATATTTATCTAATTAATCAGCTATGCAAAACAAGATAACATGCAGCTTCTATGTCACAAACCCATCCACAAAGAGTGAATGAGTGTCTCCCTTTTCTACAAATGTCTTTCTGCTTGTTCAGGTTCTGTACATCCTTCCTGCCCAGGAGCTCTGAAGGGAGAAGTGGCCTTTTCACTTGTTTGACTTCCAGATATCGTGATGTGATACTGCCCTCATCATGACGTGAACACATTCTGGAGGTGGTGGAAAAAGGCATATTTATTGATTTTAGAATGACATTGACATCCCTTTTGACAATCTTTCTGATTCATTGAAACAATTCCCTTACATCCCATTGCAGCTCTTTTGTGAAAAACTCTTGCCGACTCCAGCTTTCCTCAAGCTGAGGCACCTAGTCTGGCAGTCCTGTGAGCCATTTTGCAGATCTTACTGATTGTACAGTCCTCATTTTGAAGATTCCCTAGTGATTGCTGCAGATATGCCAAAAAGAGAGGGTGCGGTACAGGCCGCAGTGAGTTGGCACCCAGTGACTTGAGTCAGTATTTTCAAGCTCTTGGTTTTGCAGACGGTGGAACCTGGAACCTGCTCATAGTCCACCTTCTCCTGGTACAAGAGAATATGAAGTGCTGATGGAAGTCACTAAGCTGTTTTCTTGGCCTGCAGAATGAGACACGACCAGGGCAGGGGGAATCCTGTGTTGCTGCATGGAGCCAAGGCCAACCTGACCTTGTGGGTGGAAACCCTGAGCATGGCAGGGTTTTTGAACTGGATAATCCTTAAGGTTTCTTCCAATCCAAGCAATTCTGTGATTCTATGCTTCTACGACAAGAAGAACCTAGTGTTCCTCACAGAACTGAGATGGACACTGGGCCAAGTGAGGTCCACATCTTTGAAGGGAGACTGTGGGCTTAATTCATACAGCTTGGTTAGGAGCTATCTTCATTTGTCTCATAAACAGCTAGGGTAGGCTACACTGGTGTAGGGTTATTTTTAGCAAGGCAAAGTATGGAACCAATAATAAAAAGGTAATACCATTTCATGACTACATAAAAACTAGTGATGGAGAAAAGTTGAGTTTAGGTTGAGCTTGCATATCAGAAAGCACCTTCCATGAAGTAAGAACTTATAGATAGGGAATTATTTGTCACAAAAAAGCCAAAACTCTTATCATATTTATCATTTAAGGCTGGACAAGACACAAAGGGAACATATAAATCCCACCCCATCAATCCATCCAACTCAACCTGTCTTTTCCTCCTTTCTATTGTGCTGTCTCACCTGAGATCACCCAGATGTCAGTAATATAGACTAGGGAGAACATTCAGCCCGGTTTCCAACGAATGCAGGATTCTTCCACCTGCTCTGCTTATACCACACACAACAAAGAGATGGATGTTGGTTCAGGATCATTCTCCCCCCACCCTCCCATTTTTTTAATTCTGGAGTAAACACTCTACAGCACTGAGAGATGGTATGCAGACACTGGGCCAGGCCTGGCTTCCATTGCAGTGGTAGAAATGGGAATTCCACTGCAGGCTAAGGGGAAGGGAGAGCCCTCCGAGCAAATGTGATGTGGGAGGTCTAATTCCTACCATCCCAGGCCTGATTTGTAGGCAACAGATTATTCCACTGGCTTTCATGACGGTTTTTATATCTTAGGGTTTTTTTTTTCCTTTTTCTTTTCTTTTGACATGAAAGCAGGAGCATGTGGATTTTGAAGGTAAATTATAATGAAAGTCAATGGGTGCTTGTGTAGGCTTGTAGAGGGTTTGTGCACGAAAAGCAAGCAGGGGCTGGAGGGAATAGCTGAATGCCCAGGGAAGGTTTAATTAACATATTGTGAAAAATCTAAAGGTTATACCTAGACTTAATTCCGTGAAAGACAAAAAACGACTGTTCTCAACATACCCCAGCAGCAAGCCATGTAGCACCTGATGCAATGCTTTCCTCTTGGGCCACCCACCTCCAAGACATGATTACGCAGTGAGAAAGGAGCAACGCTTTGCACTTTCTGTTATCATGGTCTTTCTTAATTATATGTGTGTAAGCATTCAGACACAGCTGCAATGAGCATAGTACACATCCAGGGGAAGTGAGATTCATCTGAGAATCTCCTAATGCTTGGCAAGGTTTATTAACTAAACCTCCCAACACCCCCGTGAGGAAAAATGTGTTGAAACCCATTTTCAGTATTAATTAAAAAAAAAAAAAGAATAAAAATCTTAAGCAAGCAAAGTGATTTGCTCAAAGCCAAACAGCAGGTTGGTGTGAAAGAGCTTGCCCAAAAAACCCAGAATAAGGGATTTTGCCCTTTGTCACTTCACATGAGGCCACGTTCCCACATTACTCTGCATTTCTACAGAAACTACAACAGGAGGGTCCTGCTCTTTGACTCAGTGGCTTGGTCTCTCTTCAGAGAGCTATGTTTCCATGATTTCTCCTGCTTTATGTAAAATGGTCCTTGTACAGGCTCATCCTGCTGAGCTGTTTGGCACCGTTCCTGGGCTTGACTGCTACCATGGGTTAGGAGTGCATGATCACATTTCCATTTTGTAAGAAGATGCACTTTCTCAGGATGTGTGGAGGCCTGGCTAATTTCAATAGGAAATCTGCTTGAACCAGAGGTGCAAGCCTAGGTCTACTACATTATTATTAGCATTAATATTCATTGCAGTACCGTGTTGGATTCCTAATCAGCAATCAGAGCTCTTGTGCCAGGAAGAAGTAATTGTTCTTGGTGATCTCAGGCCTGAATCTACCAAAGTTTAACTTCTAATTATGTGCTAACATCTACATGTTTTACTGGGAAGCCGTAAGATGGGAACAAAACTGTCTCTACAGGACTTGGTGCAAATCTTTGCATCCTTTCTTGTATCCTGGTACAAAATTGCATTCCATGTGAAGAGATGCTCTGTGCGTGAGAACCACCCATTCCATGTGTGCTTCAGATTGCAGGATCAAGGTTGCTATTAATGACAAGGCTCGACAGTGGGACAGGACCTACAAAGAAAGGGAGAAGGAGGTGCCAAGGGTGTCTTGTGATTATGTGGTTAGCGTGTTTCTCCACTACATGCAACAAAAAGGGAAAGAAAACCAGCTAGACTACAACAGGCATCCTTGTGCAGCCTCCAAACTGCAGTGTCATTCACAGGCTCACTTGGAAACTCTTGCAAAGTTTTATTAACATCTGCTACTCTGTGAATGGTGATATTTTATGCACAGAAACTCAGCTTCACCTCCTTCTACCTTTTTCTTTCTTGTGTGTGTATGCTGATTCTGTCCTTTTTTTCCTTTTGTTTGTTGCCTAGTAGCTAGCAATTCACATTCTGCCTTATCAGATTGTGCCTAGTTACAATCTTTCTCTATGTGCCCAGGGCAACCCACCATAAGGGCATATGGAATATTTTAGCATGTGTTGAGCTGTTGTTTTTTTTCTCTTTCTGTATTTATTTTTTTAATAGAGCTTGGTTTTGTTCCCAGTGTAGTTTTGTTGCCATTCAGATTGTATTTTGTCTCTGATAAAAACTGACATCCACAGCCTGAAAGCACTCAAAAGAATCAAGTGAACTGAGTAAAGTGGTAAAGTTTGATGACTTTGGGGCCCTTTTCAGCTTAAAAATAAAAGAAAGAAATGTTATGTCCATTTTAAGCCAAATTCGATCCCCCTATTGGACCTGTGTTCAGCTCATGTAATGCCTGAATTGCCTTTTGGAGGTGCCTACATTTCCCCTAACTTAGAGTAGACAGAGCCTTTGAAATGTGCCTTCAGAAACTCAGACTGTACAGAATATAGAGCAGAAAGCCACACATGTAGCATGCTCTTCCAGTTTTGTTTTGCCGTCTTGGCTTTACTGTATGGGACAAAAAGGGAAAGTCAATGACATCTCTTCATTCAAGCTAGACTCTTTCTTAAGCAGTGACAAAGGAAAGTATGCTGCTTTTGGCAAAGCATGACACATGAAATAAATGAGGGTTTCTGGGCTCTTCACAAAGAGTGATGTAGAACGTGGGTACAGATCAGTACTTCACACCTTGGGCGCGAGTAAAATGGAGTTGGCCATGTAGCTCTTGTTAAGATTCCTTTTGATGGAAATTTGGCTTATGGGATTATGCTTTATGCTGAGATGGGTGTGCACGTCTGTATGTCTGTCCACATGGTAACTCTGAAAGCCATTAACCAAATTCAATCACATTTGACAGTAGGGCTAAAGATTTAAAGATATGCATCTCTAAATTGTAGGAAAGCCTGCAACTGACTGGATCTGGAGGTTTTGTTGAAAGAAAGGCTGCAATGTGAGGTCTGCCCTCATTATACATTAAAGAATCCACACAGCAATGATGTTATGAATGTTCTACCTTCAGGAAAACCTTTAATCAGCTAATTCCCTATCAGACACCACAGAATTCTCTGCCTGCTAATGTTTTCTCCGTGGCACTTAAAAAGCCACAGACACATGCTTAAGTTGATCTTTTTCTTTTTCTTTCTTTCTTTCTTTCTTTCTTTCTTTCTTTCTTTCTTTCTTTCTTTCTTTCTTTCTTTCTTTCTTTCTTTCTTTCTTTCTTTCTTTCTTTCTTTCTTTCTTTCTTTCTTTCTTTCTTTCTTTCTTTCTTTCTTTCTTTCTTTCTTTCTTTCTTTCTTTCTTTCTTTCTTTCTTTCTTTCTTTCTTTCTTTCTTTCTTTCTTTCTTTCTTTCTTTCTTTCTTTCTTTCTTTCTTTCTTTCTTTCTTTCTTTCTTTCTTTCTTTCTTTCTTTCTTTTCTTTCTTTCTTTCTTTCTTTCTTTCTTTCTTTCTTTCTTTCTTCTTTCTTCCTTTCTTCCTTTCTTTCTTCTCTTCTTATGGCCAATATTAGTGGAAACTCTATAATCTTAGTGCTTTTCCATCAGTAGTCAATCAACCATGAGAAAAAATATTTTGGAAACAAGGTTCATGATACCTGCTGTCCACTTCCTATTTTTTCCCTCTTCCAGTGTCTTGGAGTTCCAGAGTCTGGAGGAAACACTTATTATCTTATTATTTGAGATAAATCTAATCAGAGGGTGATCTATCATAATGACATTACTCCAAATATAAGATGAAAAAGGCCTGGGGACAAACGGTGATAAGTTTCCCACCAAAGACAATCCCAGGTGAGCCCTGTTGGTTCAGAGCATGACTGATCAGTGTGGTTGTACCCTGTCGCATATCTTGTAAGGAAGCTCACATCTCCTCGTGGGTAGTTTAGTACTATTTCTCATTATTAATATGGCTCTGTAGGTGTGCCAGGCCCTTTCCAGACTAATTAAATAAAAGGTCTCTGCCCCAAGGAACTAACCCGGCGAGGGATGACAATAAACAAGAGGAAGAGGGTTGCGCAAGTGGAAGATCATGAGATACATCTCATGTTGTACCAGTATGTTGGGCCAAATCCTCAAGTAATTACATAAAGCCCAATTTTGCCAAGTTGTTCATTGTTAAGTTACTCCACCCTATGTAAGAAATCCCATTGAATTCTCTTAATGAGAAAAAGGCACAGAGCTGTACTGGGAAAGTAACAACGACACCTTGCAACCCAAGTTAGTAGACTTGGTTATGAAGCAAAGTGACCACTTGTCAGGAGATAACGAGTGCAATAGAGCTTAGAACTGTTGATTAGGATATGTATTAATACTTTGTTTTATTAAGCACTGTAACAAGGTGGAACAAAGCACTCAAAATTAGAAAACAATTCTTGAAATTAATTATTAGGTTCAGTCATTATGACTGGATCTCATAAAGCACTTAGGAATCAATGGGAGACAAGTGTCCTTGAGAATCCAGCTTCATATCTTTAAAACTGGATCTTCTGCATAAGCTATCAACTCCCATCTCTCTCAGTAAGACCTTGACTGAGAGGTTCCCTGCTTACTGAGGCCGCAATGACTCACACTTAAAATTGACATTCAAGGAACAAAGAAGGCTACAGCATCTATCTTGATGTTCGTGTAGGCCAAGATAGCAAGTTACAATCTGCCTTGCTTTGAGCTTGGAGAGGGGTTGATGCTGTAAGGATCAAAAGGAGGTCCAGATTCTCCTGACGTTATCCTGTTTGAATGTAGGGTTTTTGGATAATTCCCAGCTCTAATTCCAGGGAAATCTCATAACTTTCAGCTGTGTGTCTCAAACTATCTAGAAAGTGAACGTTTCTGTACTGATAAATCCCATGTCTGTGGCAAACAAATGCAATGGTGCTGGCGAATTTTTTCTCCACTGGATCCAAGCCATAAACAGCTGAAATGTAATTCTGAGAAGCCAGCAAACAATTGCAGGGAGGGAATAGTTGGGAGTGGGACCGTTTTCAGGTAAGTAGGTGGAAGGCAAAGGAAATTTTGTATATGTTGGCTCAGAAGCCATGTGAGGTATAGGGTGGTACAGAGAAGAGCTCAGACAGTAGCTCACCTCCTTCTTCCCTGGGGCAAATGCCTTTTTTTCAGTTAGGAATGGATGCATAATGAAAGAGTCAACTCTAGCTGTCATGATGTAGAACCTGGCAACCTGTTTCAGAGTGCTGGCTTAAGCATAAACAAGACCACATGAGATCAGAGATAATGATGATGGACCCCCATTTTGAAAAAAATACTCAGGGAGCAAACATTCTGCCTGTGTTTTGATAATCAGGCATCTTCCAAATATTGCTTGGCTCTATGCATTTCCAGGGGGCTTCTTGATCACTGTGAAGAAAATAAAAAGGATGCTGTGACTTCATCATTCCCCTTTGGAAGAGATAACTCATAGAGAAAAGGGAACGGGACATCAGGGATCCTACCAAGAACCCTGAGCTAATGTAGTACCTCATGAAAACCTGGGACTTGCATCATCAGTCTTCCACCACTTCTCCAGGATCTTGACAGCCACATCTAGCCCTGACAGAGTGTACAAGCCCCCAGGAAGAATAGATGGATGTTTGCTCAGTAGCATCAGGGACTAAAGTTACCCTAGTCTACTATCAGAAATGACAGAACCTGACAAGTGAGGCCTAGGGAGGAAACTGATGTAGAGTATTTATTAAAACACTGCTTTTTTTTACACTGAGGATAAGCCAGCCATTTCCAAGCAACACAAGACATCCATTCTAGATGAATGTCATCCTTTTCTTTTCCCTGCTTCCATTTCAAGCCCAGGTATTACTTGTGTCTTGAAATCCCCTTTCTTGTGTGTACTTCACTGACCTAATCATCTGAGAGCCCTAAGAGTGGTAGTTACTCCTTCCTACTATTGTTTGCTCTTAAGACCAGTTTGGAAGTGCAGTGTGTGTTTGTTTTGTTTCTACTGGTAGTTGTTTTTTTCTTCTTTCTTTTTCTCCTTATATATATATTTTTTTCTGACCTTATTTTTACACAAATACAACAAAGAAATCAGAAGCGAGAGGACTGTGGCATGCAAATCTATCAATGAGCTATTCAATTAGTGTATTGTTACAAGCAAAACACCAACAACCTAGTGAGAAAAAAGGAAGTACCAGGTGCTAAAGGACAACCATGCATTTTCTGGTATAGCATACCAAACAGGCTTTTCCCTCTTAGTTTACTTGTTCTCTCTTCCACACTGACACATAAAACTGGAGTGCACCTCTTGAATCTCCAGTCCTTTATCTTCTCTTTACTAAGCTCTTCCATGAACAGGAAAAGGTTCATGGGGAAGGAAGTTTATTGTACATATGCTTTTATCTTGTTATGCTAACTGGAAGATATTCATCTTTGTCTTTCTTACATATTTTTTTTTCATATATTTTTCAGTCTGTGTTTATTTAGTTTCATTTTTATTTTTATTTTTTTGCCATTTGCTGTGCCCATGTTGTCTCTTAGTTTAAATAGTTTTTATTTACTTTCCTCCTTATTCACTCTTGACACGTCTATATAAATCAGTGCTGTCATCTCTTAGTCTTTTCTTTGTTCTGCTAAACAAGCTAACATATTTTGTCTCTTCCCGTGTAAAGGGTTCATCATTTTCTGACATAACTCAGTACTTCATCTACGTATTCCAAGTTTGTCTTCTAAATACAGGCAGCAAGGAATTTAACCAGCTATTGTGGACTATGTAATCAATATAGCTAAAGTTAGATGAGGTGTGTTGTCCCTTCAGTACCGGACCTCCTGTGTTCAAATACATTAACTTTAACTTCTGTGTAAGTTGGTTTTCTATGTACTAACAAAAGTCTTCTGAATTTCTGTTAGCAGAAAATTCTGATAACATTCTTCTTCTTTTGTGAAATTTATTGAAATATTCGATAAAATGAGTCCTTAAACTTGTTCCTGAAGAACTGCATAACTTCCTTCTAGCTCAGTACTTTCTCCCGAACACCATCTGTTGTCATTTCCTTTGTAGACACTCCCTTTTCTATCATAAAATTCTGCTTCTAATCTCTATACTTAGCCATTAATAATTTCCCATGAGGTACCATAATAAATGCTTTTCTGAAGCCCAGAGAGATTAGATCTACTGCATTTCCTTTCATTAGAAAATCAATGATCTTATCAAAGCAAACGATCAGGTCAGTTCAGAATGATCTATCTTTGTCAGAAAACATGCTATGTTTTACTGCAATTTTAATTTACATCCATGTCTTTAATTATTCTTTACTGCTGAAGATGTTCCAAAGTCTAGGTTATTGTTGATGCCAGCCTGCATTTTCTGGATCAGCTACTTCAGCCTGTGACTTGATAGACCTCTTAACAGTATTCTCAATTAGACTTTGTGCTTACATTTAGACAAATAAATAAAAAAAATCCAGGACTCGCTCTCTGATTCTGAAGACACATAGCAGAGCATGGCTTGAGAAGATACACTGAAACTCTCAAATCCACTGGGAATGGTGCCTGGTATGTTATGTCTCCTGAGCCATGCCTCAGCTTGCCAGTGAGAATGCCAGGTGCCACAGGAGAAAACTTGTTAGGGACTAAGCTAAGAGCAGGACAATCACATGTCCTGGACTTTTTTAATATACTACAATACGCAAAACTAATGATCCTCTGTGTCTGTTCTCTCCCAGACCTCTGCAGGGAGAATGTATAGTTTTCCCTTGAGCAGATAGCAATTTCAAGGAGGCTCTTGCTACTCCCATTTCCTCTTTCCCATTAGCCTTTGTGCCTCTAAGCCCATGTTCAGTATTAACATCCCTTACTGGAAACTTTTGTGATTTGTTTGAATTTCCTTTGCAAATTCTAATTTGGTTTGACTTGTGGCAGTTCTGCTCGCTGCGTTTATTTCAGCCATCATACTTCAACCATAAGAAGGTTCAGTGCCTAATTTGGGATAGGGAGAATCTATCTTTTCACTATGTATGGATGAACAATAGAGCTGATCTCCATTCCTATCCCTTAGAAGTTGGGGGAATTGAGTTTTATCCTATATTTATACTTCTCTCTTTATCATTCTCCCTCTTATTCTTGCTACAGTGAACTATGAAACAGAAAATTGGATATAATAGGTGAGGTCTTCAGCTGCTGTAAATCTAAAACCAGCTGTGTTGGCTCGATGGTAATTTTCATCAGCAGAGACGTGTGCCTGCAGCTTTCCCTAGTGAACCAGGGTGAGAACAGTTTGACGCCATTTTTTCCTATGCAAGTCAGACACAAATGGAATTGTTGCTCCCATGCAAAGATTTTTCCTCCCTGCCTCTGTGACGTGAAGCATTTCAACTACTTTTGGGATAGAGGCAATCATTTCTTAATTTGCCCTGGAGGGGCACGCGCAAAAATGGAGAGAAGGGAAAAAAAAGAGCTTGTGGAATTGATTGGAGAGATGTATCTTGTTCAAACTAGAAGTGAAAATATATTCCAAAGGAGAAATCATTAGCATTTTCATTAAATGCCAGAGTGTGACTATTAGACCTACCTCAGGCAACCCTGGGGTTGAAGACTTTTCAACAAGATTTAATTGATCCAGATGAATTCAGGTTGTTTTTGTTTTTTACCCCTTCCACCCTTCTACCCCCTGCTTAAATCTCTGTACTCCATCACATGTGAGAAAACCCCAAACTGAACCAAATTAAAATAAATAAACAACGCCTTCAGCCCACGCCCTGGAATGAAAACTGCAGTGTAATATGAAATGTGTCCTGATCATCTTGTTATGGAGCCCAGTGACTCACCAACAGTTACAATTGAGGTTAGATAAAATAAAAGGATTGTAATTAAGGAGGCAGCAGGAGGATGTTAACTGGGCAGTCAGATGGAAGCAGGTCCATTGCAGACCTGGGTACACTTGGGTTCAGCTTGGCTTTCAGAGGGCTGCTGGAGATGTGGAGATGTGCAGCCTGAGTGGGTGATTTGCAGCTGAAATAGCGAAAAAGAGGCAGTTCAGCTGAGCTACAAAGGTCCAGGCCTGGCTCCAGCATATGGAGAGGAGGGAGTCACAGCTCCAGTTTCATCTTCTGTAGATGCCCCTAAAAAGAGTCACACCTGAAGGCAGTGGTAAAGCATCCAGTTCCCAGTCTTCGTTGTCAAAGAAAGCTGCAGGATCCTTATGGCATTTATCTAAGGCAATGTTCCTGGAAAGATTTCAACTCTAGGCTTCAGTGTGGGGCCCAAAATCTGAAACAACCCTTTGTACTCAGCACACACCCAGCTGAGGTGACTCAATAGGGACAGTGTAGGTAACATACCCATGGCAGAAGAGAGCAGAGGGCTTTAATTGTCGTAGGGGAGAGGACAGCCGTTCAGTGGCACACACCTGAACAAAGTTTAGACTTTCTTCTTTGAACAATGGCAGAAATATTTGAAAATGTTGGGTACAAGGTTGTGTAGCAAGAAGGCAGGTTTGGTCTTCTAATATCTACTATACAAATAGAGCTACTTTTTCTTCTTGTTCCCATCTTGCTTTGGTGCTTTTTGGCCTCCTACAGCAAAATAACTGCAGAATAAAATCTGTTAAGATCTCCTACGTATTTAGCATCTGACTTCCAGCAGCCTGAGTGAGCAGGTCTCAAAGTCCCAAAGCTGGGTGGCTCACATGAACATGTTCCGTGTCAGCATGCCAGAGCAGTGCCATGAATAATCTATGGCTTGTGCACTGTTTCCTTGGTAAGCTCATGAAAGCCATTTGCAAGCATGCAAAACACCTAATATTTCAGTTTGGGTTAGCTCAATATCTCCAGTAATTATCTGACAGAGTCCTGAACACCATCGTGATTAACTGCTGGGACTGGACCTTAGAGGGAGGCTGCGAGAATGCAGTCCTGATTGGAAAGGGTAGATGGCAAAGCTGTGCTCTAAATCTTCATTCTTAAATCAGCCACAAGTGTCCCCATTTTCTCATGCTCCTCTGTCCATCTGTATCACTCAACTGACACTTACACTTATCCCAGTGCCCTGGGGCTGGCATCCCCCTTTTGTTTTGTGCCTGCACAACCTCTTGCACAACAAGCTCTGTGGTAATACAGCCAAACAACAATTGTGAAGGGTGAAAGATCGCCAGGCTGTGGATGGCAAAACCAGTCTGCAGGACTGGCTGTGTAATAGAATAGCAACAACAACAAATTCATAATAATAATAGCAGGAATAATGAATGGGTTTATTCAAATATTAGCTAGCTAGCTAGAGCTCGCCACTTGCCTTTTCTGCAGCTCCCATTAAGCTCACTCTCCTTGCTAAACATGTATTTGCCTGCACTGGCGATGTGTTAATTCTGCTCCTTACCATTTTTCCATTTGCCTTGCTGTATCTTTCTCAATTAAAAAAAAAAAAAGAAGAAGAAATAAAAATCAAATCACATGACATCAAAGAGCTACATCAGGAGGTCATTGCATCAAATGCTGCCGCTAGTTTAATAAAGGAACTGACTAATATACTCATTAGTGGTGCTTGTTGCTAATGCCCAATCAGATAATGAAATTGAAATATCATATTTTAGGGTGTAATCAGGATCCCTGCAGGTGCTGGGATGGAATTGCCCCATAGGTACAGCATTACACAGTTAACTAAGTGTGTTACCTGATGGAGGTGTTTCAGCTTCCCAAGCCTGCGGGTAGGAAGAGATGAGCAGGACTGTCTGCATAGCTAGTAAGAACAGTGAATTGGATTGGAAACCAGGGAAAGAAGTTGAGGTGAGTGGGACTGAAGAGGATGGAGGCAGCTGGGATCAAGTGCAGGTATCAAGCCATCCCTGGAACCAGCTTAGTCTGGGTGGATGTGTGGAGTACACATCAAGCTTCCAGGACTGGCTGAGCACTAGTGGGTATATACAGAGAAGAGCACTGAAGCAGCATTTCTGGGAGCATCAAAGTTTTCATTGCTTTCCTGGCATGTAGAAAGTAGTACAGGGCAAACTAGAGTAGACACCAAAAATACATTAGTGGAATTGAGATAGAAGGGATGTGTTAGACTACCCCTGAGTGGGGATACAGAGCTGCTTTTGGAGCTGTCTCTAACCTACTTGTAAAGGTCTTTGCACTATGGAGAAGGCATGCTCCTCGTGTCCATGGGTCAGCAATGTCACCTACACAAGACTTTTAGTCCCCAGCATCCTGGACTGCAATTCCAGTTTAAATGTCCAGAGAGAAGACAAAGCACATCAGAAGCCTTGCACCAAGTTTCTCTTCCACAACTCAAGCAATTACATTTTCCACCAAATGGCTAAATCCAAAGAAGTTAGCAACACTCCTTTTTAATTGCTTTTTTTTTTTTTTAAAGAAAAAACGAAAACACATTATAAAAATTCAAACTCAACTTGAGCTTAATCAATGCTACCAGACTTTGGGTAAACCGGGCTGAATGACAAGAGTTTTCCAGAGGAATTTGTTCTGTATGGAAGTTAACTTTAAACACTTTTCTTCATTGCCAGATGATTTAATACTGGATGAGCCAATGAAAGACAAAGCACTTCAGAGACGCTCAAATTACTTCGCAAGTTGCTCACAGAATATGTTCTGCTGAGACAACACCATGTTACAGACTTCAGTGGGATTAGCAGTAAAGCAAAGTCTTATTCTGCTTTAGCACTTCAGATTGTCTTCCAGTCTGTATTTCTTTTTATTTTTCACCCTCCTGCTCTCAGTTCCTTAATAATAACAACTTATATGTCAATAACAAACTCTCCCGGCTATCATCTTTCTATTTGCCCTCCTTTTCCTTCAGCACACCAGACCTGCCTCTTTCTGCCCCTTTCCAAACACTCTCTTGCAAAGACAGATCAAATCCTTTCAGATGAAGGAGTGAGGTCACTCAGTACTTACGTATTCACTGTGTGGTCTTCAGAAGTGGGATAAAAGTGATGGGGTAAAGGAAAGTGCATGCCTCTTCCTCAGGTTTCTGAGAGAAAAAAATCTCTCCTTAAGTCCTGGAGAGGGCCATGAATTCTTTGAGAAGGGAGAACCCTCCTGCTGCCCAGAATATGGCATCTACATCCTAGAGGGGAGAAGGATTTAAAATATTTTTTTTCCTCTCTTTTCCCCTTGGTGTTCTCTATTGGTTTGTTTAAACAGGCTCCTAAGCCATGTGTAGACCGGTATGGAACCTGGTTTTAGGTGCCTCGCACCAGGAGAACCGTAAGAGTTAGGTCCCTAAATAATTAACTTAAGCACCTAAATATATGGCTGTGTTGATAAACTAAACAAGACCAGGGCTCAAGCCCAGGTACTGGCACATGATCTCCCAAACTATTCAACCTTTAGTATGGTCCCTGGCAATGGTTTTCCCTTGTTCTAACTAGCACTTCAGCACACAATGCCTTGGCACGGTCCAGGGACCGCCTGGGCCAAGGAGCATCACCACAGGCGTTTCAGATGCAACCCCCTGGTTTTGGAAGGAAAGACATTTATCAGCACGGACGCAAGTCAGTCCATGCCAGTTGGCCTCTGGGGCAAAGAACAGCCCCATGCATGTTTTATTTACTAGAACAGACAAAGTTAAAGGCTTTCAATAACGTAGTCTGAGATGCTAAAAAGGGTCAGGGGAGCATAGTGCTGGAAAATAAAGGGGGTTTAAAGTGTTGAGTGGTTTATCCAAATGTTAACTCATTCCTTCCACCTTCTAGAATACCCAAAAAGCTTCTATTATTTCTAATCTGTTTTCACCTACCTATCTTAATCTATTTCACATCTTTCTTCACTGCTTCTTCATTGTCCTTTTCTACTGCCATTGTTCTCCTGAGCCCTCATAATCCACTTGTGGCCAATTCCCAGATCTCCCAATGGTGTAAAATTCTGAGGGGAAGAAATTGGTGTAGCAAGGGAGGGTTATTTAATATTTTTATTAAATATTTAATAGAAGTGAAATTTTCAGTAAGAAACAAGTTGTTCTAGTGTTTTTTCTTCAGTTTTTTTTTCAGAAGTGTCAAACATCTCCATACAAACTTGGCAAAACGTTGCAAGCCTTGTGATATGTAGCTGAGGGAAGTATTGTTCAGTGTGGAGAAGGGGAGGCTCAGGGGAGATCTTATCACTCTTTATATCTCTCTTTAAGGAGATTGGATCAAGATGGGATTTGGCCTCTTCTCCTGGGTAACAGTGATAGGATGAGAAGTGATGGCTTTAAGTTGCATGAACAGAGGTTCAGGTTGGATATTAAGAAAAAAAATTAACTCAGAAAGAGTGATGGGGTATTGTCACAGGTTGCCCAGGGAAGTGGTGGAATCATCATCCCTGGAGATCAAAAAAAAAAAGCAAATGTGGCACTGAGGGACGTGAGTTACTGAGCATGATGGTGTTGGGTCAATGGACTTGATCTTGGAAGTCTTTCTAACCTTAGTGATTCTATCATTCTATGGTTCTGTGAAAAAAGATGTTTCTCTCCCTTTAGTCTGCACCAATGCAATAGTTAGTGGAAAATGGTAATGAGCCCTCAGCATTTGAACTGGTGCAAATCAGTCAGAGGAAGTGATGCTGGCATGTTATCACAGCACAAAATGAAAGCTGGTATACCTGTATTCCTTGTCACTAGTGTTCAAATGTCTAGGTTGAACAATAGGGTCTGTGTTTGTTCAGCACCTTCTGGAGGAATGTCCTTGTCCCCAGCCAACTTGCCAAGCAACATGACACCACAAACACTAACCAACAGAACATCCACATGCTTCAAACTAAGGGCTCTGAATGCACTCACTGAAAAATCTTTGGCAGAAACTTTCAGGGAAGTATTGCAACCTGTTGATAAATTGATGAATGCAACAAAATAGCTACTTTGTCACAATATAAAAAATAATAGTTTTAAGATTCTGACTTCAAATCATGTTTTGGATTGATCCACTCCATTTTCTACTTACACAAAATGTAAATGTCTTGTCTGTAGAAATTATGTGTGCATTATATGTGTCCACATAATGTGTGCCTATTACAAGCAGAAGTGCACGTACTCCCGAAATACATATGTTCTTTATCCCTGGGTGGATGCTTCTTGTTATTACTCCTAACCGATCTCTATAGCAATGGAGACCCTTTTTAAAACACGGTCCTGCTGGGCTGGGTGCTTTGCTGCTTGATGACTAGTAGTGCCAGATGTCATTTAGCCTGAGGAGTGGAGGATCAGCCTCACAGCCTCTTCTCAGGATCCTGCTACCTCAAGGGCATTTCACTCCACTGTGTGTGTCACTAGGATGTCTGTCAGCAGTGTCACCACTTCTGCAGGTCACCTGGGCAGCTGGAGGTGACATGGCTGAGGCTGGAGAAGAAGCGTGTGGCAGAGCTGAGCTGAACACAGCTTTCCAGAGTTATCGGTTGGGATCTTAACTAGAAGGTCCTTTTTCTGCTCACTTACCCTTGCACACGCACATAATTGCAGAGTGAATTCATAATATAAACCATGATGTAATAGACACCAACTCGACTCAGCTTAATTACTGTACAAATGAACAACAACTTAAATCGCAAACAGAGTCCCATTAAAAGTAATCAGATCCTGGGTGGGGAGATGGTTAAAGGTGGCGTTTGAACTCCAAAGAAAAATATGCTCTTGTTTGGACATAATTGGGTTTCTTTTTTTATTGTTATTTTTTCTTACACAGTGTATTTTTGCTCTCTCTCCCTGGCTCTCTCTCATTTTCATTTTTCAACCTTTTCCTGATAAACCAAACTAGTCTAGACATATCTTTTGAGAGCAAATGTTCTCTAAGCTATGTTCATTCCTTGTGAGTTTGTACGTTAATCATTAAATATAATTAATTAGAACATCTTGTAATTAACTTGGAAAGCAAAATTATACAAGGGAATGAGTTTGTAACCACATCACATTTGAAATAAAAATAAAACTTTGACTAAAAGGAATAACTGCTCTTTGGAATTAGATGAGTAACAATGTTGGATTGTCTCCCCCGAAGTTATAATGTTGGCTCTGAACTCATTCACATATATTCACCATATTTCACACTGACACATCCACAGACACACAAACACACACACACGTGCACAAGCATTGTAGTCCCATAATCCAGAGTCTGTTTGCTACAGGGATTCTTTTAAGTCATCCTTCTATCTTCTTGGCTCTCTACACTGCAGAGGACACAAGGTACCAAGCAAGCCATCAAGCAGCCTTGGGGTTGTTCTAACTTGCCCTGGCTGGCTACAGTGACCCTTCAGGTATAATGCTTGCTGGAAATTGTGGCATTTAATGGCAGGTTTTCCTGTGAAGGCAGGAGGGAGCTGGCAAGAAGTTACAAACAGATGGCTGTTGGGTCTACCCTCAAGCTGGAGATTTCTTGTCCATTGGGATCTTCATTTTTGGACTGGGTCCTCTTCTCATGTCCATCACTTCTTCAAAAAGTGGTTGGTCTGTGCTGGTCTGACCTGTGGAGCACAGTGAATGAACCACCTTAACCATCTGGTTAAAAAAAAAAAAGAGGAATAGAGTTTGTCTCATTTTGCTAACCAATCATTCCCATCAACCATTAAACACTGGAAACATTTTATTGTATCTATGAAGCATTCTACCAATTCTGCTTGAGTGAATGAGTAAATGTCCCGAGATTTGAGCTTCACTGTGCCTAACAGGAAGACATCTGCTCATGGCTGCTAAAGTGTTCCATGATGAGAAACTGGGCCTGGGAGACTTGGGTCAAGACCATTAAGTGTGTAGGAACAGCACTCCTAGGAATACCCCAAGAGGCTACAAAGGGGATGATGTTGAAGAGGTGAGACTAGTAGCAATTGTTCACAAGCCTGTGGTGCTGTGCTTCACCACTTTCTAGCCATGAGGCCTGTGAAAATTCATCTCTGTTTCATTTCCTTCTCTGCCTTTTTAAGTATATTGTCTTCACAGGTAGTTCACCCTCTCACTACACATTGGATGGACAATACTGGTAGCCAGTTTCTAAAGCAAAAGGGTTCTTTCATCTGTGTCACATGCCTGTTTGGGACCATGCTTTTTGCAGAAAACAGTGCCTGCTTGAACTGGTTGCAGAAATTTGTTGCTCTGAACTCGCTCTGTTGAATTTTGCCTTCTGCTCTTTTGGCAGGAGGAATCATCAAACCTCCATTCAATTAAATTTCCATCCTCTACTGCTAGACAATTGCTCTGCTGTGTTGTTCCTCACTGCACTGGCACAAAAACTTTTCTCCTTGCATTTTTGTTGTCAATTTTCAGGATGCTGGGAGGAAAGGCAGCTAGGGAGGCTGAGGTGAAGAGAAGATAAAGGGGGAGGAAGGATCTTTAGAAGACTGGATAATTAAAGATGGCAATACTAACCCTGGAATGAGGATCTCAGTGTGGGGAGAGACATTTCAGGTAAAGGCAGTGAGGCACAGTCCTTTTTTTGGGGGAGTATCACGAGTTAAGCATCAAAAGGTCTTGGAAATGTGGTCCTCAATGTCCCTTTTTATTTGTCAGAGCATCCTTGCTTTATGTTGAGATCTCTGACCACACTTTGGCCCTCTTCAGATTCCTTAGACTAGAAATCAACTAAGAATTTTTCCCTTGGCTGAAATTTGTTCAGTTTGTGGAATTTAATTCATTTCAGGAGGCTCAAAAATACAATCAACCCATCTTGATAAGTAGAAGAAATATAGTAGATTTGTAGGACCAAGGTGGAGGGGAGAGGCACTAGGAGCATAACCGCCCTTCTTGCCTTCTTCCTCCTTTCTGCCCATGTCTAGCACCCCACTGCTAGGAGAGGCACTGAGCTGGGATGCAGCTTGGCTTATTTTAGGTAAGCTGATGTTAGACATCCAGGTTAACTAGATAGGCTGTAGGATCTTCTCTAGGCAGAACTGATGGACCTTTGGGATAAGAGGATCTTTGACAGGGGGCTTCTGCGTACAGTCTATCCAGTATACATATCTGGGATGATGAATAAAGTGCCTGCTTTGCTTTTCAATCATGACATGAATTCCACACCCAAAAGAGGAAACAGGTCCACTCATTTCTCCCACCCTCCTGCCTTCTGACAAATATCCCACAGCCAGAGCAAGATAAGATTGTCCTGGTCTTGATATGGGAAGAAGGGTCTGATCTATGTGGGACAAGAAATCTGCCTCCATTTATTTCCCTACAGAAGCAGGGCACCCTAAATAAATGAATACATATGCATATTACCAAGGAAAAACAGTAGTGAATGATAATAAGAAAAAAAACATCTGAAAGAGATGTGACAGTAGTTTTCAATAGAGCTGACACTGAACAAACACTTCACACAATGCGGAGGGTGATATAATATCCTGCCCTTTCAGAGTGTCACTATGATGGGTATTTAACATTCATTGGCAGCAGCAGTCCAGCTTGATCTTCATGCTGTGAGGTGCTGTGCATATATCTAGGAAAAAATAAGATTGTTAAAGAGATGCACACAGTTCATTGCCCTTTCTGATGTGGGTGTGGATCGGTCTTAGTGGAAGGCATGGGAGCTTTGCAACTGACTTCAGTCTCTATTAGCTCCTCTGACGAGTAGTAGGAAATTAGGCATGCGTGGAGGGAAGGGTGTTTATGAAAAGCAAGGTCTAATGAGAACTTGGCTTCAGAGTTAATTATGGAACAACCATTGCCGCTCCCTAACCCAATACCAAGCCTGATTCTGATCTTGCTGCATGGGAAAGCAAGATACTTTATACCCATGGGGGCTCTTGGGCTGCACATGGCTCTTGAGCAATTGCAGTGCATTTATGCAGGGGTGATATCATGTGATTGGCAGTGGGACTGCACCGATGTGGGGCTGCTGGGTAATCTGTGGGATGAAGCAAATCAGCAGGACTTGCCAGATCATGCCCAGCCCCATCCCATCCCACAGCGGTGCAGAGAGACGGAGGAGAGCCATTGTTATCTCCTCTGCAAACCACTCCTGGTGCTCTCCCTCCCTTTGCTCTCTGATGTGCCTGATACATGTCTTCAGTCTCTGGGCTGAATGAAAGCTGTTGTTAGATGGTTTGTAAGGTCAGCAAGATGGGACAGTGTTGGGATCAATTGAGCTGCACCCATGTGTATGTAATCAGAATCTGGCCCGCTGCTAATTAAAAAGCTTAAACAAACACATGCAAATGAGACAGATACGAACACGCAGGTGGATTGCTGGAAACAACACCCTCCACTGCACCAATCGAGGGGGCAGCCTGTCCCAGCACTCCCTTTTGTTTTGTTGTTTCCACAAAAAAGCTGCCTCTGTTGTGGGGAAGTTTCCCCTTGGTTGAGCTTAGCGTGTATGGTCCTGGGGCATAAACAGCCTCTTGTCCCATGACACATACCTGCCCTGAGATTACATGCAACTCGTCAGGGAGGGCATGGAACACTTCATTTGCTTTGTGTAGAGAAGCCACTTTCCCATTTCCCTTGGCCTTCGCATTTGATAGGCTGTGTGCCTTTTTGAGAGTGAATTTCAGATGGTTCACAGTATGTGACCGAAACATTTTGGAGTCTGATTCTCCTTTGCTCTGAGGCCATCTTACATAGCAGCCCTGTGAAAGCCTTCTGGGAAAGAAACTTTTCTTGTTTTCTAATGCAGGTATACAAGCAACAGCCCTGAGCTCACTAAATCTAAATCAGGTTGCAATTGAATATATTTTTTGATACAAAATGGGTCATTAGATTACATTTCAAAATAATTTCACTGCTCTTGTCACTGCATTTCCAGAGTCCTTTGAGAATAGGGTTTTTTCCCACTAACATAAATGGTCCTTTGATAATGGAAAATTTGCCTGAGTAAAAGCTGACTGTTTAATGCTGCGGTTAAGTCATCACTTTAATCTGGCATTGCTCTTGAAAAATCTGCTGAAAGGAGCTGGAAGGATCTTTTGGCTTCCCTTGTTTTCTACAGTTGCTCATTCCCTTTGCGCTCATACTGGTGGCCATGGGTCTGAATGATAATGATGAGGGAATTCACAGAACAGTAGGAATTGGAAGGGACCTCTGGAGGTCCTCAAGCCCAACCCTTCTGCTAAAGCAGATTTCTTAGAGTAAGTAACAGGTTCCTTAGAATAGGTGTTCTGGCCATAAACTAACCCAGCTGAAAAAAGTAAAAAAGAAGCTCATTTTTCAACAATGCGCCAGCATGAGAACCAGCATCCAAAAGAGGGAGATGATGGGAATGAGAGCTCATGCTGTCAAAGAGAAGCTTATGACAGCTCACTCTTGAGCTTAGCTCCTGCAAAACACAAAATGCATTAGGTGAGATTCATCCAAAATGCAGATGCCTGTTTATGAGATAAGTTAATGGAGACGAACAAGCACTTTGCAGGGCATGACTCATTGTGTAAATAAAATAGAGAATAAATAAAATACACAACTAAAATGGGCCCAATTGCATGTGCCAAAAAAGAACTTATTTCCCTCTCTTGAGTACAGAGAGGGGTGACTAGCTCAAATGACTGTCTGATGTGATTGAAGTAAACCCCAACCACTATACACAGTCTATTGATGGACTGACAGGCAACAATTAAGACAGAAAGTGTTAGAGCTCTGGAGCTCACCACACTGAAGACCAGCCTCCAACTTACTTATCAGCTCATGCATAGGATAGCTAATATGCTGACGTACTCAGCAAAACCTGTATTTGAAATGCCCCAGCCCAGACTTTGCATCTGGGCTGCTCAGCTAGTAGTAGAGTATGCTGTTCTCCAGTTCGATACACCAAAGGTAAAAAGAAACCAACACAGAAGGAGATCTACTCAACACACACAAAAAAAGCTCATCGTTCATAAAATCTTGATCTCCACAGTCGACTTGGCTGCCATTACTGAAAAATGGGTCTGTGGTGTGTGCTATTTTAGATGGTACCAAAGTGAAAATTCTCATTTTGGAAATGGCTTTAAGTATGACCCTTCATTCCTATTCCGGGGTGTCCCAGTAAAGAATAGTTGTATCGAAGCACCAAAAAAGTTCCAGACACTTGGCAAAAATAGCACAATATGCTATTTTATTTCACTTATTCTTTCAGTAGCACTTTGCTCTAAATATATCTTGAAAATTCACAGACTAGGGATTTGACACAGAAGGACTAATCTGTATGTTAATTTGTTTGGCATAGCCTTGTCATGTGGGTTTTTATTTTGCAACTCACAACCAAAATGAAGGGTAGTTGAGATCAAAGTCCTTTACTATTTAAACTCTAATGTTCAGGGGAAGGTAGAGGTGCCGTTTCAGATAGGATGAAGTCTCTGATTTCATGTCATTAAAACTGTATGTCTCAGTTCCTGGAAGCACACAAATGCACCTATAGTTGAGCTTAAAGACAGGCAAATATGTAAATACTTTGCTAAAGGAAAGGTGAGATTACATGAAGCATGTCTTGTTTCTCTCTTGTATTGACTTACTTTGGTTAACACAGACAAAAAATGCCATACAGGCATGGTAACTTGGTTTTAACTAGGTTAAAGTTAGAAGCAGATTAAAGCACAGCAGGGTCTTGCATGCTGAACATGAATTACTAGTTAGAGTTGATCGCAAAATGTTCTTGTCTTTCGTCAGTTCAGAAGTAGAAGTAGATTCAAGTGGAGAATTCCAGCTTATTGTGGAAGACTTCACCAAGGGTTTGATTATGGGAAGAATTTGTGACAATCATTTCCTCCCAGACAGTCTAGACAGAGTTGGAGTTTCTTTGCTTCCACAATTTGATTCTGAGTTTCTAGGGTCTCTAATTTTTCCAATTTGCTTTCCAGATCTGGTTGGTCAAAGCAAGTTAAGAATCATCTTTTCTTTTTTAATTTCCACTGGAAATAGTCCTTGATACATTTATTCATATATAAAGTTTGGCTGAAATTCTCATTCCAAGACCTTAATGTCAACAACAGATTCCAGATTCCTATTTACTTTATTTGGCTTTCCTCTAAGCCACAAGTAAAGATTGCAAAACTCAAAAGCATGGAGTGGCTGTCCCCTGCTCTCAGTGTGAGCCTGCATTACTTTTCTTCTTCTTTGGGCTTCTTGTATGTATGTGTTTTTGGAACCACTTGAAACAAGAATTTTGTTTTCTAGTGGGCACTTAAATATTGGATTCTGAATCCATATTTAGAAATGGATAAAAATAACAAGAAGTTCTTCGTGTAGTTCTCCATGGAAATTTCTTGGCCCCAAGAACTTTTAAGACTTTTGATTTTGGACACCATAAAGACTGACATTTGACAGCATAAAGACTGCTAAAACTTTTCCAGTTAGAGTCAGTAGCAGATTTTTGTTCATATGTTGCTGAAATCCTTCAGGTTTCAAGGAATTTATCAATGTCTTTCCTTGTGGTGTGTGGGCTTAATTACTATGGCCAGGTATGTGAAAAAATACAACAAACATTGATTTTCTGATGTTGAGCCCCCAGTAATAACTCCCAGTGCCTTGGTTTAAATTAGCTCTTCAGAAAGTCATCTATTCTGCTCTCTGCCCATCTCTTATGCGTGTGTTTTGAGTTGGGATTTTCTGAAGTGCTCAGTGTTGACTGAATTCCACTCTTGATGTTACTGGCAGTGATTCCCAGTGATCAGGAGCAGAGGTAGGCCAGAAACTAGATCTTCTGAGGGAATCCACTTCCTATGGTGCCCACCTATTGAAGGTCTTTTGGGCCTTTTTATTGATGGCTGTTTAGAGAAATGACTCAAGAAAAATTGATCAGTGCATCTGGGTGGGAGAAATATTGATTGCTATTGCCATGAATTTTTTTGAAGATTGTAGAGGAAGTTATGAGAAGTCCCTTTTATTGGCCAGTGCACTGTGAGTTGATCTATCAATGCAACCCGCTCCACTAGCTGATAGGCCTGTGATACTTCTCTCAAGCTGCCTCTGGTTTTAAGTATTCATTGTTTTCACATTAGAGTGTGATGGATAGGGGATCTGTGCGTACATATGCCCACTTGTACCCATGGTGCAAGCTGAAAGAAAGAAAATTTAGGGAAAGGCCTCCTATCAAAATCCTTCATGAATTATACATTATGAAAAAAAGTAGCACCAGTGAAAGATGGAAACCTGTAGCCAAGGATGTCCAGAACTACAGTGAAAATATATAACCTTATATCATCTATAACCTTTGCTATCTCTCCTATTTTCTATTCTGCTCACAAGGCTCTTTTCAGCCTCCTCCTCACTTCATGATCACAGTTTTAACCAGGTGATGGTGGTATAGGAGATAGCACGTTTGGACATATTTTCCCTCATGTGGGTTGTCCTTCTCACCCCACCCATGCTCTGGTTGTGATGATGCATATCTATGGGAGTCAGTGGGAGATCTTTTCACAAACACTCACAGTGTTGTGTCTCTTGTGGGCAGAGATGTTGCTGTGTTAGCCATCATTATTTGATCTGCTTCTCTGACAAGATTACTTTAAAGCATAAATATTGGTTTCTTTGCTTAGCTGGGAACCTGCTATAGTTATAGATTTGCCTGTGTGGCCAAGTCCAGTTCCTCAGCTATGTTGAGACTGCCTGGTACTGTGGAATGGAAACTGCGGAGAACAAAATCTGGGACAAGGAGTGTTGCTTGTGAAAAAAGGAATACGCCTCTTCGCGTATGTCAGTAGAAACTTTTTTTGGTAGGGTTTTAATTCTTCTCTAGGGCAATCTATACTGCATCAAAATATACCATAGTTGGGCTGGATGTACTAAATTCAATGAGATTTTACATGATTGAGTGGGAGAGATGAAGACTGATTCTACCTTCAAATAAAAGAAGTAGAATTATATTTGCCCTATAAGCTTCTATGTATTTTGCTCCCTCAGCTTAAATGTTGCCTGTCCTATAGAAAAAGGTCATTTACAAAATTTCAGTTTGGAACAGAACTGGAAATTTCAAGGTCACTGGCACCCAGTACGGTCTCAGTATATCCTTGGTCATGAAAAATGAATACCGACCCAGGTTGTGGTTATCCTCTGATCTTCTGATGAAATTAAAAAGTCACCTGAATTAGTAAAAGCAGGATCTAAAATATCCTCTGGTGGGCTTTCTCTTTTTTTCCCAACTAAGGTGCCTCTCTAAGGAACTGGAAATTCAGTGAGATATGTTTCTGATAGAACGCCTTGAACTCCTGTTATACTCCTTTCCCAAAGCAGGAAAGAGCAGAGGGCATGAGAAGCTGTGGCTGAGTGAAAATGAGATTAAGGAGAAAATAGTCTCTTCTTTAGGACAGAAAAATGCACTTCTCACTGGAAGTAGCATAGGAGCATAGGAGAGAATGAAATTCCCAGAGGCAAGCCTTTTTCTTAAGGTTTCTCTGAACACGAGCATCTTTTATGAGGTTTCTGCAGTGCTCAAGGCCAATTATCTGGCTTTGGCCCAGTGTGCTGGCCTGAGGTCAGCCCTAGTTCTTGACAAAAGCATTTTTTAAGCAGTTTTCTCATCAACATTAAAGAAAGTTTCAATGAAAACTGTCAGAGGATCCTTAATGGCCTGAACTTTCCTTTGCTGAAGTCAGAAGAAAAAGTTCTTCAGATTTAAAAATATTTATGTATGTTGGCTTTTCTAGACAGAGCTGATCTTTCAGAATCGACTGGGAATAGAAGAGATCTGAAAAACAATGCACTGCAGTAGCTGAGTATCTGAAGCTTGAGAGTGGACACTGGAAAAAAAAGCAGAGAAAGCCTTTAATTGTCCCACAACTGGCTTAAGCAACAGCATGTCTGTGATGGCATGACATCAATATGTGTCAGAGGATGGAGATGAGGACAAAAAGGTCATGGAGATGAGAAGAAAAACTCTGACCAGGGTGGACTGGTGGGATGCCAGGCAGGTGCAATGCAGCTGGAACTGGCTGGCTACAGAAGTCCATGTTTGTACAGAGAGTAGGAGCCCCTCTGGGAAAAGGTCAGGTGAAGGCACTGAATATTCCTATGGACTTCAAAATACAATTTTATGAAGATGGAGCTGCTGAAAACTTGGAGTGTTAAAATAATAACGAATGCTATGACTCTGACAATAGGGTTGGAATAGGGTTTGCTATTCTGCTCTCGTGTCATCACAAAGCAAGACTGGGATGCCTTACAGCCAGGTGAGCTGTTTGTAGATGAGACACAGCAGAGATCAGAATAAAACCTCCAGCATTTTTTGGAGGTAACAGCAACTCTGTGAGTGACATTCCAGAAACAGCTAGGGGAAATCAGAAGGAGATAAGATAGCTGTATTTCTCTGGCTATTGTCTTCAGTCAGTTTGAAGATTAGATTCTTTTCCCTGGGCTTTCTTACTGGTCTCTCTGTGCAAGTGCCACAGGGCTACTATAAGGGCAAGGTCAGAATTATGCTTTAACTACATGGCATTTTTTTCACATGCAGTGGGAAATACTAATTGAGAGAAAATATACTTGAATCCTTCTTCCACTGATGTCTCTTTCCATCCAGCAAAGACAGGATCTGGGGAAGTGTTGGAGGGACTTGGAGGAGGAGAAGAAGAGAAGGTCTGTGGGAGGGCGATGTAGAAGGACAAGGCACCCTCTGTGCTGAACTCCCTACAGTTCTGGTGTAGGTCTGCCTTTTGCTACCCTAGTGTCACCACTGCAGTGCCATATGCTTTCTGTTTTCTTCTCCAGACCTCCTCTCTTGACCGTATGGAGCATCCCAGCTCATATGACCAGCTTTGTCAAACCAACGCATTCTTCCAGAAACACCTATGGAGTGGGGGACAAGGCCAAGCCAGATGCCCATGGTGGTTTTTTTACAGTCCAGAACAGATGGATGTTAGCCTGTGCTTAGGCTGGACCTTGAATGCTGTGCTCAGTTTTGGGCTCCTCAGTATGACAAAGACAGCAAGGCTCTGGACTGCATCCAAAGAAAGGCAACAAATCTGGGAAGGGTCTGAAGCATATGTCTTAAGGGGAGTGGCTGAGGGAACTGGGGTTGTTCAATCTGGAGAAGGCTCAAGGGAGACCTTATTGCTCACTATAACTGCCTGAAAAGAGGTTGTGGCGAGGTGAAGATCGGCCTCAGCTCCCAGGTAACAGTAACAGGATGAGAGGGAATGGTGTTAAGTTGTGCCAGGGGAAGTTGAGGTTGGATTTTAGGAAAAAGCTCTCCAAAAGAGTAGTGATGCATTCAAACAAGCTTCTCAGACAGGTGGTAGAATCACCATCCCTGACTGTGTTCAAGAAACATGGAAATGTGTCACTGAGGGACATGATTTAGTGGGCAGGGTGGGAATGGGTTGATGGTTGGAATGTATGATCTTGGTGGCCTTTCCACCCTTAATGTGATCCTATGATTCTGAATCACTCATCCTTAAGGAGCAGCTCTGACCCAGTAGTCCTATGGGGGAAGACAGAAAATGCAGACTCTTCTGCATTTTTCTCAGAGAGGGAGGAGCAGAGCAGGTTTCTGCATGGGGATGCAGTCACCCTGGCAGCACAGGGGTCGGGGGTGGCCTTCATGATGATTCTTGCAACATCGAGTCAGGGTTGTGATGAACTAGCCTTGCATAAGCAAGAACGCCATTGCCAGTGGTAAGCTGAAAAGCGCCAAGCTCTATTTTCAAAGACAGCTCAGAGGTTATTTATGTGCGGAAATGCTCCTTATCTCTTAATTCCCAGACTGATGGGTGGAAGATATGCAAAGAGTGACTTCTGTCAGAGGCGAGCTCACTAGCACTACTTCTGTCTTGGCAAGAGGGGAGGGCTCTCTCAGCCTTCCCTGGTGGCGATGCTGACTAAGGGCCGTAGGAATCTTAATTCTTGGCCCAGAGATGGCAAGCCAAGCTATCTGATGGGCTGGCTGGCTGACAGTTAATACCCTGTCGCAAAGCAGTAAGTAGTCATGATATAGCAGGTTTTTTTTCCTGCACCTGGAAGACTGAAGAATGAAGACCCAGCAAATCATCCATTTTGAGCTTAAAGGATCAGATCCATCCTGAAAGAGACTAAATTGGGCCCATTCCTTTATCTTCTAAAGAATATATCAAAATTCCTTGCTATCAAATATATTATTTTTTTCTCCATTATTAGACTCAGACATTCAGGCTGGAATCTGAAACTCAATCCCATTTCCTTGTGGCACATTGTTAATAGGAAGAAATTTGCAACTGGAAATTAGTTAATGATTTCTTTGTAAGTACAGCAGATGGATGGAAATCCAGCTTCTTTTCCCTGGCTGCAGCGACTGGCATGCTAACTAAAAGTAGTAAAACATTTATTAATGAGTGGGGTAGGCAAAGGGAAAAAAAAAAAACCTACAGCAATGAACATAGGTAATAGGGTGTCGTTATTACAGAGCTATCTGTCAGAGGAGGACATGCATAAGAATTAGGTGTCTTGGAAAAAGCTGTGAAAAAATATCTCTACTTCTGTTTGATGGAATCAAATTTCAATTTTAGCAAACTTTTCACAGACTAGATACATTTGTGTCTAAAGAAATCATACCTCTTAATGAATAATAATGATAACTTTATTTATGCTGAATGACATTTTTCTACTTTTTGGGCTGGAAAGCATGGGGAAGTCATGTAGGGAAAAAAGAAATCTCTTGTGGTTGTGGTGGAGTATTCTGGGATGTGCTGAAAAGTGAAAATAAAAAACAAACCTACTGCACAGGGCTCATAGGGGATTTTTAAAATAGAAGAAAAAAAGATACAGAAAGCTGGGTTTCACACAGGAAGGGATTTTCTAACATATTCCTTTTGGGAGAATGGGATGGAAGACTCTGTCTCGTTGGATGCCTGGCTCTTGAGAGCAGCCTTGCTGGCAGGGGGAGGCTGAATTCTCTGTTTTAATGCTTCGCCTGGCCTCAGCCTCTGTTTGCTGTCCCTGATGCGACAGCCAGGCAGGCAGCTGCCAGTTAAGGAGCTGAGGAGGTTGGGAACAGGTGGCTGCAGACCAGTGGAGGCATGGCTGCCTCTGAGAGGAGACAGGGGAGCACCGGGTGGCAGAAATCCCCACTTCTCATGCCGCCAAAATCAGACTGACTCTCTGCAGCAAGGCTGGGAGGAACATATGTGATTCCTTAGGAATGTGATGCCTTAGGAAAACAGTGTGAGGGTTTTGCTCCTTGCATCCCACCCGCAGCCTTGAAAATGGCAACTGAGACCATTTCTGGGTTCATGATGCAGATATCCTTGCCTTGTCCTGCTTTTCTTTTTCTTGCCTTCCCTTGCCTTGCTTTCCTTTTGCTGCCTCTCTTGTACAATTCTATATCTTATGCAAATGAAGAAGAACATCTCAAACTGAAACATTCTTCAGATGGCAGCATTTTGAGTCAGCCCAAATCACTACGTATTACCCGCAGATGTTTTGATCCGAAGGGAGCTGCAGTAAGGAGCTGCAGTATGTGACTCAAGGTGACAAAATTAGGCACTCTGCATGAATAGTGGTACAGGTGCTGATGCATCATTTCTTTTCTGTAGTGAGAAATTGGATGAGAAGGTTCACATGAGCTCATTCGGCCTTTATGGGCTTGAACCCGCTTCCATTGGAGTCAATAAGAATCTTTCCATTGACTTTAATGAGAGCTAGATTGGATCCTAAATTAGTACCTTCACCCTTCAAATTGTTTTGCAGTGCCGATCCCCATCCATAATTAACATAAACTGACTGTGATATTCATCAACAGGAAAATTACACGAAAATGTCCTCAGTAGGTTTATTCCTGCTCTCACTGGAGATGATAAGAGTCTTGCAATTAACTTCAAACTGGCTGGTTGTCTGTGTATCGTGATTATAAAAATATCTTGACATATTTGTTAGGTAGAGTTCAGTTTGAGCAACTTCTTAATTGCATGTCAGGAAGAAAAGGTTTGGCTGTGACCAAAGAAGGCCACATTGAAAAATCAGGCAGCATTAAGGAGCACGGTTTGACTTTGTGGCTACATAAATCAGTATTTCAGTTTCTCATTTGGTATTCACTGAAACGAAAACATAATCTGAGTTAATTGCTCTTCCCCAAGGTGCCTTGTTGCGCAATGTTTTATAAAATTAAAGCCTGTTAAGTACACACGAAGAAACATACTTTAGATGCAGAACATAAAATACTAGCACCTCTAATTCTGCTGTCATGTATGGTTGATTAACCTGGTACAACAGAAGCCTTGGGGAGAGTTTCTGTGCTGTTAGAAAACATATTTCCACTTAAGGGAATTCAGACAACAAAGAGATCTCACAAATTGCATTGTTAGAGGCTAGGCTGACATTTGGGGCATCCGAGCTCTATCACAAAGCTGTGGAAGACCAGGGAAAAAATGCAACATTCATCTCACCTATTGGTAGTTGTCAGTCACCCTAGTGGCTTCTACAGCAATTAACAAATTATTAATCCAGCCCTTATATCCTGTGCTCAGGCAATGCTCCTGTTGGCATCAGTGGGAATTTTGTCTGATCCTGGAGTGAGTGTGGAGTGAAGAATGGAGAACAGCACGAAGAATGGGGGAGATGCTTTCTATGTACCTGCACATAATGAGGGGAAGGTCAGTATGCTGCCATGCTTCTTGGTGGGACTCAATGGTTTGATTTTTCTGGGCTCCCCAAATGCGTAAATATAACAATGGAACAGCAGAAAAATCCTGTGAGATGGTGGGGGCTGAGCTGGAGAATGGTGTGTGTAATATCCAAGGGGAGGATGAGGTGGTCTAGATTAACAGAAGAAATGCCATGGGAATCTCTCCATGCCCAGGTGCTCTGGATTCTGCTCACTGCTTGCAGATAGTCCCTAGGGCAGGCAGGGAGCTGTGGAGTGCAGACCAAGCACATCGCACCTGCCTGTTGGACCAGAAGCTGCTCAAGAGCATGTGGGAAGATCAGGAAGGCTTATCAGATAGTGAGCGGCAGCGAAACTGCCTCGTAAGGCATAGTGTGGGAGACAGGGGTACTCTAGTGAAGACCAAACTGAGAGCTTGCCAGGTATGTGTGGTTAGAGTTAAGGTGAATGGAAGCTTCTCCCAGGATGAAAGTGAGCCTGTATCTTTATAATGAAGTCACCTGGTGTTTCAGGTTGCTACCTGGTTCTGCTTGGGATGTTCCCTGTGTCTTGGCTATCCTCAAGGCTGACACAGTAGTCATATCTCAATCTGAATTGGACCAAAGGAAAAGATAGAGGTGATTTACATGAATAGTTTCCCTATATGGTTATAATCCTTCTGTTTCTCTTCCTTTTCCTTACAGAGACAGCTGCTGTAATAAACTGAAAAAAGCCTTGATATGAGGCCTATTATCTGCAGTGCTCCTTCTCTGTGTTTGGCCCACACCAGCAGTGCCCAGGCTGATGAATAAAAAAATGTTAGACGAACTGTGTCCAAATGCTTTGCTGTGTGTCAGCACATCCTTTAGCCTTTCCTCAGGGCCATGTTTTCAATTAATTCAACCTCCCTAGTGAGGGAATCACATGGAACAGCCAACATGCAGCTAGAATTGGAGAAGGAAACCTGAGGCTTTGCCAATAGGATAGAGAGGTGGCCATTCTTACACCTAAGTGGAGTGCTGTGCATATGAGATATACATCTGAATTAGCCCACCTCATCTTTTGAAGAAAAACATATTTTCAGAGGGCAAGTTTTCTGATCTCTTCTAGGTAGTAGAATTGTAGACGTGTAGATTTGGATCTATTTGGCTATCTAGGAAGGGTAACTGAAACCCTGCAAACTGATCTTTGATTCCAGTTGTTGCACTATGGTCAGCTTTAAGAGCTAATAACGTGCTTAGAGTGAAGTAAAGAATTTACACTACCCATGACCATTGTAGGGAGAGGATTTTTCATTTGGCTTCACAGAATATGACTGTCTCCTTGACACCTGTGTAAATGGACCTTTGAGCCTCTGTCAGACACTTTCTCAGTATTGAGTAGAAAAATATCAGATCTTCTAAAGGATGTTAGAGCTACGTTACCAGTTTTCTGAGCCTCTCTAGTTTTCCCAGACTTCCTAAAAAATAGCCCTGATAGTTCAAAAAGTTCTGTAGCTTCTTTCTGTAAGAATTCTAGGGTAGATGTCCAGGCCTGCTTGAATGAAAAACTCTTAACTTCAGCAAATGCTGCCTCACCCCCTTCTCTGCTGCTATTTACTATTCCACCCACACCACGTCAGAACTGCTGCAGATTGTGCTGGGGCCAGGGCTGCTGCAGGTGTCTGAGGTTGGGATTTCAGCTGCTTCCTTTGCTATCTCTGAGCTTCCTAGCATCAGATATTGAAAGTGATGGGGAATCTGACCTGCAGGTCAAACGTGACTTTCACTGACTAGTTTCATGCAACATAACCTGCAGAGCAGTTTGGCCCTCTAGGCTGGAATCTGTCTGCCTTAATTTAGGGCAATAAGCTGAGAAAGATAGAAGAAATGAGAATCCATGAGACCTTCTACCTGGCCTTGAAACTTGGAAACTTCTTGACTATTTTGACTAATGCTCTATCACTAGCCTTCCTATGTGTCCTCTATGAATAACTATGTGTGGTTCCAGTAATTCTGACATTAAGTAATGTTCCCAGTCTTACAAGAACTTTACAGATTTCAAGTGAACTCTCATACTGTCATTGTTAGCAGGATCACCCACACATTTTCACATCAATTCTAGCTTTAAGCTGTGGTAGATATGTGTTGGTATATAAATCCCACTATTCTTACTCTTTGAACATGAATGGTATCAGTTTTCAAAGTTAGGTAGATAGGACAAATATGTTCCTTTGCTGGATCCTTTCTTTTGATCACTGGGGATATATCAACACCTGGTAATTCTCCGAGGCCTGCCATGGTGGAGCCTGTCTTTCTCAAAAAAATATGGAAAAAGTCCAGAAAGACAGTTTTGCTAGTCCAAAATTAATGTTCTGAATAACACTGATATACTCATTCTCTTCTCCTAGTGTTTTACACACAAAGGAATAGAAATAGTATGGTTTATTTGATAGACCCTAGTACTGAGCTCAGGAATTCTTGGCTCGTAGCCCTGTGCTCAAACCCTTACTCCTCCAGCGCTCAAATAAGGGCCCAGTATATTCTCAGTAATTATGTACAGTGATTTGTGCAAGTGTAGTAGAACAATGCCATATGCTTAGGTTCCTAGGCCAAATTCTCATTTTGGCATTACTCCACTGAATGTAATAAAACTAGACCAATAAGAGCATTTGACCCAACATGTTTCTAGTCTTTAGGGATTATAGAGGTGGTCTTGTGATTTTAACATGAAACTGCTTCACTGTGATGGTTCAGTCTTTATTTCGTACGCAGGAAGGTTTAGGGAGAAGTTGCTGCTTGCATTGAGGCTGCATGAGATTAGCCCACAGTAAATATTTCCACCATTTTCATAAATTCTTGTTTATTTATAATTTTCTGTTTGATTATACGTAAAGACTTGGGAATTTACAATTATATATTAGTTCTGTATTAACTGGAAGGATTTTTGGTATTATTGGTTGTCCTATCTGGAAAAGAGGATGTTTTCTTTACCAAAAAATAGCCAGCCATCTACCAAAAAGTTGAAGAGAAAACATCTGTCTTAGGTAGGGAACTGAAAGAACTCTGGGTTGAACTTGTTCAGTAAGTTCCTTGAGGACACTCTGCATGAAACAGCTTAACTGATCTATTAGAAACCAATGAAAAAGGAGCCAGAGATCAAAAAGTCTGTTTAGAGTGGGAAGAAATTTCCCCTATCTTCCTTTAGGACTGGGAGAACAATCTTCACCCTGACATTTTCAATCAAAACAAAATGCTTTAACAAAAGTGATAATTTATATATGTATTCCATTTTCAACTCACATCAACATCACTTTGCATTTCTTGACAATGACAGATGATTCAAGGGAAATATAATTTGGAATCCTGATATAGCATGATCTGTGGCCAAAGCATGCAAAGTACCTCCTGTAATGTATGGCTTTGATGTGGTGTATACTAATGGGTGGAATCAGAGCACTGACTTCTGTGACATTTATATAAGGAATACACTCCAAAGGAAAAACTGGACTATGGAACAATGACTCCCATAAAACAGTATTTTGAAGGAGAAAGACTATTTAGGTGAACTGATTTGAATTAAGACATTTTGTTTTTTTGGAAATAAATGTTGCATTTGAATTGAACTGTTCCAAATGACATAATGAATTGCAGTTCCCCAATGGGGGAGGGGGGGGAAAGTATCAAATGTGCAAAACTTTAAAAACTGCATCTGCCACCAGGAGACCATTTCAGTGAATAAATCCTGAATATTTGAAATCTAATACAGTCTCTTGCTCTTCATCATCAGAATATTTGATCAACCTGTTAGCTTCAGCTTTGGAGAGGCACCAGGGAGCACTTATCCTTGTTTTATAAAATTACAAGCAAGAAAGAAGGAAATAAAATTATTTGTCCTGGGTCCCAAAAATGTCTGAAACGCTGAAAATGAATCCTCCATCCAATGGCATTCTGAGTTGATAATACAACCTGCTTATGGAAGGTATGGTGCAAATGACTTTCACTCATCACTTATACACTGCTTCTTAATGAACTTCTTGCTTTTTATTTTTGTTAGTTGCTTGCTTTTGACTCTCTGTAGGGGAACTAAAGGAAGGGTAATCACGGTGTCCTTAAAAATATTTTCTATGTATTTACTGCAACAATCTTCTGGAAGGGCTGGCAAGTCATCCTATTAAGAAAAAGAAAAGCAAAAGACAGATGTTCTCAGTAAAACACTTTTTTAGTGGTAGTGCACTCTTTTAGTGGTAGTGCTGTCTTCTCTCGTTGTGCTAAAATGCTCACTGCCTCTCACTGTGGCCTGAAATTTATCTTGAAGTACATAAGCATACAAAATGAAGTGTATTCATAAAATAAAAATAATAAAAGTGTTTCAAAGTGTCTCAATAATTCCTGAAGGAATTGTACTTCTACCAATTTCAGGAGAAGAAAATGAAAATGAAAAACAAAAAACTTTAAGAGCTGGGGAAAATTATGAAAATTATGAGATAGAGGAAAATAGACTGAAAATGGGTAAGAAATGACTCCTGAATATATTGTGTGTGAAGAGAGAAGACACATGACTAAACATTACAGAATATACCAAAGTTTGCTCTAAACTTGCAGTAATAAACCAGGAAAGAAACCAGAAAAGAAAGGATGATTTATCTAACAGCTTGGTCCTTCTTTCTGAAGAGGAGAACTCTATTTGTGTTCACAGCAAAGAGAAGGAGCAGTGATTTGTTGGGGTATACATGTCTAATCAGGCTTTCTGAACTAAGCACTGCTCTGGGTTGTCATTTGTGATGAAGTGCTTGGAAGGTTGCATGAAACGAGAGAGCATCTTTGATGGGTAGCAGTTTAGCTCACAGGGAAAATTAGCATAGTGCTTTTTGTTTTAACTTCAAGTACATAACTCAATGGAAAAGGTAAACATTTTCAAGGTCTTTCAAATATTACAACTGTTATTACTGTGTTTTCTCTAAAACTAGTACAAAGACAAAATATAATGAATTACAAAGCCTAAATATGGATTTATCACATTTAATTTTAGCTTTCTAAAAATAAGGAGTGTAGTCCAAGCTAGTTTGTGTTAAGAGGGGAGAGGTGAACAATTGCAAGTGCATATTCACCCCACTTACCATTGACAACTTCATCTCTGCTCTTCTCTATTCACTTTATCTTGATAAATAGTTTTGCACAATATTGAAATTTCAGGCAGTGACAACGAGGAGGAATAGGCTTCATTCTAGGTAAAACTCATCTGCCTTTAAAGTCAATGACAGCAATTCCAGTGTCCTAAACTGATGTTCAGACGTCACCACACAAAGTGTTCTTAGAGCACTGATTTCAGATGTCTGGTTTATGACAGTGAAAAGAGTTGCACCCTGGAAATGCCTAATTCTCTTATTGCCTTGCAAAGGAGTATAGACATTAGATGTTTATGCTATATACGTTTACTTTGGGTCATGTTAAGTCTACTTCTTTCCTTCTAACTCAGAGTCTTAAGTCAGCTTTATCTTTTCACCTTTATTTCAAAAATTAATATATACTATCAATAATAGCTCCATGATTATGTGTTTATTATACTTCCTACAGCAAATCTTCACTGATCTTAAAATAAAATGTAGGCAGTGTAGTGAACAAGTTACTCCTTAATCTTTCTAAGTTATGGCAGAAGAAATTTTTCACATACTTTTGAAATGGTTTGATGGCAGATAAAACCTAAGTGTTTTATTTATTGAACACCTTTCTCCTAAAGAATAAATATTGCTAGATTGCCCAGAAAACAAGACAAAACATTACTACTGTTTTAGCTGCTTCTGAGTTCTGCCTCGCACCGTCTTCAGTTTGAAAGGAAAATATCTTATTAGGTTTGCACCTGCTCCCAGTCCTTCTTCTAGAGATACTCCAAAGAGTACTTAATGAAAATGATAACTGAGTCCAGAGTTTGTAGCATAGGTGGGAGCTGGCTCTAACAATTCGTTCTGGAAGTAAGAGTCTGTGAAAGAAGGTTTATTAGAAATCTCTCTATCACATTGCTTGGAAGGGATTACAAATATGAGTTAAAGGTTAATTGTGCACTAAAATTTTAGTCAATTCCTGCTTATGTATTCTCAAGGGGAAATATATATTTTCATTGAATAACAGAATTGGTTGGAAAGACCACCAAGATCATGTAGTAAACCCATCCCTAGCATGAAGACTAAACCATGTTCCTCAGTGCCACATCTCCACATTTCTGAGCACCTCCAGAGGCAATCATCCACAACCTCCTTGTGCAACCTGTTCCAATACCTCCGCACTCTTTCTGAGAAGAAATCTTTCCTAACACCCAATCTGAACCTCTCCTGGCACAACTTAAGGCCATTACCTCTTGTCTCAATACTAGTTACATGGGAGAAGAAGCAAAGTTATCTAAAAGAAGAGGCTGATTTTGGCTGACATTAGGTGAAATTAATTCTCTGTCTTGGTTTATATCAGGCCAGCAGTACTATTCTAAATATTGACAACAGAGACCTGGGGCTCTGTGGGCAAATTTTGTGTTAGGTGGCTAATCTGTTGAGCTTTGAGTCTCATACTGTTTTGCATCACTGTTGGCAGAGGTCTCTCCTCTGTGATATTCAGACCCACATTTAAACCTGAGTCTCAGGGTATGATGATATGATGATAACTTATATTCAGGTTCAACATTTACAGTGATTTTTGTTGCTTAGAACTAGAAAATTTGAAGTTATCTTTTTATGGAAACAACAGATCAGTGCTTGAAAGACATCAAAAAGCAAATTAGGTTTTATAATGTACTAGGAAAAAAACAGAACAAACCAGAAAAATACACTGTACTGAACAACTCTCTAGTGCTCCCACACTTCGAATATGGCATGCAGTTCTGATTTTATTTATTTCAGAGAAGATATGTCTGAACTGAAAAAAGTAATGAGAAGATCAGGGATCAGCACAAAGAATGATCAAAATACTAAAACTGGTTAATTCTTCAAAACAGATGACTAAAAAAGATGTGAGAGATTTTCCTTCTCCACTCACGGAGAAGGCAAAGAGGAAATGGTTTATCTCTTCTACAGTAAAAGAACTAGAGTGCAGAAGATGAGACTGACTAGCTCCAACAACAAGACTAACAAAAAGAGGTTACTTACACAACCTGTGGTTAAACTATGGGAGTCTTTGCCACAAGATCTTGTGAATAGTATAAGCAGGTAAAAGAAGAATTCTGTGGTAATTTAATGCAAAGAACTCATTTCTGTCTAGGAAGAATTTGGTCAGAAGCTTAAGAAAAAGTAATCTAATAGTATAGATCTCTGCTTTTAAAATTCCTATGTTCATTTCTTACGCTTGACATTTACTATTGCATTTAGAATCATAGAAACATAGAACCATAGAATGGGTTGGGTTGGAAGTGACCTTGAAGATTATTTATTTCCACACTCCTTCCATGGACAAGGTTGCCAACCACTAAATAAGGCGCTAGCTTCAATAGCTTCACTGACCTCAATAGCTAAAACTTTCATTTTGTGTGGTACAGCCATTCCTATATTACGTTGCAGTCTTTGTCTTCAGTATAACTTTTTCTTGAGGATACATGCTGAAACCTTATCATTAAGTCTATGTCTACCCCAGATGGCCTGTTGTCACAGTAAATCTACCCAAGCTATTAATGACAACAGTAAGTCCTCAGCATTATGATCAGTGTTGTAAAAACCATGAAGTCTTGTCTGTCTGAGGACTATGGGTTCTCCTTTATGGTCTGTCTACAGGTCTAGCTGACAGCATTGCTATTATATGTGAAGAAGCATCAAAGACAGAAAAGTTATGGCTGATGTGTGTGCCCACGATGTTGCTAAATTTTTTGGTACCCCTCCTAAACTTTCTTTACTTTTTATTTTGATTGGCAAGAAGTTATTTTGATGGCTCCAGTAATATATTTCTTTTCTTTCTTGAAAAGTTTTTTGCTCCCTTTAAACTTCCCTTATATGAACTCTTATGTCATCACTGTGTTGACAGAGTAGCTCTGATGGCAGGGATTCAAAACCTAGTCACCTCTGTCAGCCAGTCATTGAGTTAATAACAAAACAAGGACTGTTGAAGGTGTACCTAGGCAAAGCAGAACTGGAATTACAGGAGAATAAGTTCTTGAAGTGCCCAAGGGGAAAGCTGAATAAACAAGGGCTTCCAGCCTGTTCAAAAATGTGTCAAAATGACGTCTGCAAAATGTAATAATGGCTTAATAGAAACTCAGGTCATACATTGTCCAGTAAAATATGAATGTAAACATTTGGAAAATCGTTGTACACCTAACAAGCTGTTTTGGAATCCATTATTTGCCTTGGACTTCACTAAGTGTATGACAGGGCCTTGTTTAATGTGGAAAGCTGATTTCCCTCATTATTCCAGTTTGCATTTTTATTTTCTCAGTGTGTTCGTATCATGATGGCATTTGGCATTTCTCAGCTTTCATTTTGTGTTCAGAGTGAGACCTGGATTAATCCCTCAGACGATGTAACCCTGCACACTTCATTAGCATTCAGTTGATTTATATCAGATGAGGATGTGATTTTGGGCCATTTTCACCCACAGTATTTTTCCATTTTTACTTCTCCTTTCTTTATGCCCTGTATTTGTCTGGATGAAGAATAAATTCTGTTTAACATTTCTTGAGGTCTACATTGAAATTTCAGACTGAAGACAGAGTGTTATCTGCTTGTAAGGCCAAACATTTTCTTTTATTTAATGAGAAGCTCAAATTAAAATAAAATAAAACTGAGTTTAAAATTGTGCGCAAGTATTTTCTCAGACTTTTACTTTAAAATATATCAGAGATACATTTGATGTTTTTGCAGCTGTATGGCTCTTATACAACCTAAGGACCATATTGGAATTTCTGACTGAAGTTTTGTTTTTATAGGTGTGTAAATGTGTTATCGAAGGTATTTTGGCATTTTAACCAAAGACTTAAATTTTGTCAACTTTAGTTAAGAAAGCTAGTCCCTTTTTCTACCCTTCAGAAAGCCTATTTGCTTGACAGGTGCTGTTGGTCCCACAGTGAGCCCTTCAATGAGTTTATTTCACTAAGAGTTTGTTAGGATTAAAAAATAATAACACAATAAGTTAAATGCACTACTTTGCTACACCATTTGAAATTTGCAGTAAAGTCATGAAAATTGGTAATAATTTTTAGCATTTCCATCAGCATGTGTGAAAGCAGAAGGCTTACTTTGGGCAGGAACAGGATTTGTAATGGTACTTAGCATGAAATCTATTCTCTCCTGGCTTCCATATAGCTAAAATTTTTGTTTTTAGGAATAGTTTCATTTTTTTTCTTTTATAAAGTAGAAGAACTATATTCATGGTCTGAAACTATGAGTTTTTCAGGTAAAAATTGATTCATGTTTTGAAATGGTGGCATTCCTGTAATGGAAATATACTAGTCACTTACTTGTAATCTCACATACTCTGGATAGCATAAGCTTTTATTTATTTATTTTTTTTTCTGAGGCCAAGGGAAGACCAAAAAATCACAGATGAATGTGAGATGGCCTTCTGATTCAGCACATTGGTTTTATGATAAAACAGAAGAGTGAATAGAAGAAGAGTGAATGGAAGTAATGTACATAGTATCTGGTGGAGAAAAAGTATTAGTTTATTGAGCCAATTGTTCTCACTGTATCACAAAATACAACCATTTCCATGTTTTCCATGCATTTTTTTCCCCTGCCCTTGATATGTTTTCTAGTATAGCCTGGTTTACTGAGTGCCAGTGTGTAGGTCTGGAATGATAATCCAGCCACTTCAGGGAGAAGTAGATATTTATGAATAGTATAAACACACACATGTACATATGCCACTTAGCAAAGTGTTAACAAAAATTACCCTCATATTCTAATTAATGAGATTTAAAGCCTAGTTTCTTGCCACCTCAGTCAGTGCAAGCTTTGCCATTGACATCATTAGGAGAAGGCTTGACTTGATTGTTCCCAGGAGTCATTCAGAATACTTTTCCAGTCCTGATTTTTCTTTTTGTCTGGGTTGAACCCACCAGGTTTGTCTCATTTGACAGCAGAGAAGGGTAGGCATATGGGGGTTTGCTTTCAAGTTTGGTTCTGGCTGTTGCTTAGTGTGCAATATAAACCTCCTTTCTTGCAAAGTTCTCTGTGTAGCAGGGTGAAGTAGATGTGGTTCATGTTGTGCACAAACTGTCTGAACAAGTTTATTTAAACACAGCTCAGACACATACTTGCTGCTCCATCTCACAACTACAGGGGGAATAGATGAGATGGCTGCACTCAACCTTAACAAACCCAGCTCCATCAGCATTTGTTTATGGGTTACTTTCTCTTAACTTTTAACCTTCTTTATTTCTCTTCTTGATTCATTCCAGTTTGTCAGCGTTATTTTTGAAGAATGACAACCAGCTTGAAAGCATAAACCCAGAGAAGTCTGGCATCCCAAGTACTGTTGAATAGTTAACTTCTTCACATTACACGCAACACACATGCTGATGTCCAGAAAAATATTTTTTCTTTCCTGCCACAATATCAGGTTACTGGCGTCTCAGTCTGTGAGCTGACCTCCACTACTTAGGTTCGCATAACTGACATGCAGGCAAACTGAATTGCAACCTAAGAGCTCACTCTGCAAATCTTGGCTCATGCAAATGGTCCATACCAAACCCATTATCATTGGTAGTGCTTTATTTAACTGCCCTAAGTAGTACTTGATCCAATTGGTTGCTTAAGATCAAGCCTGAAATGTGTGAGGCCCATTGATTCAGCACTGAGTACTGTGTATTCCTCTTTTAACATTGCTGCCTTTCGGGTGGCCTGGGTTCTGCACTTATTTCTTCTATTTTGAGCAGAGACACCCCCTCTTGCTTACTTTTCCCTCACTTCTTCCACTGTGTCAGATCTGACAGCAAAGCTGGATGTTGAAGATCAAGACTTGGTTCAACCCCAAATACATATTTGAGAATAATTTTAGTCCTTGAATGAACACCCATCTTGCAGCAGACGGGTACCAGGTGGGTTATAGAAACGTAGGATGTGAATTCAAAGGATGCTGGGGCTGTAATTTACAACCTCCTGGTGCATGTTATTTTTAAACACTTGATTCATTAACACTTTTCTAGATGTTAAAAGAGGTTCATAAATCAATTGGTAGCCAGGAAAAATGAGCAGCAATGAGGTCATTTCAGTTGGAATGGGCTCATTACCATGCCAACTGTCAAAACTTTTTGAAGTCAGACTTTTACCTTCAATTCTCTTTCAAACAGTCAACACAGACTGAGGTCCTTCGGTTTGTTTGTCTCAGTAGGATGAGAACAATAACAACAAAAATGTCTAGAAAAGATGAAAGAACAGACTCTCTGAGAGCTGAGAAAAACTCCAGGTAGGGAAGTTTACTGATCTGTTTTTGTTCCAGAGGGATCTTCAAGTTTATCTGAAAGAATTTAGGAACTGTAGAATCATTCATGTTTTGACAAGGACAATTAATAGTATAAGAACAAGCAAAGAAAGAGAAACTCTCATTCCACCTCTATGCTTCAGAGATTTTTCCTCATTTGAGTAGCAGCAC
Source organism: Cyrtonyx montezumae (assembly GCF_038088225.1). Classification (NCBI taxonomy): domain Eukaryota; kingdom Metazoa; phylum Chordata; class Aves; order Galliformes; family Odontophoridae; genus Cyrtonyx; species Cyrtonyx montezumae. Next base: position 157,171,729 of record NW_027072034.1, on the reverse strand, counting down.
AATAAGACATGAACGTGAAAGAAAATAGCAGCCCCAAGCATAAATCAGCTAAGTCATGAAACAGAGAATCAAGTGCTAGATCCTCAGTGCTGTAATTCTCTTACAGTGTTCATAGTGTTCATACTCACAACAAGAAGCTTTGGTGAGTCAAGTCAGCTCAGGAGAACCAGGTCTGACCTATAGATAGAGGCTGGTATAAAGAGATATGAGTATGTTTCTGAGGACAGATATAGTTTTTCTTTCAGGTTCAATCTGGAGAAATGGAAAGCAAGATATGTTTGGGATTTTAGGCTACTGGAAGATTATGAACAATCCACTGGTGTGTTTATTTCTGATCAGGTAACACACAGTTATTCTGTCCTTCCCGCTCATCCACTCTTGCCCTTCTTATCCTTTTCATTTTGTGATAGTGGTTGATTGCTTGATCAAAGGAAGCTCTGGCTGGGATTTATCTCAGCTAACTGTAGGAAACCAAAATACAGACAGGTAAGTCTAAGTTAGTCACTCTAGGCTCCTTTTATTGTCAGCAGAGATAAACAGGTATCTCCAGAGAGCAATTAATCTGATACTTGTTTGATATCTATATTAGGATGAGATGAATCACCTCTAAACGCCTCTTCTTCTCTATTGACTGTAAAGAGAACCTAAGGTGACTAGCTTAGATGTAGGTATCTGATGGTTCTAGATAGGTAGATAAATCAAACCTCAAGGGAACTCCAGTCCTGAAAGTCTAAATGAGAAAAGGTTATAGGAAACTTGCTGAAGAACTAATTCAAATTGCTGAAAAAGTAATTAGGATGTCTTAGCATGAAATATACATAATTTTGTTATGAACTGTATGATATCTAATTCAACATGTGTGAAAAGTGCTAGGATGTATGTTTGAGACATTGACAATGTATGCTGCTGCTGGCTGGTGTTTCACACGTTGCTTATTTTGCAATAATGATCCCTGTCAATTCACCAGCTTTGTGCTGTTAACAAAAACTGTGCAGTGTCATCATTGTGTTCTTCCTACTCATATCCGCCTCTATTTAACTGATTCAAGTTAGAAGACCCATGAAATATGGGTTTAAATCAAAGGACTGGGGTCATAGTTTTGAACTGTACAATGTATGTGTCTGACTGCGTGAACCCATGCAAGGGATTTTGTCTCCCAGTCAAACTTCTCAGCAGGGAGATTAAACTTCTATACTCAGACACTTCAGTAGGTAAATTCTTTCTCCTGGGGAAAGTACCTACTGGTAGGATGCATGACCTCTCTCTATTTCTTCCTTTAAGCATAGACAGATCCTACACAATTGATTTTGACTAGGTAACTAACTTCTAGATCAGTAAAGACTGTGATGTCCATGTTCTTATCTGGTTTACAAAGCACTGGAGGGGATAAACAATGGGAAATGTGTATGTCTGCAGGGAGGGAGGAAAATTTCTGCTGGAGAAGCAATAAAGATGTTATGATCAGAGGTGTCATTCCACCTTTTCATTAGAGCTCTGCTAAGTACAAAGGGATCATACTTCAGCAGTTCTGCTGCTGGTATTGTTTCCACCATCCCTGGTTAATCAAGGCACTAAGGATATTAGACTAGGGAAAGACCTGTTGCTAGTAGCTTGCCTTGTTGGTAGTTAGGTTTCTTTTTATCTGACAGGAGATGAGAGCCAAGATAATATGAGCCTCATTCTCCCCTCGTTTGTATAGCTTCTCTTGACACTAATGGTAGTTACATATCAGTGTTACTTTACAGTTGTCATTGTTTTTGGGCAGGTTATTTTAAGAAATTGAGGTCAAATGAATACTTACTACACAGCCAAGTTTTGTTAGACAGTGATTCCAGGTGAAAGTGTTAGCATTCCTCTGTGTGAAACCTTGTATTTAAGACGAAAATATTTCTTCTTTACTCATTTTTATAGACAATCAGAAGCCAAAAGATATCCAGTTTAGTTTCTTGTATCTGAATAATGAGTTACCCTTAAAAAAACAAACAAACAAAAAAACCCCACAACTTTATCAGTATGTTTTTATGACTCAAAAACCACACAGAAAAAGATACATTGAGTAAGGACACTTCTTTGCTGCTTACCATATTTCAGAATTAATTCTTTTTCAGTCATTTTGTAAAAGGGAAATTACAGTCTATACAAGTGTCATTATAAATGATCAGATTTCCCTCCTCTCAGGTATTAATACTACATTACTAAAGACCAAACACCTACTTGCTTCTTTTGACTATCCTGTGAAAATATTTTATACAGGCAACCCTCAGCTGTTGTACAAGTACTTAAGGAGAGCTCATGCAGAAGGTGAATTTAGGAGGCAGGAAATGTTTAACTGTCCTGGGATTCCTTCTCTGAAGGTATGAATATCACAATTTCCTGTTTTCTTCATTTGTTACTTGGAATTAAAAGAGAGAAAAAAGGCAGAAAGTAAAGGAAAGAATTTTTGTTCCTTAGTTTGACTAGAAAATAGTCAAGAGAACAGAGGCTGTCAGAATTTCCTTGAGGGATATGTACTTGATATACATACAAAGCTAGACAAGTACAGGAAGATTTTAATTACCTTCTAACTCTGGCATAAAGTGAGACTAATTCCAGGGAGGGCGGTAGAGCTACATTAGGGGTAAACTTTAAATAGATAAGCTGGACAGCAAAGGTAACCTTGTTTGATGGGTGGAGAAATGAGCTACAGAGATTAAAGACTGGAACACAAGATTTTGAGCAAGCATTAAGGCCCTCAGCTCGAAAGGAGGCCAAGAAACCAAGACTAGCAGGGTTTCTGGAGCTGTTCCTGTATTTTAAATTACTTCCAGTTTGAGTCTGCTTCCCCACATATGAAGCATACAAGGAACTGACTTCAGGATCTAGCTCGTTTGAGGTGCCCTGGGGAGACCAAGTCCTTTGTCCTACACCATTGTGAAGTGTCCTTTAGGAACTGGTTTGCAGTGGATTCCCCTTGATATCACCCCTGTTGTGTAGGGTATGGACATCAGTACCTCTTCTCCCATGAGGTCCAGTCAGAGGGTTCGATCTCTCTGATCTCAGGGTGCCTGCAGGTATCTGACAAGCACTTGTCATTCTAGCTTTGAAGACAAATGCAAATTAGCATTTGAAATGCTTCCTTTTGAAACTTCAACTCTTTGTAGGGCCGCAGATCATTTCTTGACTCTTAAATAACTGGGTAGTGCTGGTAGAGGGAACAGAATAATAGAATTATAGAATGTTAAGGTTGGATAAGACCACTAAGATTATCTAGTCTGACCATCATGCCCATTAGAATAGCTGGGACCCTGCATCCTGTTTCTCTGGAAAATGGGTGTATCTTCCACCATAATTCTTGTGGGATCACATTAGCATAGATCCTTCTGCTGGTTAGCCTGATTTTAGCTCTCAGCCCATTCCCCACCTATCCCTTCCCTCTTCCTTTCTCTTTATTTTTTCCTATGTATTTCTCAGGAGAGGCTCAGATCTCACTCTCATTCCCAATCCCCACTGCTGTGGGATAATTACATGAGTTCTTTTCAACCTTGTTAGCAATGAATGCATCTTGATTTTAAGCTTTTATTTCATTGGAAGTCTGAGAAGATGTTTATTTATTTTAAATAAACAAACACATAGTGAAAGAGGCCAGTTTCCTGGGGAGATATTAGATGACTTTTGTCCCTTTCCTGATACACAGCCCACCAAATTGACATCTTCATGTTTTCAGTTTCCCTCTCCAGGAATGACAGAAATGTAACTGGGACACCTGGACCAAAGAAATGGTACCAGAAATAGCAGAATTCTTTCAGGATGAATTGACTTTTTTTTTCTCTTATAGCTCTTCAGTTCAAGGAAGTACTATGCTTCTCTCATAGACAGTATACCACATTTCTGGGAATCCTCAGTGGGACAATTCTTCTCTCTTCCCCAGTCCAGCTCTTTGTGCTCAGGACACCAAAGTGTAACAAAGTGACTCAAAATGTGGTGGGAGCTCCTGGGCTCTGGAGATATGATGATGTGTCTCAGAATAATAAGGTGTTCTGAAAGTGAATTCGAATAGCCTATTTATGTTTACAGGCATGATTTCTGTGTTACAAGCATCCTGCCTCTATATATAATACCCATCTCTTATAAAATATACATGTAGACTGTTGTATATCTAAAATATAATGAAAAACACAGAAGGCCATCCACCTAATAGGCAATGCAAAATCTATAATCTGTTCATTCCACAAACTGCCTCAGCTAATGTTTTGCACAGCAATCAGAACGTTTAATATGCAAGCTTTATACAATGCTTTATCTCAGGTATATTTTGAACAGAAGTCTTTGATACCTCAAAAGTCCTTGCAATTTCCACAAGTAGTGCTTTTTTTTTTTTTCCTGCTGTTGTTGTCCAGCCTAATCTGTTAACACAGATTAGGCTGGACATTTACTTCTGGCAACAGCGTACTTTACATTCATGTGATACAGTCTTTCAGTACCTCCATGAATGCAGCAATTGGGAAAATGAAACTTCAATGAAAGAGTACATACAGCAATTTTTTTTTCCTTTTTTCTTCCTTCAGATACTGCCATTCCCTCCACCTCTCAGCTCTTTTCTGTGCACCCAACTTCTGTATCCATTATGAATTCTTTAAGGATGTTTCTACTTCATTCTTCAGTCCCGTTTGGTCACCTTTGATACTTCTGAATAGACTCTGTTTGCTTCTCTAAACATGAGCATTTGCCTCACCTATATTCAAATTGGAGACTCAAGTTGTACTTTCCTGTGTAGAAAACCTTTCCTTGTTCTTGATAATTTTTGTTTTCCAATAGAAGTCCTCAAAAGTTTCATATATACTTTGGAAAGTCTTCACAGTTTTGTTATGTACATTATGGGAAGAAAAAAAAGAAATGATATGGAATGATATTGTTCATTCTCTTTCTCTTTCTCTTTCTCTTTCTCTTTCTCTTTCTCTTTCTCTTTCTCTTTCTCTTTCTCTTTCTCTTTCTCTTTCTCTTTCTCTTTCTCTTTCTCTTTCTCTTTTTCCTTTTCCCTTTTTTTCCTTTTTTTCCTTTTTTTCCTTTTTTTCCTTTTCCTTTTCCTTTTCCTTTTCCTTTTCCTTTTCCTTTTCCTTTTCCTTTTCCTTTTCCTTTTCCTTTTCCTTTTCCTTTTCCTTTCCCTTTCCCTTTTCCTTTCCCTTTTCTTAGCAACGAATCTGAAATGACCTCCACAAAAATCCATCTCTGTGAAATAGACAGAGAAACTACAGCATAGAACAAGGTGTTATTTTGCTAAAGGTCATGTTAGAAATGAGGATAGAAAAGAGATGATTGATTATAAAATCACACTTCTGTGGTCCTAATCCGTCTGCACATACTTATACGAAGAATATATAGCAGAATTAGGTAATATCAGATGTTTAATATACTCTTATTTCCATTGCTCAGTACCAGTTCCTTCTGAGGAAGGTGGTAAGTTCTCCTTTGCAGGTAGCTATTTAAAGAAAAACTTGCCCTCATTACCCTTAAATAAGGTTTTATTGTCTGATACAAGCTGGATTATATTAAAGATACGTTCAGAACAAAACTCAGTTCCCTTTAGGCTATTCAGCTGACCTATCAGATTCCTAGCAAAAGTCCCTCTCCTCTCCTCTCCTCTCCTCTCCTCTCCTCTCCTCTCCTCTCCTCTCCTCTCCTCTCCTCTCCTCTCCTCTCCTCTCCTCTCCTCTCCTCTCCTCTCCTCTCCTCTCCTCTCCTCTCCTCTCCTCTCCTCTCCTCTCCTCTCCTCTCCTCTCCTCTCCTCTCCTCTCCTCTCCTCTCCTCTCCTCTCCTCTCCTCTCCTCTCCTCTCCTCTCCTCTCCTCTCCTCTCCTCTCCTCTCCTCTCCTCTCCTCTCCTCTCCTCTCCTCTCCTCTCCTCTCCTCTCCTCTCCTCTCCTCTCCTCTCCTCTCCTCTCCTCTCCTCTCCTCTCCTCTCCTCTCCTCTCCTCTCCTCTCCCATTCTGTTTGTTCTGATCAATTTAAATAACACTCTAGTACATTGTCAGAAACACGCTGTTGGATGACCTAGACCAAAAATGTAGAATTCCCAAGCACTATTTCAAGCCTTTTGGTTATGCCTCAGATGAGAAAGCATAAAGACTTTATTCATATTGTGTTCGCTTGTTCACTTCACTCCTCAATGGGGAGCCTGTAAAGTGAAATGGAATTGAAGACCTCATAGTAACACAGAGTTGAAAAGAAGTCACATGCCAAGGGAGTGACAGTCTTCCAATGGATTCTTTTCACTGAATACACAGTGAGAATTTAACTTGCCTTTAGCCACTACAACCTAGATCAAACTTTGACAAAAAATAAAAAAATAATGGAACAATACTTCTGCCTCTGCAGTATCCTCTATCCCTGACAGTCTTCATCCAAAGAAATCCATCTTCTTAGATGATCCTGAGGTGAATTTGATTGTGCTGAGAAGAGAGCTTAATTAATTTCTAGAGGCATCTGAAATCCAGATCTTCTCTTCATCAACTTGGACTCAGTGACAACGTGAACACATCCCAGTTCTGTGTGGTAAATCAGATCAGGGCAATGTAAAGTTGTTTTCATCCCTCAGAAAAGTTTGTAAATGAATCTATCCTGACTGGACTGTACTCTGAACAGCCTGATCCATCTGTTGATGTCCTTGTTTGTTGCAGGGGAGTTGGACCAGACGGCCTTTAAAGGTCCTTTTGTCCCTTCCATCTTAAATGATTCTATGATTCTATTCAAGAAAATACACACTTTTTCTACTATTCCTACCTCTTGTAGGTAAAAATTTGAAAGGCAAACACAACTAGTGATGTGAAATAAATATGAAGCTTTTATAATATTACAGAAATCCAAACCAAATTCTCCTTTAGCTAGAGTATTGAATCAGCCTGGAAGAAAATTGCACAGCTTAGCTACAAGGTGCATTGACTTCCATCCAGGCAGCTACTTTATGCCTTTGTGTAGACAGACAAGATGATGTGAGTCCCACTCTGCTCTAAATTGGAATTTAGGCTTACCTAGGCAGTCTCTGGCTATGTCTGCTATCTGCCATGGACTTAAAGGCAAGACAATGACAGATTCCAGAATCTGCCTCAAACTCCCTGTGATTATGGGTCCAACATGTCCTCTGAACTGATAACCTAAATCCTTTGTACTATAGATTGAACTAGTTTTGTTCTCGTCCTATTCTCATTGCCACTGTAGAACAATGGTTGCTGTCATCTCTAAAACAACCTTTCACGCATGGAGGGAAAGATAGATTGTCCTGCTTGAACCTGCTCCCTTCTAGACTAAACAAATACAATTTCTGAAACCTTTCCTTGCAGGTCATGCTTTTTTTCTACCATATCTCTTCATCTATATCCCCAGTGAAGACTGAAGGCCAAATCTATTCACAACATTCCATGCCAAGCCTCACCATTATAGAATAGATAAGAAAAAGGTTTATCTCCAGTATTGTATAAAGATTGCAAGATGACATTTTTGTCTCTTATTACTATGGCTGAATGTTTAAGTTGCCTGCAGCTTCTAGATCCTGATATGTGGTGATGTTCCAAGGGAGCTCCCACCTGTCAGACTCATATACCTTTGTCCTATCAGTTATACGTTTCTGTGCTTCTCTGAGTTAAAAATAACTCCTTTGCATTTCTGACCATTTCTTCAGTTTGCCAAGAAAACATTAATCTTGATAATTTTTTTAGTTTCTGAAAACTTGAGATAATGCCATATGCTTGTTCTAAGTAGGTACTGCTCTGTCTGTTATAGAGGGCTTTTCGACTGTGGGGACATCACTGCCACACTGCAAATAGCAAATCTCCCTTTTATATCTTCAGGCTGTTGGTAGTGATTTTTTGAGTACTTTTTACAAGTGTTCCCACATCTGATTTTCAGAGGTCATGCTCAGGTTCCAGAAACTCAGTTTGCTGATGAAAATGACATATAGGCATGTATTACAAGCCTTAGGAAAGTTTTGTTACATCAAGTTTTCATGTTCCCTACATCTATTATACTGAGAATCCTGTCATTAAAGAAAATCAGATTGAATTGACACGATTTGTTCTGTGCAAACTCCTGTTTTGTCATATCCCTTGGCTTGCTTACAAATGTTTTGGTGAATAATGTGTTCTAATATGTTTCCAGATGACATCAAAATGAAACTTGGACTAGCTCATAATCATCTGTATTGCCTTTCTGTTAAAATAAATCCTGTACTTGTCCTTCCACATTCTCTGCAGATGCAATTTCACAAAGCAAGTCCTCTGAAGCTCATAACCACATATATGTCTGGCTTCATATATTTCCAGCTACACATTTTTTCCCAGCTAAGACCATCACTCAGTATTTGAGTACACAGTAGCAACCTTTGTCCTTCAAATGCTACATCTGGTAGATGTGTAAAAAGTAATAGGCTAGTGAACACTGTTGGTAACACTTAGTTCACTCTTACTGAACACTCTTAGCTGATTTAAAGGGGAAAGAAATGGGGATATTTTAAACTACCAGTTACTCTTTCTGTAGTAGAAAAATGGTAACTATCAGATAAGGAAAGATAACTTCTTATAAGCTCTTCACACTGTTGTTTGAAATCAGATGGACATGAAATTAGATTGGCAAGGGATACATTTGGGAAGTTCATATAAATTGTTGACCATGAACAGATTTATAATTATGAAGAAGGAAGAAAAATATATGGACAACTCACAGTTCTCTGCATTCGATGTCAAAATCATTTATTCCTATTAACGCTACAAACAGGATATTAAAATAACTGGATGAATGATCTAATCAGAGTAGCTCTGAATATTTTTTTATAGTCCACTGGTGTCTCTTTTTACTGTTTCTCAGTTCTGGATTTGCAGACTAGAAACAGTCTTATCTTCCTATTCTGAAATCACAGTTTCTCATAGCTGTGCAGCTCCTTCAGTACAAGACCCCAAAGGAAGCAACTGTACTGGTACTATTAGAAACATAGGGAAGAATTAACAGAGAAGTAAACATCTGATTATGATCTTGTTTAGCAGTGGGTTACAGACAGTTTTCCTAGAAGTATGTGATGCAGAGAAAAGGTTATGGCTTCTGAAGCATTCAGAAACTCTTACCTCAAATGTATGAATTAAGGATATTGGGTGGGAGGGCACAGATGAGACAAATTGTTTTAAGAATTGCCTTCAGTTGATCTGAAACAAAAACTTTTGGTGCTTTTTGTCAGTGAGATAAAAGGAAGTGAAAAGGAAACATGCAAGGCTGTTCAACCCACAAATATTCAAGTTGAGCAGGAGGAAACTTTTTTGGTGTATTTACACTAAATGACTGAATGCTAAATCTAATGTCAAGCACAAAAATTGTCTGAGTCCCTCTTGGATGGAAAATCCCATCTGAAAATGGAAAAGACTTAAAAATAAATTAAAATACATTGAAATGATGATTCCCAAAATTGAATCTGAGACAAAATCTGAGTATGGTCTTCTGGGGTTGCCTGTTTTTGATGAATATGAAGGCATTTTGCCCAATTCTTGTTCTTTGTTCAAACTATTTGTTGCTTAGGCTTTCGGTTTTCTTACTGGTTTCCTCAACTCGCTTGTTGTGCCTCTTCTCTCCCATCCCACTTAATGGGACACTTCTTGCAGAAGGAGCTGCACTGTTTGCAGGGAAATCAGGTGTCAGTACTTTTACAAGAAGCAACTTCCTCCTGAACAAAAAACTGTACTTCCAGCAATACATCACTGCTATTGTACAAGCTTGTTTAGAAAGGATTTTCTGAGATCAGCATCCTTCATGAGGCCATGCTTTCAGTTATCACCCAGTTTATTATGTGGGAAATGTACAGCTGGCTTTTGCATAATGGGTATCTGCTGCTGGGAAAAGCTTCAATTCAGTGGTAGGTAAGCTTAGAAGGGATAAATGGGTGGACAAGGAGGTGGATTGAAAACTGGTTTACTGGCAGAGCTCAGAATTGTGATCAGTAGCTCAGAGTCTGGTAGGAGGCCTGTAACTATTGAAGTTCCCCAGTGCTCAGTGATGGGTCTAGTCTTGTTGAATGTCTTCATCAATGATCTGGGTGAAGGGAAAGTGCACTCTCAGCAAGTTTGCTGAGATGAGAGAAGTGGCTGACACACCAGAAGGAAGAGCTGCCATTCAGCAAGGCCTGAACAGTCCAAGTTGGGCAGAGAGGAACCTGGTGAGGTTCAACAAGGGCAAGTGTAGAGTCCTTCTCCTGGGGAAAAATAACACATGCATCAATACAGATCTGAGGCTGATCTGCTGGAGAGGAACTTTGTAGAGAAGGACCTGGCTGTTCTGGAGAACACTGGGTTGCCCATGAGCCAGCAGTGTGCCCTTGTGACGAAGCAGCCTCAGGTACATTAAAATGAGAGTGACCAGAGGAGAAAGGGAAGTTATCTTCTCCCTCTACACTGCCATGGCAGGACTAAGGCAAATTAACACCATTGAGTCTGGATGAGAGCTTGGCAAAGGTCAGCTGGTCACTAGTCCTGGTACCTCAGGGCAAGCACAGAAACCATAAATAGTCTAGGATGCACTCAGAAGGTGAAAGTCTTTCATGACTGAAGCCTTTATCTCTGGACAGCAGTTTTCTCTCCACTCTCCAATTGCACTGGATTGATACAGATAATTATTTAGTGTTTGATTGTCCAAATTGGCTAGGTGGGACAGGAGTTATGGTATGGTCCTGAGCTATATTTCTGTAGCACATCTCCATACAACATCATCAGAAGTAACAGTGTTAGTCCATGAATAAAGGCTGATCAGGTAGCTGTTACACATAACTTTGAATTGCTGCAAATATGATTTCAGATCTTCCCTAAAACCAAAATAAAAAGAAAGCTCATGCTGGGGAACAATTGACAATTGGAGTAAAACACTGGGGAAGTACTGTTTGACAAGACAGTATTTCAGCTGGAGTATAACAAATATCTATTTCTTTTTTTACCATTGCCATGCACATTATGTTTTAGACTACTGTTACGTATTATGTATTTTCCTATTTGTTTAATTTTGCAGTATATTTGGAGATTCCTAGACATCATGACATGCTTAAAGAAAAGCAGATGAGGAAATAAAAACCACACAGATATTAAGACAAAGTAAAACTCTATTAAACCTGCATGCTATAAAGGTCTCAGAAAAGGGAATGGATTTGTTCCTGATCTCAGCCCCACACAGATACTGTTTTAATTCTTTGAGGAGGAAAGTGGGAGAAATTTGGCCTGGCAGCAAGGACTGGAAATAAATTCAGTCCATTCAGAAAGTAACATTATTCTCAAAGCAGGGCTGAATCTGAACCATTCCTTTCTTGGACTGAACAGGAACCAAACCAGAACAGATTCCTTCAGAAATGATTTAAAGTTAAACTGGAAAATCTACTGGTCTAATAGTAAAAGCAGAGTGAGGATCTTTACTTTTTCCTCTTCATTCTTCTTCATTCTTTATTTCTGAATGTTCAAAGTTCCTACCTTCACCATTCCCTCGTCATCATGAAGCCTGGATTAGAAACTGAGCTGATGGACAGCATCCAGTCCAACAAATCACCTTTTCTCCTTTTCCCCAACTTTAAAGTCAAAAGGGTTGTAGAAGCAGCAGAAGATATTGTCAGACCTGAGCGAAGCCAAAGCAGAGAGGATGTGTAAAGCTGGTAGAACGGGTAGGAAAGAGGAAGAATGAGTTAGCCTTTTTCACTCATGTGGGTGGGAGAAAGGTAGTGCTATTAAACACTGTTCAGCTCCAGAGTAATGAAAAAATGTACATGACAAGCTATGAAACTTCCTGTCAATCTGACTCATTGCTAGAGCTAACATTACCTTTCAGTGACTGGAGTGGCAACATGTAGTCAGCTGGCAACAAGCTGCCAGAAAGGGCAGCGAGGGAACTGTATCATGAGTGTTCATCTTACTATTAGGATATCTTATCTATCTGTGGTTGCAGAAACAATATACTAAGTGTGCAGCAGTGAGAGCACACACCGTTCAGAGCACTGTCTGTCCTCCTCCTTTGTGATAGGAAGCCAAAGGCCTTTCTGAATACAACAGTGTTGCTGGTTGCCACAGATGGCAAAAAAAAAAAAGAAAAAAAAAAAAGACCATAGGTTTGCAGACTGCTTTGCCTATGCAAAAGCAGGCTGGCAAGGGAAGGACAAGAATATGAGAACAAGAATATAAGCCCTATGAAAGGCGGAAAGCCCAAGCAGTTATGGGAACTGCAAGGCTAACCCCAGGGCTCTCCTACAGTTTATTCCAGTCATGCCCCTCCCTTATCACGAGGAACTCTTTCTCCTCAGGCTTCCTGGGGAGAAAATGCGTATTGCCTCTGCAAATAGAAAGCAAGAAAAGGAGTAACACAGTACTCCATTTCTATCTCAGTGAGACTGATCATAGGCATGCTTCCAAAGTGCTTTGATCAATGGATATCCCTGTTTCCTTCAAGAAAGACTCTGGGAACATCCACATACGAGTAGATTTTAAGGACTATCTTGAAGAATGTGGGATAATGTGTTTGCTAGCACGTGAAGATGGAAATATGTCTTGGAGACAGATCATCATATCATAATGGCAACAAAATTTCCCTCAAAGCTGAGTGAGCAGTTGTTAATCAGTTTAGATCAGTTTTTCATAGAGATCTAGGCTGGAATCAAAAGACCAGGGATGGATATGACCTAGTGGTGAGAGCGTGCTGTGGGGCTTCAGCTGTGTGTCGATGACTGGACTAGTTGGTCTTTGTGGTCTTTTCAACCTTAATGAATCTGCAATTCTGTGATTCTATGATATATGCTCAGCACAAGAGCCCTGAGTGCAACACAAGCAGACCTTGCTTTGAAAATGCTAGGTCTCTAGTGAGTTATTTTGGTTTTGAATATAACATTTTTGGAAAAGAATTCTAGCCTCTTAATTACAAGTGGATGTTAATTACTAAGAAGCACCATTCAAGGGTTAAATTTACAAATTTATGTCTTCTTTCCTACCTGGGTCAGTAGCAAGTTCCATACTCAGAAGATAACATCCTCATAAGCATCATAGTATCATTAAGGTTGGAAAAAGACCACTAAGATCATCTAGTCCTACCACCAACCCATCCCCATCACAGCCCTCAGTGCCACATCTGCCATTTTCTTGGACACCTCCAGGGACAGTGACTCCACCACCTCCCTGGGCAGCCTGTTCCACTGCCTACTCTCAAAGTCAGCAACATTTGTCATGTTTTCTTTATGGTTGGGCTTTGGTTTTTGCCATTCCAATAAGAGCATGAAGGAACGAAGTCATTCTGCTCTCTGATGCCTGTGTTTTAGGTGTCTCCTCCACTGGCAAGGGTGCCACATTCAGGTTTTGGTAGGTTGCGGATGGACTATGCAGGATACAGCTTGCATTATACAGACATCTGGCCACTAGGAAGTGTGCTGAGGCCACCATATAGATTTCATCTCCACTACCAATCAGCTAGGACCAGCGCAATTCTGAATTTCTTACTTTAGGCTGAGTGCTCTGAATTGTGTCACTTTAGAAGTCATATACTGCTTTCCTCCTCCCCTCCCTGCCCTGCACACACCTCCTCTCCTTCCCTCAGAGGGAAGTGCTGCTACATAATGCTGCAGGGAAGAAAACAGGGATGACTGACATCAGATTTATTTGAAAGGTACTTTTAAGGCATAACTAGGGACGCCGTGGGGTGTCTGACTCCAGGAGGTGAGAGGTAGCCCGGGAGTCAGGAGAAGAAGATGGAGCAGGGCCAGTTAAAGCCAGGTTAAGCCAACTCTTCTGTTCTTAGCTTTTAAGGTTGAAATCCTGTTGCCCTAAGCTAATCTAGCATCTGCTTGTCAAATAACTATTGATTTTATGCGCAGGTAAGATTGTGTCTTGGTGCAACGTATTTATAAGCATGTACACATAAAATGATAAGTAGATTAAAGAATAGGTAGATAGATGAATCGATATTTTGTGCTTGCATACTGTACTAAACATTGGCTTGAATGGAAATTGATAAATAACAAATAAAATGATGGAGGATTTGGAGGAAGCACTGAGTTCCTATCTTTCTACCAACTTAACTAACTTCTATCTTGTCACATGGAGCCCCTGAAGACTGTAAGTCACCTTATTGATTTTTGGGGAATTAAATTAATATTATATATGTATATATAAAAGGCTTTTTCTGCCCAGTATCAACACCTGTGTTCAATTCCATTCCCACTGAAACAAATGAGGTCTTGGATGGTCATTTATCCTGGTTAATTGCAAAGTTTCTGTCTAAAGCATGCTTGAAGTAAGAATAACGGAACAATAAAAGTAAGAATAAGAAATAAGAATATATCTGTAGCAGATTTTTATTACTGTGTGATGTTCTGTATACTCACAGATAGTTCTTGTAGGTCGCATAGACAGAGTCCCTGCTATCAGAATTGGACTTCTTTATAATCTTTAGATCTGTGTGGGTATTCAGTGTATAGATATGGATGGTTAAGTAATCTGCCTCTGTAATTATTATAGATATATGCTATAGAGATATATCTATAATACATCTGTGCATCATAGAATCATAGAATGGCTTGGTTTGGAAAGGACCTTAAAGATCATCTAGTTTCGATACCCCTGCTGCATTCTGGGTTGCTGACAGCTAGATCAAGCTCTATATACCCATACCTCTATCTATATCTATATTACAATTGCGAGTGTGTATGCACATCTGTGTTGTGTGTATATATTAGAAAGATATGTGCATATATGGAAAAATCCTCTGTACTATGCAAAGCAGACAGGCAGTCAAACATTCAGCAAGGATTCCAGGCACTGTGAAGGTAAGTTGAGTGAAAATGTTTATGTGCATGTTCAAAGCTGGGGAAGTTTGAATCTTGTACAATACAATTAAAATGTGTATTTTAGTGATAACTGAATCAGAAATAAACACAAAGAAAATATGAGAGAAGAAAGGAGGAAAAAATTACGCACTGCCGACATGCTCTGAATTAATTTGCTAGGTAGAAAACATGATGTCGATGTAGATACTGTATCTGCAGCTAGCTCCACAGTGAGAGAAATAACCTCTATCTAATATGGTGTAGATATGAAGGACTTTGACACAGTTTGAAAACACGAGCAATACATTAGTTAGAAAATAGCATTTCTGCATTATAGGGTCCAAAGGAAATAATTTATGCTGCAGGCTTTTTTGTTCTAGTGATGATTATTTTATGAGAAATAGGTTTTGATTTCTAAACTTAGCCATGCTGCCCACAAATGGTACTTTCTGGGGATTAACGATTGATCTTTCCATTTCTCAGTTTTTCTTGATTCTCTTCACATCTTCTGCTTCCCAATGTGTGTGTGTTAGCTCTGTAGGCAAATGCAGAATAGTCTTCTGGCAGAAGCAGCAAGCCACTGGGATACAGGCATATTTCTCTCTCCAATTTTTAGTACGTCTTCAGTCTGAATACCAGGGATGGCTGAAAGATTTGACATTCATTTGTGGTTCCCATTGAAGGGATAAAGGAATTCCTTTCCTCCGATGTTTTGAACCCATGTTGGCTGAAGTCAATATCCAGACAAACCTTTGCTGATCTGAAAGAGTGGTGGCAGCAAAGATTTCAGAATTACAAGGGCAGCTTGGAGGAGTGCTCAAACATACATTGAAATATGTCCTCCATGATGGAACTGTTGATCTCTGTAACTTAGGGTGGGAATGTGCATGTATTTGATTTCCCTCCAGAGCAAGTATACTTCCTAGATTTCTAGCAAGCCATCAGTAAATCTTTCAGGTGGGAAAAATTGGTCATGTAATTATTGGTGAGTGGATAGAGAGTTACTCTTTCCAATTCTCTAATAACATATATGGCCCTTATATATTTGTTTTCCTATTATCTCTGTTTCAGCTCACCTGTGCATCTCTTCAAGAGAAAACGCCCATCTGGTAGAAGCTTTGTCTGATTGTCTTTGAAGGATGGCTACCATATTACACTGAAATAAAAGAAGTCTGGACACTCCTTTGTTGGAGTTGGATGGACACAGCAGAAGAACCATTATAAAAATTCTTCAAGCTTCATATTTGTATTAGAAATGCACAATTGCCAGCATGTCCCATGGTCATCTTATGCTTCCTTTATTGTCAACAGAGCTCAGTAATCAGCTGCTGAGGGTGATTCACTCTATCTCATATCTGAATTGTTCTGTGGTTATCGTTATCTTGCCTCAAGAGCAACTACCCATCTAAATTAGGTGATCCTGTTAGTGCCTTAGGTGGGATAAACTGCTACTGGGATTGAATGTGCAGGATACCTCAAGGTTTTTTTAGAACAGAAAGAATGAAAACAAAACCCAAAAAGAGTAGCTGCTGTACCTTTGACTCCTCATGCACTGAGCCCGGCAGAAGCACATGAAGTAAGTGAATGCATTTCCCATTCCCAGTCTCTCTTATTTTCTTTCTAAAACATCATCATGTACTCAACTTACACAGAAAATATAACTCAACCCAGTCGGTCTATCAAATAATGGCATATAATAATATAATAATATAATATAATAATAATCCAATTGAGCAGCTACTAATGATCACCAATAGGTTAAAATCAGTTAACATAAACTGTTGGGTGAAATTAATCAGTAACAAATACATTCTCAGATATTTCAGATTCAGATGATTCAAAGTATCACCAAGACTTAGATGGCCTATACTACCAATGTCATCTCTGAGGAATACGTTTTGTAACCAGTGACCACACAGAGGACTGAGTCACCTAGAATCACATCCAGCCATTTTCAGTGAGCTGCAACACTGAATACCTACCTGGATCTGAGAAGGGTGTGGTGGCCTTTGTTACAAGGCTAGAGTGAAACCTAATTATTCATGAGGTAGACACTTTTCTTATTCAGCAAATAATAAATGCCTGTAAAACCATAGCAATACAAAAAACAAAACAAAACAAACCAACCAACCAAACAAACAAACAAAAAAACACAACAAAAAACCCATGATCAATAACACAATAAAATATTCTTTATAGGAGCACTCCCATCTAAGACTTTCCTTCTGTTAGAGACTGGAGAAATACAAATAATTCCAGTTTTTATGACTTGTTCCTACTTCCATTTCACAACCTCCTTTTCCTTGCTGACTGTTGCAAGAAAGTTGTTAAGCCCTGATGACCCCTGCACCTTAAACTCCATGCTAATCTTGGTGTACTCCATTGCATTTCAGTTTGCTGCATACCTTAATGTGAGACTGGCATGTTTTGCATTGCGGAAAGCAATTCTGGGCTCAGAACCATGCTCTGCTAGTAGAAGCCACAGTGGTTCAGGCAAATCTTACTTTTTGATATTGAGGAAAAAAAATGTTGAAGCGAGGTCACTTCAATCTTTTCTCCAATTGTAAATACTTTGAGAAAGACGAAGACATGAGCAAGCTAGTGGTTGGGAGAAAGCATCAATTTCTCTTGCATTACTTAACAACTAAATAACAGCATTCAATGGGCAGTTTTGGATTTTTGGACAGCTGCCTGGCCTTTGTTGTTCTTTTTGACTATGCCTGCTTCGTGTCTCAGGAGATAAGTCAGAGAGCAAAGCTCCACTACCTAGCACTGTGGAGTCAAGATGCCCTTATGCAATGCAGCTCAGCAAGCTACTGTGTGCTCCTGCAGATTCCCCCCGCATATGGTTTTGGGTCATTACCGGAAAAGATCTCAGAACATTTGTTTTTTATGCCCTCACCTGTGTGACTTTGCAATGGTCAATTTATACCCATCGTGTATTGACTCCTGACATGAGCTCCTGAGGCTCAGTGCCCCCCTGAGCCTGTGTTTCAACATAGTATTATGATCAGACTTTGGCTGTTAATCATGTCTAGGTTTAATGTAGGCTCAGACTCCAGGTATTTGTTGTGAAAGAGATTTGACTTCAGATTCAGACACATTTATATACAAACGGACTTTGCAGAGTGACTCAGCTGTACTTGCCATGCAGTTACAGCACTCAGTGCAGCTTTTTTTCTTTACCTAAGACTGTGGCACTGTGAAGTTCCAGTGTGGGCCCTCAGAATATTGAACCAAAGTTCCTGTGTGTCTTTCTTCTGTTGGGTAAGGAATAATAGGAGTAAAATCTTATGACAGGGAGTGGACACCTGGGCATCCTTAGATGTCAATCAGAACACCAATTATCCAAAGATTTACAGCATCCTTGAAGAGGTTTTTCATTGACTTTGTAAAGGAAGGAAAGAAGAGAAAGAGGGAGGGTAGAAGAAAAAAAGGAAAGAAAAGGAGTAGAAAAAGAAAGAAAACAGAACAGCAAGCAATTCTCTTCAGATAAGTAGTTGTAGTTCATTGAACCTTGTCTTCTTTTTGCCTCCCTGATCTTAGGTAAACATCTGAGTGAAGTCCAAACCAAACACAGACACCAAAATAGCATGGGGTGTAACTGATACAATCTCCAGTACTGGTAGAAAGAGCTCCTTTAAAGGGGGAGGAGAGATAACTTTCTAGAACAACTACTCCTTGGGTGAAGACTATCATTCTTTTGACATTTGTACAGTGAGAATTTAGTACTTCCTATAGCAAACATAAGATAATGTCCTGTTCTATAGATGTGGCATTTGCTGAGATGGTGGAGGAGCTGTAAACATTCAGTGCCATTTCACAGTCATTCTGTGAGATTGCCCTGAAGTCCTTCATGCATGTTTTGACCTCACATGTTGAAGTCAGTAACCAGGCTGTCTTTCCTATACAATAGTAGGAATTTTCTCTATTTTCTGTGAATAGTGTGTTGCAAGGAAGAGGTGAGGATGAACACCAATCTGAAAATAGAGAGGAGAAATTCAAGACAGTAATAACCAGTGTCTTGCGTAGTAACAGTGAGCCAGTAACTTTGGCTTATTTGCAGAACCAAGAACACTGTGAAATGCTATGCACAGTGCTGAGTTGAAGGCTTGGGTTCTCACCTTCTTGGTTAGGTGATGGAGGAGACAAATAGGATCAGAAGAGCACTTGGAAATTAAGCAGGCCATGATAGCCTAGCTCATTTAAATGCCTTAAATTAGCAATGAGGAGGCTCAAAGCTCATAATTTCATGTGAAACTCAACTGCTTTGAGAAGCATCACACCTAATCCAAACTGAAGAACTCCTCATATGCCTAATGTGTCTAGACATACTAGATTTTAATATCCTGCAACTTGCAGGAATCTAGAAGTGATAGAGACACCAACGTGGTCAAAGCATGTGCTGCATTTTCACCAGTGTAAATCAAGAAAACACCACCCATGGTTGGAGCTGCATAGATTTACACCAAGTATGTGGCTTCTTGCCAACGTAGGCTGTTACAGAAGATATAAAAGGCTTTTAGATGAGGAGGAGGTTATGGAAGGGAGTGGTGAATTATTGTGAAGATAGGGCTAAGTCTGCCTTTGGGACAAGTCCATGTAGCTGTTTAGGAACAGCAAAACTGATGCCCAATGCATCTGACACACCTGATTGTTTTCTGAGGATTAAAAAGGATCTTGAACTTCTTTTGCAGTTCTACACATGATCTGTCCTCATGCTTTTATGCTGTGCCGTGCACGGTTCTCATCGTTGCTATGCGTGGGGTACAAAACATTCATCTCTGGAGGAACTGTGATGTTCTGGGAGTGTTGCTGCTGGCTGTTAAAAGGTTTCTGCATTTGCCCCAGAGGAGAGGAGGGGTATGGATGCACATCAGATTTCCACATTGTGTGAAAGAAGCCTTATAATTATCTTATACATTACAGTTGGGAGCCTTAGGCAAAGGGTAGGCTCCTATGCTTTCTCCTGACCCACTGTATGAAGTTTCATGTGATGCAGGGTGGGGATGTGGCTGCCTCTAGATGTCTTGGTCGTATAATAATAATAGTCATTATGTGTCCAATGACAGGCTGAGCTATCTTGTCTGGGCACAGGTCAAGGTTGAACAGCATGGCTGCAGGATTCATTGGGGGCTGTGGTATGGGGTTGGAATACCACCAGGTGCTGGGCGTCATGGCATTGTCGGAGGGCTCCAGAGGGTGGACCATACCCTAGGATGTCTGTGCAGAATTCTGACATCTCTTCAGAACATGAGGTCCACATGCAGTGTTGGTAAATGCTAAACCGTTGGCCTGTCAGTGCTCATCCCAAGGAATAGAGCTGCTTCCACTGTCACTTCCTTATGCATCCTCTGGTGATATCCCATCTACCTTTTGTCCCTTTGTTTCTAGGGATGAGCCAGCTACACACCTTTCCCTATCTTCCAGCTTTGTCTCCATGATGGCGAGCCAGCAGGAGCTGGTGTACCACACAGAAACAGTCTCCACACTGTGAAGGCAGTAATTGTCATAGAATCATAGGGGTTGGAAGAAGCCTTTGGAGATCGCTGAGTCCAACCCTCAAGGTCTCTCAGGATAAGTGAGATGGATTAAAATAGGAAACAAGACCTCTGTATGTGCAGATTGTACTTAGCTATTGCCACTGTGGTATAATATGAGAGGATTTGCTGTTATAAGGAGGGACAGATATACAGTAATCTCCCTTAGCCTGGTCTAATGCATTATGTGTGGTCTGACTGTTGAGGCTCTGTTGCAGATGAACTGGCTTCTAGCTGCACCCAGCCAAAATTAATTCCAGGATTAATTCTTGAGCTGGCCGCAGCAGGATATTCACCCCATTGAAATACTACAATTTTTGAACCAATGGTGTAGTTTCCACACTGAAAAGAATGAAATCAAATTCACACATAAAGCGAAAAACATTGAGTTTTGTTGGGTTTGTGGTTCACGTCACTCAAAAGGTTCCCTTTGTGTCCAGCTTTCTTATTTGAATGAATACTTTTATTTTTGTGAGATAGTGTTTTTCAGCAAGAAATCAGTTCTGATGGCAAAGGCACAAAGCTGATCTTTGAACACACTGAATTGAAACCTCGAGAGGTTTCTGAGTTCTTGAAGCCCACCAACTTGCTCAAATGGATCTTGGGCCATGGGCTGGAGCAGATTCCAAGGGATGACAAAATCAGAGTTTTACGAAAGAAATGCTTGTCTGTGGCACACCCCACCCAGGGGAGAGTAACAGAACAGGTGAGCTATTATGGGAACTCATATCACTGAACGATCAAGCTTCAGTTTAATCACCTCTTGTTAATTTCTTTCTTATATTGGATTTTAATACATTTTTAATCTGTTTTTCATTCTTCATGCCTTATCACCTGTGTGATCTGAGTGAGCAGGAACCAACCTGATGCTGGGACTGAAAAACAGCAGGGGAGGTGTAAAAGCAGCAGCCAAAATTCCTGGGAGGTTATAGAAGAGGGACAAAAAGTGGGGACTTGATCTGGTAGCAGTGCTTTACATGGAGACTGCAGCAGGATGGTCCTGTTGTTTGACCTTGAGTCACTCCAGCCTGTGTGCCCCCAGCCTCTCAGTTGCTTACACAATTACAGCATCCTTGAATTTAGAATTTTTTACTGAGTGTATGCAGAACCAAGCACACCAAACCTTCTGAGCCAGATCGTGAAGTGTGAAAAAAGAAAAATCTTGAAAACTTCAACTAATGAGAGAGAGAACCTGTCAAATACCCCTATGGAGGGAATTCTCCCATCCCCCCTCCATGCTTTTCCTTCAGTTCAAAAAGACCCTTATCAATGTTTCAATCTTTCCATGTAAATACACTGACTAGTGTCAGGCCCTGACAAACCTATAATTAAGGCTGAACACAATTTGCTAATAAAAGCTAAGAAACTGGGTTGAGTTTACTTATGTTATCCCCACTGGGCACTTCCCATCAGAATCTTTTATCTGCCTCTGCAAATGCCACTTTGACATTATTTTTACCGAATCAATCAAACGCAGACACTACAACACATTCTCCTTGCTGAGAAGATGCTCCAGCTTCAGCAATGAAAATTTGTTGTTGTTGTCATTGCAGCTCCTCTGACTCACAAAGCACAGTGAGCTTTTGGAAGGAGAGAAAGAATGAGGAAAATAGAGTGGGGGGAGAGAAAGAGAGAGAATTGGAGAGAGAGAGAGAAAACGTGAGCCAGAGATTGTGGCAGGCTTTACAAATTGGCACAGTCTTATCAACAGCATTTCATGGTTTTCTGGAACTCTTTCAAAGGGAACTTGCCTTTGTGTGCACTGGCTTAAGCTTTACTAATATTTAAAGCTATATTTAAAAGTTTATGAAAATTACTTCTGAGTTCCTCTGTCTCTTAAAAATCACCGAGGCCAATGTTTGCTTTTCACTGTTATCCCTCTCACCCCCCTCCCCCCAAAGTTTCTGAGGTTTTCCTGTCCTCTTCGTCCTTCCTCAGCAGTCTATGAGCCTTTCCCTTTCCCTCCCCCTCTGCTGTACTCCTTTCTTCCAGCTTTGCTTCTGAGGTGGTTGGGAGAAGGGTTTCATTTGATGGATCTATTTGTAATTGGTGAGGTCCAGCTCTCAGCAGTCCCACTCTCCACTCTATCAGTAAGCACATAAGTAAACATGTCTCTCATGTGCTCTCTCTCTTGGATCTCTGCTTTGACAGAGAGTCAACTGCACTCTTCCCTTTCTTCTCCTTTCTACAATTATGAGTTGGTCAGCATAGCATCTGACACCTTTTACACCCCACTGTAACATCTTAAATCAGATTTTGAAGTAGCACAGGTGATCCTTTTACCAGTACGCACTGCTTTTAATCAGATTAAAGGGGAGAAGTCATAAAATCACAGTACTAAAATTGTTTGACTTGGAAGAAACCCTTAAAGATCATCTAGTCCAACTCCCCTGTAATGAACAGGGATACCTACAGCTAGAACAAATTGACCAGAGCCACATCCAGCCTGACTTTCAATGACTCCAAGGACGGTGCATCCACTCCCTCTCTGGGCAACCTGTGCCAGTGCCTCACCACCTTTACTGTAAAAAAACGTCTTTGTTATATCCAACCTAAATCTCCCTTCTTTTAGATTGAAATCATTTCCTATAGTCCTGCAACAACAGACCCTGCCAAAGAGTCTGTCCCCTTCTTTCTCATAGTTCTATTTAGATACTGAAAAGCAGCTCTCAGGTCCCTCCAGTGTTCTCTTCCCTGGGCTGAACAGCCCCAGCTCTCTCAGCCTGTTCTCATAGAGGAGGTGTTCCATCTCTTGGACTATTTTTGTGGCCCTATCATCCCAGCTTTCCACCGATTGGTAAGGGTCTGATGAAAACTCCATTGTGTCTGTAAACCAGTGTTATCTGTGTATAGGTAGGCATTTAGATGCATAATTTATATGAGCACCGTGGTTATCTGGAGGTGGAAAGAAAAGAAGAGATTCAATTTCTTGGTATGGAGATGTACTTTTGTTCTGGGCGTGGATGGAACGAAATGAGGAGGGGAGAGTGATCAGTACACGCCATCAGCAGCCCACTCTTGACTTTAGCTGCTCTAAAGGTCAGTGGTGACACTTGGGGTAGAGTCTGCCTGACTTACTCAGACAGAATCATAGAACCATTAAGGCTGGGAAAGACCACTAAGATCATCTAGATCAACCATCAACGAGCTCCACCATACTCACTAAAACATGTCCTTCAGTGCCACATTTACTCTATTCTTGAACTCCTGCAGGGGTGGTGACTCCACCACCTCCCTGGGCAGCCTGTTCCAATGCCTTGCCACTCTTCCTGAGAAGAAATTTTTCCTAATATTCAACAGATTATGGCTGTCTGTGAGCTACTCACCCTTTTTTGATCACCTTGCTGATACATATCTGCAGAAGAATAGTGTACTATAAATATTCTCTTCTGTACTGTTGATGGAACTGAAGGAGGCTCTCTCAGTTACCTGAATAGCTACTTTTCATAGGTCTAAACAACAGAAAGATTAATCCTTTCTGGTAGTATCTGATGGTTTTGGTTTTTTTTAAGTGTATACCTTGGGTATATCCAGTGGCAATGTCCTGCTTTCCTACTTTAGACCCAGCTGATGAAGACATGGCTGATTCTCTCCACAATGTCTACTCTGCACCTGAGGTTATTTGGTGGAGCTATCCTGGCTTCAGAAAGGATGATCTTCTTTGACTTTGTTGACTTCAAAAGAGCTAGGCAAATATGCCCTATCTGAGGAAGTGACCCCTTACTTTACCTTATTGTAAGGAATTAAAAAGAGCAGCTTTGGTGTAGGAGAATATCAGGCAACACTCTCATCTCAGAGCTTAATAGTGCATAGAAATGAACCACAAATAAAAGCTATAAATGTCTTCTGTATCCCGTAGTGCATCAGTTATAAGCAAATCCTTTATATAAATGAACCCTAGATCCTTTAGATTCCCTTTGAAGAAATCTTGTCCTCTGGCAGCTGGAACTGCAGTGATGGGAGTGACAGAGGTAGTGGCTGGGAGACATGGCTGTCTGCTAGAGATAGGATCAACATTCCTGCAAGGGACAACTGCAAATTTGGTGTTACAGTGAGATTATAAATCCCCTTAGATTTTAGGGGTGGTTTTGGGAGAGAGAAGGAAAATAGAGCTAGAAAATTATGATATATATATATAGAAAGAGAGAGAGAGAGATGTACATAAAATATTTATAATGTCTGTGTACTGGTGGTAACATCGTGTTATGTTGGAGAATATATATTATGTTTTAATGCGTTAATCAGTACAGGACCAATAAAGTGCATGTGACCACCACTATTTTACAAGGCAGTGGAAGGTTAAGTGATTTGCCTGAGGCCAGAGAATAAATCAGTGTCACCGATGGGATGAGAAAGGGAGAGGCTCCAGCTCAGGTGAGACTCTAGATAGAGCAGGCAATACCAGAATGAAACAAGGTCTAAGCAAAGGCTAGTGGTAGCCTGTCCCTTTGGTGTCCATCCCTTTGCTAAGAGGTGTTACTGGAGGGAAGCTCCTCTGCCCCCCTTCTGTTTTCTCATCATATGAAACTGAAGCTAAAGTTTTCTTCATTTTCTAACAAGATTCATCTTTGTCTCCTTTTCATGCTTCTTGTGTCATGGAAAATGACTTTATTTTCTAGAGGTCAGATAGCTCAGTGTAAGTACATACCCCATGCTCAATTTCCTTGCAACAGTGCAATCCTGTCATAGTAACACACACATTATAGAAAACAACAGTGCCTATTAAAAAAGCAGTGATCATGCACACCAAATAATTAGTGTCATTAATTATTAGTACTGTGGCATAACCTGCAGGGCCCAATTAAGATCCAAACCTTATCACACTAGGTTGGGGAAGCATATTAGCACACAGCTTTGGCTTTGAAGATTTTGCATTTTTAATGGGCAGAATTAAGAAGGGGAAAAAAGAACTTATTCTTCTATTTTGCAGGTGAAGCACGGGGACCTGGAAGTATTGAGTTGCCCAGGGTCACACTGGTTATGGTAAAGAGTTGAACCTGTGGTCCTACGTGCTGATCAAGGAGAGCTCCAGAACGGAGTTTTATAAATATGGTGAAGCTTCAGTTTAACAGAAAAACTAATAAACTGGAAAAAAAAAAAAAAAAGAGCCTGGGAAGGAAGGAGGAGGGAGAGGGATGTGTACGACTTTGCCTCTCACAGTCAGGCTGTTCAATGACTAATAACAACTGGTCTTCACTGGAATGCTCCAGGGAATGTCTTATTTCATCCCAAGCCACTTAAAGAACTAGTTAATCTTAGAAAACTCTGAGCCTATAATCTAATGCCCAAATAACAGCATTTGGCATTAAGTCACTGTGAGGGGAACATGTATGTATATGCGTGTATATTTACAAATATATACATATATAGTGTTTTACTTGTTTAACCTACATCTATATGTATATTTAATAACTCATGCACACACACACACCCTGCCCTGTCTTAAAATAATATGACTGAGTTAGGAGTGGGGGCTTACTACTGCAGCCTGGAAACAGCTGATTCAGAAGGTGTCATTAACATCTTAAACAAAAAAAAAAAATGTTTCATTTAGATTAACATTTTGAAAAGCTGTGCTCAAGTGGAAGGAGTCAAAGAAAAACATTTAAACATTAGCAGAATGTCCTATTTTTGTCATATACAGAATAAAATACTGTTTTCTCTTGATTTCATGCTTTTTTCTTCCCCCCACAAAAAAAAAAAATACAAAAGAAATCACTTTTCTCCATAAACTTTGGAAAAGAATAGAGGCTGGTATCAAATTTTAAGTATTTGTAAGTTAGCTAATTTTCACTTTTAGTCTGTGGGAAGAAAAAAGACAAAAGATTTTGCATTCCAGGTGTTACTAAGGTGCACAGAAGAGGAAAATTTGATTCCGATAGATGATAAATGTATTTCCTTTGCTCCCATGATTCAGTTTCCTAGGATAAATGCATTCTGACAGATATAATACATTTTCCATCCCACAAATCATGTTATTTAAAGCACAGAAGAATCTGCAGCAGAGATGAGCAGGATCAGGATGTGGATATCTTGGTACAGTCTCTGGGAGGAGAGTTTTACTTAAAGACCTTGCAAGTATGCTGGTTTGCATCAGTTTGGTAGTAGTTGGTTACTGCATGTTCCCCACGAAGGAGGGACCCTGGAGAAGCTGAAACTCTTCCACTGCAGTTTGGTGTTGTTCTTAGAAAGGACATGAGTAAACAGCCATAGATTGAGGAACCCAAATTATCTACCACTTATCAACATAAACATTCAATCTTCCAATTCAGCTTTCCCCAGTGGGGGAAAATGTGGCCAAGAAAAATCTCTCACAGAAGCGTTGCAGAGAGAAGGACAGAAACATTTTCAGCGCCTTCAGGTGCAGAAATGGTGGGCATTGAGGGAATGCCCATTTGGAAATGAATCTTTCTGTCTGGGGGCAAAACTAGGATAGTGCACAAAAAAGTTGTCTTGAGGGTGATGCATTGCATGGTGATGAAAAAACAAAACCCAGAATAGTTGACTACTAAGAGCTCTGTCCAGCCTCCGCACAGCTTACTTCAGGCCTTATGAGAAGAGAAATGAGGGAGTGCATATTTGCATTTCGTTTGTGGAGTGGATATGTGCAGAACAGCAGCTTTAATCCTGAAACTTCCAAAGTGTTGAACGCTTGGAGATCTGAGTTACTGTTGTTTGATGTATTTATTACTTTTTTTCTTTTTTTTTGCATCTCCTTACACAAACACATGAGATAGGCAGCATATATTTACAAAGTGGATTTATGAAGTTTTGCTAAATTACTGTGAAAGTAACACTTTTCAGATCCCATTCACTCTTTCTAGGCCCACAAAGTGAACATCCTGCTTTGCACTTCTGCTTCTGCAGTTGCAGGTTTGTCTTCATTTCTCTCTTCCTGCAGCTTTGGCGGCTCTTTCCTGTTTTCATATATTTCCATCTTTCTTTTGAGATGCCATTTAAATGACCTTTCCCATTCACCCTTAAAATTCCACCCAACCGAAAACGAGTCCTGCCTCCAGGCCTGTGACTATGGCCTCTGTATCCTTGGACAATGGGACGAGGAAGGAAAAAAAAAGGGACATTCCTGCAGGTCCTCGGTGTGTGGATAACAAACGGCACAAGAGGCGGGCATGTAAATCAGAAATCACTCCATTAGCTGGTTAAGCATTTTGGAGTGACACTACATACATTAGGAGCTGGTGGCCACAATGGAGGGATCCTGGCCATTTGATATTCATGAGATGGAAGAAGGTTTAAGAAGGGAAAAAGAAAGGGGGAGAGAGGGATGTGGGCTTTCTAATGTAAACACCATTATCATTTGAAAATCAATTAGCTCCTTGCACTGAGGGAATGAGGAGACTTAAGGCCCTTTCTGAACTGCTATTGTGAGCCTGGGTTATTTACTTTAATTAAGAGGAGACAGAGTGGATTATTGTCTCAAACCAAGGAGTTGGGAAGAGTCAGAAAATTACACTCTACCTCACTGCACAACAAAGCCGGGGTAAGAGACAGGCTCCAAACCCAGCAAAGTCAGAAAGAAATTAGCCTTTAATCTGGATTTGTCCTACATAAGGCACAATCAAAAAGAAGCGAGGTTTGGAGCCTTCTTGCTTAGCACGGGGCTTGATATTGCAGTTGCAGTCATTGCCAGTGCTTCTGTTGAACTTTAACATTTGGACTGGAAGGGGCTTTGGCCTCTGGAAGGGTTAGAGTTTGAGAACAAACTCTATTTTGGCCTGAAATGTGACAGACTGAAGTGGCAGGTGTAGGACTATATTTCCTTCTGCCTGCTCCAACCCATTAATGAAGTTATGTTTTGCTTTAGAAACAAATACATTAAATTGTTGATGCAAAGATGTTTCCTGGATGAAGATGCTTATATTTTTTTGGCTCTTATTTAATTCAAACAGCTTGGATTAAAAGAAAAGGAGAAAAAAAAAAGCGAAGAAGGAGAAAAAAAAAGGAAAGGAATTTGGCAAGTGACTAATCCACAATATTGTCTAATTTGGCATATGGAGAAACACCCCCCCGAGGTATCTAATACTGAGATGTTTCAGCACTGCTTTGCATTGCCCACTCTTACTCTGCATACTCTAAATATGTATTAAGTCAGTCGAGCATGGCAGCAGCTGAAGGAGTTGCCACAGCTTACTGGGTAAATAATGATCGCTTTATAAATCACCTAAATGCGTATCTACCCCAAAGACCATGGCAGTGGCTTATGGGAATGCTGATTTGCATTTTAAAAATTTCCTTGGATATATTTGCAATTTCTGTGCCTCCTGCTGATTGCTGCTTGCTCTAGTTTTATGTTCAGGGCCCAGTTCTTTCAGTTATGAATGGATGAATCTGGAGTGTCATCACTGAAATAAGCAACACAAAGTCAAACTGAGGAAGCAGTCCACTTGACAAGATTCCACAGGGAATACCCTGAGAACACAATTTGGCACTGACACCTCTTGCTGGTTTTGCATTTGGAATAACTTTATAAATACATCCTTGAGAGCTGAGAAGTGCCATTTTTATGATGAGTTTATGTCCAGATGTGAGATTGAGGAAAGGTAGAACCATACCACAGCTAAAAGATCCCAGTCAGCCCTTACACTCCTCTAGAAAATATCTTCCCTATACCAGTCTTTGGGGTCCAGATATGCCCTTTTTTGGCTGATGGAAGAACAAATACTGTTATTTCCTATTTTCTTTCACCCAAGCTCACTGACTCTTAGTCCTTCACAGAACTGAGACTGTCACCTGTGTTTTATCATCAGAAACATCTTGGCTTGCAGTGAAGACCAAAACTCATGACTCTAGAAGCAAATGGATGAGAAGGCTTTTCAGAGGGCCCTTGGGAATAAAACACTCATTACTTCAGGCAGCAGGAATATAATTGATGTTTTTGTAGATATCTGGTCAGAGTTCTCCAAGGCATTCAGGATTCTTTTGTCAGCCTTTCTCCTGCAGTTAGTTCCCTTCTTTTTCATTTGGCCTTGTGATTAAACCAGATCCTTTTTCTCTGATAGTCATTCCCTCTCTTCTTGAGGGCAGGTGTGTTCACCTATATTGTCATATAGAAACACCTATCCTGCCTCTGGAGCTCAGAAAATCACAAGGGTTTCCCACTTAACGCCTTTTGCAGTGTTGTACAGAGCCATACATGTTGGATTAAAGTGAGTTCTTTATATATATACATTATCTGATTATTGTCATATTATGTTGTGATCTGGAATATACTTAATTGCATTAGAAATGGTTTACAGTAGATATTTTCCACCATTATTAAATGGTGAAAATGAATAATCAAAAGATATTTTTTTCCCCTGAAATAAATCTAATCCTCAACTGGAAGTGAAGTCAACAGACCCACAGAGCTGAGCTTCTGGCTACAGTTAGCTTGTGTGTGTGCTTATAGATGACTACACAAAACTGTACCACCTATATTTGCATTCCTACAGCTGTTCATAATTTGTATCTATTATACAGCAGAGAGAGCACAAATGTATGCAATCGAGACACAATAATGAAGAAATATGAAAGGACCAATCCATCAGTTCAAGTGTGTTTGGGTTTAAGTGTAGGGGACACACTGATAAATTCGCTGATTTATTCTTACTAACTCTCACTGTATTCTGAGGCAAAGTCTGGGCCACTGAAACTGCTGCAGCTGACAGTGATTTATATCGGCTGCAATATCTGCCCTGGAGCTTTTAAGTGTATGTCAAGGACCTTCAGCACTTTATGAATCTTTCTGGATGGAGTTTTCCAAATCAAAATCTGAAGGAAAGGCAGATCCATTAAGAAAAAGCACACATGCTCAACAGTTTTGTGTTTACAGTTTCCTATCTTGTTTGTTGAGTTCCTGTTCAGTTTTGACCAGCCAGCTGTTCAGAGTCGTGGCCTACAGCCTTGAATAATAACCATGGTCTAATTCCAGAAGAAACAAAAGTCTTTAAACACTGGTTGGGTTAAACAGAGTCCGATGAGGACATGCCAGGAGTGTTGATTGCTTGCTCTTATTTCTACAGTTAAAGTACAGAGATGTCTTGATGTCTTTTACACCCTTGTGGAGCAACATCTTCCTTCTTACTTCGGTGTTGCTTGTTGCAGAGTATTTGATAGCCCAAATGAAGAGCCAAAATGACTTGACCATAAACATTTTGGTTATGTTACAATCTCTTTGTTATGGGTTATAACATATAGAGATGCAAAATATGGCACCCTTAGGGATGCAACCCAAACTGAAAGTAAAAGAGGTGGGGGTGGAAATGCCAATAGTGAGGTAGAGGGTACCCAGGGGCTGGGATAGCATTCCTGGCTGTGCTTTGGCCTGGGGTAATGTCCTTGTCCACTGTTTCCCATCTACCTTTTGTGAAGATAATTATAATCTCACTATAACAGAGGGTAGGGGAATTTTAAGGACCCATAAAGAAAGCTGACTTTATTTGCTAGGATAAGTAGGTAAAAGTAATGGGAATGAGCCTGGGGAAAGGTAGGAGCTAAAAGAGGAGGGGGAGAGGGGTTGGTTCCCAGATTACGTATTTAAAAGCTTCCAACTCAGGAAGGTGAAGGAGGGCTCACACAGGAGCCACTTGGCTGAGGGTCCATCTGAATAATTTGCAGGAAGGCAGGATGATTTTCTTTTAGGTGGACTTGTCCCAGACCCTTATTCTTATTAGAAATTAAAACTAATTTTGGAGCTTAAGCTTAGGCTACTCTAGACAAAGGGAGGGGGATGGCAGAGGGCATCATTAGCTTAATGTGTATGTTATCTAGGTTTAACATCCTGTATGATGAGTACTACAAAGAGCCTATTGGAAAAATGGAGAGGGACTCCTTATAAGGGTAGTAACAGGACAGGGAGCAATGACTATAAACTAAAAGAAGGTAGATTTAGATTAGATATTAGGAGGAAATTATTCACTGTAAGGGTGATGAGGCACTGAAACAGGTTGCCTAGAGAGGCTGAGAATTCCTCATCCACACATGTTCAAAGCCAGGTTGCTTGGAGCTTTGGACTCCTCCTGGTCTAGTGGGAGGTGTTCCTGCCCATGGCAAGGGATTAGATCCAGGTGATCTTCTAGCCCAAACCACTCTGTGATTCTATGGTTCTACAAAACATCCCTAGATTTTGCTGCTGTAATTCTATAATAAGATTGCATTCTCAGGTTTCTTGTAGATGACTTAATTATCAAGGCAGCTTGCTAAATATGGGCACTGCTGTGAAGTCAGTGAAACTTAAACAACAAAAACTTTGACTTCTCTCTGGGCAAAGACAGATCTTACCAGTATATGGTTCTCTATAAGTTAAATTCTAATCTAATAGCTCAATAAGCAGGGAATCCTTAAGAAAGTTTTGATCGTCTCCAACTATTCAATTAGCTTACATTCCCTAATGTCCTATACTCCCATTTCCAACAGGGAAACAGTATATCTGGAGAGTAGATCTTGACTAAATTGTCTGCAGTTAGTGAAGAAGTGTCCTCCAGGATGTTCCAGAAGCAGAAATCTGCCACTGCGATCTCAGTTTGCTACCCAAAAGCAATATCTCTTCATTAGCTGTGAATGGGTCCCCTCATACTCCCATTTTGTTCTCCCACTTCTTTCAGAGCACCTGAGAAGGGAGGATTACAGACCCCGGGGCCCAGGTTAACCCCTGACATAGACTAGCTGAAGAAAATGTCAAATGCAAGCAGGGATGAACTTTCACTATCTCTGATACAAACATTCACAGGAGGATGTTGCAAGGATGGTCTTGGCTCAGCACTCAACCTGAGTGACAAGGGAAAATGTGTGTGTGTGGGGGGGGTTATAGGAGCAATTGGGTAGTGATGTTGATAGGGACATGGCAAGTTGCTTTTTGCTCAAATTCTTGTTGGACCAGTTACAGGGACAATTCTTACTCAACTTCTGTCTCAGAAAAGCTCATCTGTGAATTAAGGAGCTTGTATGCACATGTTTATCTTGTTATTGACTTGCCAGTGGAATAGACTCTTTCTGTCATTGACCCCACTGGAAGCCATTCCTTTGTGGGGTTGGTGGGATGAACTTCCATAAGCATTTCCTTACTTGCATCGCTCAATCCAAACCAAAAAGCCTCTAGTAGAAAAAGTTAAACGCAACGGGGTGTGTTCCAGATGAAGTGGGCTGGGGGCTGTTCACACTGGCAACAGAGTTGGCAAACTGGTGAGATATGAGTGAATAACATCCAACCCCAGAGCTGTGTGAAGCTGCTTGGGGCGAGAGGTTGGCTGGAGGAGGGCATATGATTTAGTGTGATATTGAGGCTGAATAAAGGTGAAGGATCTGACTGCTGATTTCACAGAAGAACTGAAGAAAGAGTGAATTCTCTGTAAGACCTCCTGAGAGGTTTTTTGTTCCCCAGTGGGAAGGCTGCAGGACATCCCAGTTAAAGGCTGGCATCTCTGCAGAGACCTTGTGCTTCTGCAGTGATCGTTTTCCCAGGGCTAATGCCTGCTCCCCCCGGCTCCCCAATAGCTTCCTGCCAGAGCTCCTTGCCTCCAAGGATGTTGGCTTGGCAGGTTGCCTTGGTACTCCCTGGATCATGGGATCACTGGATGTGTCAATTCGGAAAAGGTCTTCAGGAGAGCTCTGGCTAGCCTGCTGCTTCACACATGGGCAGCCATGAGCTCAGGCCAGGTTGCTCAGGGCTGTACCTGGCTTGTTGGATATTTGCATGCATTACCCAGGGACTGCTTCTCTCCTTGATTGTTCTTTGACTTTTGCTCTCTGGTTCCTTGGTTGCCCAAAGCCAAAGCTGGCTGGTTGTCAAATGCAGCATCTTCCAGATTGATGAGGTTGGTGAAGCTGTGCTACCGAACTAAGCTGCCACCAAGTTTCATGTTCTTTCTTCCCAACAGGACCTGTTTTGCATTCTCCTCTCTCCTCCTTTTCCCCTCAAACAAAACTTTCTCTTTTCTGTCTTCATGTATAGCTAAAATAAAATGATATAGAAATGATTGTGGATGAGAAGCTGGACATGAGGAAGCAGTGTGAGCCAGATATATCATGGGCTGCATTAAAAAAAAGGTGGCCAGCAGGGAGAAGGAAGTGACTGTCTCCCTCTACTCAGCTCTTGTGAGGCCCCATCTGGAGTACTGCATCCAGGCCTGGGGTCCCCAGCACAAGAAAGATGCAGAGCTCTTAGGATGGGTCCAGAGGAGGGGCCACTAAAATGATCAGAGGGCTGGAGCATCTCTCCTATGAGGAAAGGTTGAGGGAACTGGGCTTTTTTAGCTTGGAGAAGAGGTGAGACCTCACTGTGGCCTTCCAGTACTTGAAGGGAGTGTATAAACAGGAGGGGGAACAACTGTTTACATGGGTTGATAGCAATAGGACAATAGGGAATATATTTAGACTAAAGCAGGAGAGATCTAGATTAGATTTTAGGAGGAAATTTTTCACTCAGAGGGTGGTGATGCGCTGGAACAGGTTGCCCAGAGAGGTTGTGAATGCCCCACACTTGTAGGCATTCAGGGCAAGGCTGGATGCTGCTCTGGGCAGCCTGGTCTACTAGCTGGTGACCCTGCACACAGCAGGAGTGTTGAAACTAGATAATCTTTGAGACCCTTTTCAACCCAGGCCATTCTATGATTCTGTGAAAAATATTATAACAGCAAATTGTTGTCTGTTGAATGAAACATCTAGGGCACATGTGGCTTAGGTCTGATACTTTTAAGATGGTGGTGTGGGTTCAGGTTCAGATGTCACAGAACAAGACCCAGCTTAACCACTGAATTCTCGTGAAATATGGGGGAAAGTCACTTAAACTAAGGAACTGCTTGTTGTAGGATTTTATGGATATTAATCGTTTCCTTTGATTCAGAGTATGGTAAGATAGACTCATGGGAGAAAAAATATTGAGATCCTTCACATGAAAGTAATCACTTGTGGCTTATGAAATTCACAAATTGAAAATTCCTTGGGGGAAAATGACAAGATTTCCATTTTAATATACTTTACTCAGAATAATGGGTTGTCACTGACAGAACTCTGGGCTGGAGGAACATTGTTTTGTTCTCTTATTGGCTCTATCTATATTTTCCTGTTGAAATGAGTCATCATCAACCCTGGAACATTGTTTTCCCAGCTGCCCATGCATGGTGTGGTTGTCTCCTGAACACAGACTTCAACTTCCTTCCTATAGAAATGACTGTAATGGGGACACATCCGTGATAATGTACATGTACTGGTATGGATGGATGAAAGGTGGGTGTGTATAGACCCAACATCTCAGAATCACTCCCCTGTCCATATTTTCTTTATATTTGTACACAACTGTCAAGAGCAATGCTTTGTCACTGACATTTTCTGCCAGTATGGGCCATGTGCTTAAGGCTGACCCTTGAGATACATTTTGCACACACTTCTAAATGGGCCTTCCAGAAGCCTCCATTGTTCCAAATTAATGATATCAGGGTTGCTTCATAAAACAACAAACCAAAAAACAACTTGATGAGCTGCTCTGTTTCCTTAAGCAGAGTAGCTATACTTTTTGTTGCCACTATAGATCTTGATAGCATTTTATGTTCTGTATACTTTGGAATAGGCAATATCCACATGTGGTTGTGCTGTAAGTCTGAGGAGTTTATTCAGAATGGGTTCACACAGAAGCCTCTTTCATGCCATACCACAGATTTCCACCCAGCCCCTTTTTTTGACTTACTACTTGTGCACTTCCTCCTCCCTCTCTTTTTTCCCTTCAGGGAAACCTTCAAATAAAACCTTTCCCAGACTGTCATTTGCCTCTACAGTGCTGCTGAAAAGCAACAATAGCATTGCTTTAAGAGTGAGTGTCACCCTATGCCCCTCACCAGTGCATGTGATCTCTGTCCTCTCCCATT
Source organism: Cyrtonyx montezumae (assembly GCF_038088225.1). NCBI lineage: Eukaryota > Metazoa > Chordata > Aves > Galliformes > Odontophoridae > Cyrtonyx > Cyrtonyx montezumae. The sequence continues at coordinate 157,136,545 of NW_027072034.1, read as the reverse complement.
GATCCACAGAAAGAGGAAACAAAAAAATTGAAGCACACGCCATGCCAGGGAGCCTGGCTCAAGATCCACAGGATTAACTAAGTTAGCAGTGCTATATGTAACCTTGACATGCAATCAGCAAAGCAAAATATTCATTATTGCCTGACTGTCAGCTGAAGACAATTTCAATTATTCTGGCATTTCAATGGATGAAGAAGCCCTTTAGGCTGGCTCATGAGATTAGACTTAAAGACTCCGTAAATTAAGAAAGTTGCAATCAGTACATTATCTGGCAGGCAGGCAGCTGTGGAATATACTACAACAGGGAGGGGAAGGAAGAAAGAAAAAAGACAAATTGCTATATTCAGGTTGTGGTTTTGATATATCAATTTACAGTTTTAACATATGCATTTGTGAAATAATTGTTTTGCATTTCTTAAATCACCTTTAACAACATCAGTGTGAAGTTTCTAACTCCTATAGCTTGAAAGGTCAGTTCCTCTTTTGCCTTGTACCTTGTTTTAAAGACTAGTTTTGGTTAGAGGAGGGAAAATATGAGCACTGCCAGAAGAACAAATCTTTCTGAAAGTTATTCAAATATTATGATATCTGTCTGTTGATCATAAGACTCCATTAGGAGATACATTTGTAATGTCCCCTAGGTTAATTTTTATAATATCAGATTCTTCTTGATAGATATGCACGGATGTGGTAATTACTACCATATATGGCCTTTACAGCTCCTGTCTGATATGTTAAGTGTAAGGAGGATCACTTACATTATCGTATATTGCACTTCTAGAGCTTTTATCTCTGAGATTCCCAAACTGTTTCAGCATTACAAATAACAGTGCAGAACCTGTTTAGTTCCCGCAGTTATGTGACTTCTAGGCAGAAGTGACGAGGTAGGAGGGCTGAAAAAATGAGGATTTTGAGGCGCTTCTTTTGGCAAAGAAAAAATGTAGTTTAGTGGTAAATCATGCTCATTCTTGTGGGGTGAGTTCTGTGTTATACCCTTGGGTAACTCTATATAGAGAAGACAGATTTGCCTCAAGGAGCTGATGAGTTGCAACCTTGAGAATTTGGTGAAAAACTGTGATTCAGTCATGGCAACGAAGTCTTCATGAGACATGAGGGATGGGAAAATCTTGGTAAAGGCAGAGACAATGTCTTCTCTGTTGCTGTCACCCCTACTAGCTGGCTGAGGGTGGTGCACAAACCATGGAGCTCCCTGCTGCCACACTATGTAGATAGAGTAGCTTTACAGCACAGTTAGATGGATGATATACATCCAAGCTGCCTCTAGTGATGTCCACTCTGTATTTTAAGGCTGAGTGCTCAACTGTTGACTCTTGACCTTGCTAACAAGTTTTAGGATGACTTGTGTTATAAATCTCAGGGGGATAGTGTCTCTCAACAGTCTTGCTTCAGTCTAATGTGCTGCATGGGATTAATCACATGTTTAGATGTTTGCAACATGGAGGAGAATGGTCTGGGATTCTCTCTGTAGTCACTGGGGAGAGACACTCACTAAATACAGATACTCTCTACAACCACCTGAAAAGTAGGGGTTGGCCATTTCTCCCAGTTAACTCGTGATATGTTAGGAGGTGATGGCCTTAAATTGTACCAGGGGAGGTTCAGTGTGGATTTTAGGAAAAATTTCTTCTCAGAAAGAGTGGTGAGGCATTGGAACAGGCTGTCCAGGGAGGTGGTGGGATCACTGCCCCTGGAGGTGTTCAGGAACTGTGGAGATGTGGCACTGAGGGATATGGTTTAGGGGGCATGATTGGTTGATGATTGTACTAGATGACCTTAGTGGTCTTTCCAATCTTAATGACTCTATGATTCTATGGGTTGTTTAATCCTAAGGTAGTCATTTCACCTTGAGCAGAAGAATCATGATCTAGAAGTTCTTTTTATCTCTCCAGTATCAATAAAGGGTGCCTTGGCTACTAGCTCATATACCAAAATCTAAAGTTATATTGGATAAGGAACGCTCACTTCTTTGTTTGCAGAATGATTAGACTACACAGCCTAATATACAGTATAGTTCTTGTATCTCACCATGCACATGTACAGCTGCTAATGAAGTGTTCACAGGTCTTGACTGGAGCTGCTAGAGATGATGACAACAGTAATAACCATGATAACAGCTGCAACAACAGCCATAGACCTGATGCACTGATCTATCAAACGTAAGCATTTCAACTATCCATCATCCTTAACTTTCTCTTATCAAACTAATTTTAATCTAATTTACTTTAATGCAGACCTATTTTCAAATGATGGCAATATAACTTTGATCTTTCTATTATGTACTACCAAGAAGATTGTCATCTGCAGGTTTTTTCTTTCAGGTTGTGACCTGTTTCTGGATTAATAAAACGGTATGAGTAACTTATTGGAATTTGGAATACAAAGGCCTGACTTTCTAAGCAGTACTACGAATTGTCAGAATCTCTGGAAGACTTGAACTTCAGTGTCTCTGTGAATTTGATTTCTGAGATTTGAGTGCCCCCTTTCTGAAATCCATGTTCTGATAAAAAACTGTAAGATAGAAACTTACAAGCAGACACCCCAAGGCACCCCAAATCTCTGACTACTTTAAAAAATCGTCATCATGGACCATTTAAAGCACCTCAAATATAAAATCAGCATATTTGCAGATAGTACACTTTTTTTTTTCCCCCACAAATGAACTTTTTTGACTTATATTTGAAAACCAAGTAATTTTGGAAGTTGAGACCCAGTATTTTTCACACGATTCTTTTTAAATATTCAACATTTGTTCTGATGATTCTTTTTTTTTTTTTTTTCCTAAGTTTGGCTAGAAAAGCTGTAAACAGATCCTTAAAAAAATAAAAACCTCACTCACAATTTACCCCACAGTTACGCATCTTTCTGCTTTGGAAAACATTTAGCTAAAATTAGATGACAGCTCCATACCCTTAGAACCAGTGTTGTGTTTTTCCTCCATTTCTGATCTACATAATTCAAAACAAGGAAATGTTAGCAGGTAAAACTGCAGGGTAAAACCTTTTGCTGCTGGAAATATTTGCATTTATTAGGCTAACAACTGTAAAGCAGATATGCACATCTTTAGACTTCCTCATTCTTGCCTTATTAAAAAACAGATCTTTGAAATTCAAAAGCTTCCATGTAAATGTTGTGGAGAATTTTTCCTTCCCCTGATGCAGATGGTTTTACTTGTGTGGCTTAAAAAAAAGCAAAACCTGGAACCAAGCACCTCAGTACATCACAGCTGGTTAACATCCAGACCTGGTGTATACATAAAATTTGGGAATAGCTGCCTGAACTGAAAGTCTCCACTCTCCTTCAGACTCATGGGTTTGGACTTCTCCATGGCCTTGCTTATTTTGGTGCATTCTCAGGAGCAGGTGAGTGTGGAATGTGCTTGGATACACTTCTAGGTCTTTTTCCAGCTCTATGATGTTGAGTGCTGCACAAGCAGTGTTTGATCTGCTGACCCTCTCCTTTTAAGGCAGAATTACTGTTAAGGGTTGAACCATTTCATCCAGCCCAGAATGCACAAGAAAAAAGATTTCTCCAGCTGCAGGCTTGTGTGGCTGTTCCTGAGATCTGATGGGCATCTCTTGCTTTGGGAGGTAGGAAATATAAAGGATGCTTCATTCTAAATCAGGATCTTGCCTTGACACTTTCTCCAAGAAGAGAGATTCAAACTACCATATCTGCAACAGTGACTTCCTCATGGGTACTTTTCCAGATGAAAAGCTCAGACACATGAGTAAATCAGGGATTTAAAAATAGTTACTTGGTGTTAGCTGCCAAAACCATGCAAATGTCTGCAGTGCAGAGGACAGATGTTTTAACACCTCTGTCTGTAATTTTCCATATTGCTTACATCTGTATCATGCAAGATCATCCCTAACTCAGAGGTGCAGTGCTTTATCAGTAAAACTAACTAATAAAGTATCCCTTGCGGCCTTTTCAAGAAGGTATCAATCGATAACAGGGAATTAAACAAAACAAAACACAAAAGAAACATTCCCCTCCTATTTACAGAACAAAAATGACTCACAAGGGACAGTTTCTTGTCTTTTCACAATATGAGGGTAATGCCCTTCATGGCAAACACTGGAGTTTGAGCCCAGACTTTTATAGACTTGGTGTTGATATATTTTCTCATGGGAAAGATTGGACTAGTCCAGACAAGCATCTACAATTTTTAAGTGGACTAAGGCAAGGCTGGGGAATTTAGAATGACATCCAAACAGAATTTTAGTGTTGCGTGGGATAACAGAAAGTGAGAGTTTTCAAAAGACTTATAAAAAGTTACTCGTATGTTGAAGATGAAGGGAACTCATTCCAAAAATTGATAATAGACAGACTGCTAACTTTTCTAATCCAACTTAAGGCCTCCTTTTCTTTACTTTGTTCTTTTACTTGATTTCACTGAAGCAGTTAGATTGCAGGAGCTTACTTCAATATGGCTAATGCTCTAAATCAATGTTTGAATTTTGTACTAATTGAGGCCAATCCACTGACATTTTTTTTCTGTAATGTGAGGACTAGTGCCCAGAGTAACTTACTGAAATTTAACATAAAAGCAAGATAAAACAATTAAAGTGGAAGAATATTTGATTAAGTGGCTCAGTGATTTATACTGTAGTAAACGGAAATAGAAGGGACAGTTTTTTTTTTTTTTTAATGACAACCATATTTTATGTTCATTATCACTCTCTCTGGGCTTCTTGTGATTTTGTAATTAAAAATACAAGTTTATGGATAGTAATTTTGGGATTTATTACTTTGGTCTTCTTTTTGAGGGGAGTAATAATTTTTTTTTCTTCTTTTCTTTTCTTTTTATTCTTCTTTTCTGCTTCCTCTGGTAAAATATTAAGGTCTCACTGAAAAGTTAAAGAAATGTAGTGCTAACCAACTGGTGGCTATATGACAAAGAATCACAGATTCATTGAATCACAAAATCATAGAATTGTTTGAGTTGGAAAGGATCTTAAAGGTCATCTGATCCAACTCCCCCGCGCTGAACATGGACTTGGTGCTCAGAATGCTGCTCAGCTTGACCTTGAATGCCTCCATGAATGGGACATCCACCACCTCTGAGCAACCTGTTCCAGTGCCTCATCACTCTTAATATCACATCATTTGAACAACAGTTCTGAGGGATGAAAAAAAGCACCTAGGAGACCTTTCTTCTGGTGATAGGGATGAAGTCTCTCCAGGGGAGATTTTGCCACTGAACTTGAGCTCATGTGGGAGGATGTCTCATGCTCTGGAGACATCACTGCATGCCATGGGCTGGGAAGACTTAGGTTCAGATTTAAGTTTAGATTCAGGTTGGATGTTAGGAAAAATTTCTTCTCAGAAAGAGTGTGAGGCATTGGAACAGGCTGCCCGGAGAAGTGGTGAAGTCAATATCCCTGATGGTGTTCAAGGAAAGAGTGAATGTGACACTGAGGGACATGGTTAGCGGGCATGGTGGGAGTGGGTTAATAATTGGACTATATGGCTGTAGTGCTCTTTCCAATCGTAATGATTCTGTGATTGTATGATTCATAGGGCATCGTGAGCAAAAGGAGCTCTCCCTACATTGTAGAGTTCCACACTCCTGGTCTGCCCACCAGACTGCAGGTATGATTCACCTAACAGAGTTGAGCTGAAGAATATTATTCCCCTGCTGTCTACTCCCTGCATTCTCTCAGCTAAGCCACTAGTTGCACAAGCTAACTTGGCTTCAGCCCTAAGTCTTAATATAGAAATAAATCAACCTTCTCATGACACCAAAGGAGCAAGAAAGCTTTCCAGCCCTCCCTATGTTTGCAACAGAAAAGAAAGAGAAAGCAAATCTCAAGTGCATGAAAATTTTCAGGTATCATCTGGTGAAATGTAAATGTTGAGTGATTTGCTCAAGGACACAGAGAAAGCCAGTGGCAGAGCAAACTAGAAAGATGAACAGTGAAGAATAAGCAGCACCCTGAAAAAGCAAACCACAGGTGCATGCATCCTGCTGGCATGCCCTGTGCGCTCATGATATGTCTGCCTTAGGCTCCCTTGCAACCTTTTTATGTGGCTGAAAAAAGCAGGAGCAGAGTGGGAAAATAACACTTCTGGTCTCTTGTAAATGTTTAACCATTTGAAAATGGGAGCGGTGTCTTTATCAGCCTCCACGTGTGCTGATACATATGCACATTTTCACTCCCAGACGTGCATATGCACTCCTGTGGGATGATTTCTAAAAGAAAACATGTGCAGAGGTCCAGGACAGTGTCTTGCAGCTGATTACCCTGGCAAGGCAAAAGTAGGCCTGAAATACAAAGACATATAGGTAATAAGCTTCCTGATTGATGAGTGCAAGCCTATGAAAGGGCTTTGTCTGTGGGATGTTGTTTAAAGAGCTATTGCGCTTTCCAGGAAAAGAGGTGGTAAAAGCAGAAACCCAAGGCAAAGTTACATGGCCCTAACACAGCAGCTGATGAAATCAGCTCCTTTTTTTTTTTTTTTTTTCTCAGCGTTCGTTCTGATGCCAAGCGTCCTCACCATGGAGTTGGGAGGCTCCAGGGCCATCTGTTCAGCCTTTCAGAGACCTGCTTTTCAATAGTGGGGCTCTGTTTTGTGACATTTCTTCCCAGAGTTACCTTTTCCCAGGGACATCTGTTTGAAGGTCATCTCAAACATAAGTCTTGACTCCCAAAAGAGATGTTAACTTGTGCCAGGAGTGGGGCTGAATGGGGAGGCATAAGGGGAGAGGAGACATTTCTCGCATCCTGCCCTTTGGTTTGTGTCCTACCTGTTCCCTCCTGTTTCCTCGGGGCATCCCTCAGAACTGTGTCATCCAGAGGAACTTGAATACACCTCCTGCTTTCAGCACTGCTCACCTCAGGGGTCTAGAAATCACAAGCCAAGCTCTTCAAAATTCAATACTAGGTTAAAAGCCTTGAAACTGCTGTAAGATTACATTTCAAGGGTCTTTCTCTTTGCCTTCAGTCTTCAGTTGCCCATTCACATCCAGCTCATTTCAGGATTTCTTTGCAGAAAAAGAAAGTTAAAACATGCATCATTATTTTAGAAAAAACATCGTGCATTCAAATGGGAGGGAGAAATGAAGCGTTATGGGAAACACTGCTGCAAAGGTGTGTTGTGGTGGGTGGCAACCCAGTTCTTGCTCTGCATGAGGAATGAGTTTAGCAAGCATTCAGCCTTGGAAAGTGTTGAGGATATCCTGCAAAAGCAAAATGGAGATGCTTAGCATCTCACAGAATGGGAACCTGAACTGGGAATGCTGGTGTGTCACCCCATTGGATGTTCACAGAGTCAGCAGGATCAGGGACAGGGTCACCCCTCTGTACTCAGCACTGCTGAAGCCATACCTCTAGTATTAGGTTCAGTTTTAGGCCCTTCTCTACAAGAAAGACATTGAGGCCCTGGGGCACCTCCAGCAAAGGACAACAGTGCTTGAAGGGTCTAGAGCTCAAGTCTTCAGGGAGTGGCTGAGAAAACTGGGTTTGTTCAGTCCAGAGGAGAGGAGGTTCACGATAGACCTTTGCAACTCCTTGAAAGGAGGTTGTGACAAGGTAGGTTTTAGTCTCTGCTCCCAGCTGACAGTTATAGGGTAAGTGACTATGACCTTAAGATGCATCAGAGGGTGTTAGGAACATCAACATCAGGTTAGATGTTAGGAAAAAATTGTTCTCAAAAAGAGCAGTAATACATTGGAACAAGCTGCACAGGGTGATGGTGGAGTCAATATCCCTGGAGGTATTCAAGAAAGGGGTAGATATTGCACTAAGTGGCATGGTTAGTGGGCATGGTGGGGGTAGGGTGATGGTTGAACTAGATGATCTTAGTGGTCTTTTCCAACCTTAATCACTGTAAGATTCTACGATTCACAGAGAGATGTGGTTAAAATTAAGGGTGACAGCTTGTGTTTTCTCCAGTCTGAACCCCTGGAGTCAACATAGACCTAAGGCTTTGTCAGACACAATGACCATCTTGTCCTTCTGACTCTGTTTGTGTATTCATCTTTCCCTGAAATACCACAGGTGCTAGTGCCAGAGCTGCCCTGGGATTGGGGAAAAGCTGCCACTATCTGTAGGCTGTTGACAATCTCTGGCTGAAATGAGTATAGGAAGGCAATGACAATTGGGTCAGATCTTGAAAGGAATCAGGACTATTTTTTATTGCTATAGTTGAAGAATAAATATAGATATAATTCTGACCATGGCACAGTATGTAAATGACTGCATGTATACACACAGGCAAGCACAAAAACACATGAAACCTCAATACATGTATCTCTGTAGTTAAAAATAAATTTGATGTCATTGTACTGCTCTACATTATATGCACACACACGAACAGAAAAGTTCAGTCGCACTAGCATGTCTTTGGTTTAGGACAAATAGAAAATGATAATATTGAGACCTTGCTATATCAAGGGAATTATAATCCCCTTCTGCAGTCATGGTTGCGAAACGATTAATGCACTGGTAGCATGTTCCCAGCCTTCTGCTTCCCAGCCAAGGCGTAGGGGGATCTGGAAGCTGGGGAGGGATTACTGCTGCCCAGTAGAGGGAATGGGATATGCGGAGGCAGGCTTTTAGTGCTGCCTTGAAGTACTTAATCCAGTGCAAGCAGCTGGAGAATGGTGGTGATTATCACTGGTGGGGTGTACGTAGGAGGGTCTGCAGCACTGATTGAACCTCAGTGAGGTTGGAGGCTAAGGGAACATTGGGAATGGAGGGGGAAGCACTGGGGCTTCTGCACTGGGGCAGATTGCAGCCAAGGGTAATAGTTAAATTCAAGAGTTGGATCTTAAGTACAGCAGTGTTTGTAGTATTTGTCCATGCAATAAGCTGAGCACCTCTTTGAGCTCATCGTACAGTCCAGACACTGCCTTAACAAACTCAGATGGGTTTTTCCTGAAGTCTGAAGATTTCTGCAGAAGGGAAGAATGAAGTGATGGTGGTGAAAAAAAATTCAAGCACACAAACGTGGAGACCTGGTTCTGTGATGGCTCACCAGCTTCAGCCTTGGGTTCAGCTCTTTCTAAGTATGATATGAAACCACACCTAGGCTGTTAGCCCTATGTCCTAAAGGGGCAAAGAACATAGAGCATTTAGAACCTCTTGACTCTGTTCATCTCATAATCAGAATTTATAATCACTGAACCATAACCCAAGCAAGTACAGCTTCCTGTAGCATTGGTGGTATATCCTAACTGTGCCCTGGAAACAGATGCCAACTGAGCTGGTGCCTAGGAATCACATGGCTCTGTTGTCTCAAGGTGGGACTTTGTCATAGTCCAAAAAAGTGAGGTGCAAGAATGTATGTGATTAGGTTGGGAACCCACTAAGGAAGAAGAGATGGCATGTTTCAAGAAAAGGAACTGGTCTATTGAGGACTTTTTATCCTATAAGATGATATATATTTGAAAAGAGAAAAAAAATATGTAACTGTGCTCTTCACTTTTGAGGCAGATATGCTTCAGATTACTCTGCTTTCTACTTGACTCATCACCAGGTTAAAAATATTTAAATCCTGAAGTCCTTCCCTAGAGTAGGTGTACTTACACTCTGTTTTCCTTGCCATGAAAGCATAGAAAGGTAAAAATTTCCCACTTTAGCAGTGTATATTTCACTGTTGACCCAATGCCCTGGAAGAGAAGCTTGCTGCTGAAATCCTCACTGTTTTTATTGTGCGTGGCTTCTGCTTTCCAACCTAGGCTCTTTGCAAACCTTTGCAAACTTAGCTATGCTCTGTATTCAGGAGTATGTGATGTTTGCCAATGCAAATCCTGTTGTTTATATGCACAAGTCACAGTGGGCTTGTTTAAGGAGTTTTTTTTTTAACAGAAACATTACTAGTGAGCTGGCTTTGCTTCAGATGCTGAAAGATCCCTTTCTGACTCCTTGATTCTTCCCTGAGGGCTCAAGCCATTCTGTTTTCCCAGGACCTGTTCTGAATCACTGCTATATAGTGTGGTGATACGCACTGTCTTCCAAGAAATCATTATTATTTATGTTTTCCAAGCCTACTGATGATGAGGAAGAAGGTAAGAAGCTAGAGAGAAAAGGAAAGAAGTAAAAGATTGGTCAGTAGAGCAAGGTAAAGAAAGATAGTGGTAGGAATAAACCTCAGTGATAAGAAGGAATGCTTACATTGACTGGTATCAGGATGCATGGGAATTGGGATTCTGTGGTCTTTCCATCATTAAACTGTTATGCTTCCTCATGACACTACTGAACTCTGCCAGCTGCCATGGTGTGATGTGGACAAGTCCACTTTACAGTGCAAAAGTCTTGCCCTAGTCAATGCTGTCTTGAAAGTGTCCATATAAGGCATGTGGCCTTCATAATTTATAGGTTCTCCTTCCCTTTTACAAACACCAGCTCTGCATGACATACTTGACACTTCCAGACCAGAAAGGTGTCCCCTGCTAGATCTGTCAAGAAAAAAGAGGAGTCAGCTTTCTTCCAAACTACATTCTTGACATCAGAATGTCTGGGTGAAACCTCCATGATCTCAGTAAAAGGATTATAGCATATCATGATTCTCTTGATAAAAATGAGAAAGGAATGCAAGAGGAAGAGGAAAAATAATTAATTGCTTCATGTTGAAGTGATGAATTGTGATGAAGTGATGAAGATGCTGAAGTACCCTTCAGCGAGGGCATTGGCTTAAAACTGACTAGATATTTCAGGAATGGATAAGAAGGTGATTTATATCATTAATTTCTGTATATGTATATGAACTAGACCCTTTCAAGGAGGTGGAGACTGGCATTTTTAATATAAACATCTCTTTAAACATCTCCTGCCTCAGTCTCCAGCAGAGCTATCACACCTACATATGTGATAGCTCTAAATTCCAGGCCTTCCTTGGTTCTAAGAGAACAGGAAACCATAAAAGTAAATAAGGAGTTTTGAGATCTGCTCTTCAAAAGAGTTAATCTCTTCTAACTTTAAAGACGTGAGGATCAGAAATGGATATTTCTCTCCACAAGATCTAAAGAAATTTTAGGGAGATAAATTGTAACCACGTAAATGCCTTCTTCTGGTGAAATAAATTCATTTTCTGAAGATTATAATGAACAAATCACTGTTTGTTTAAGTCAAGAAAATCAGTACTTCTGAAGGTACAGTGTTTCTGTTGTGGTCCTAATGAGTCTATGGGCGTTGACTGGAGGCCTCTCAGGACCACAGACATCTTTAGTGTCTACTCATCTTTTCTGGGACGAGTGATGGTGAAAGCAAAGAAACAGACTAGGCTACAAAGGCTTTGAATAACATCTCACTGTATTTAAACTACTAGAAAATATAATCGAGATAAAGAAAACAACCTTTATTACTCATTCTTAACTATCTTGTGTTGTCCAGGGGTTATGTTGGAGAACAATGAGAAGATCATGACCTACCTTCCTGATAACAGAATTTTTACATTGCAATCCCTATTCTGACCTGAATTCTACTTTCTCATATGTTTTTGACTAACGAATCTTAATGGGCTCAGTAGATGTCTATCAGGAATACATTTTTTAGTTACCAGTTCTCTATATTTCTGAGTCAAAGCAGTGTTTTCCCTCAGGAGATGGCTGCTCTGTTGTCCATATATCCCATTTGAATTGAATGTCATGTAAGTCTTCTTTGTCTGTGCCAGATTTTTTTTTCTGGCACCTCTTGCAGGCTATGGCTGAAAATAGCCAGGAAAACAAATATCTATGCAGAATTTTCAATCAGAGAAAGAGACACAGAGTCCTTGTGGCTTTGCCAAATGTACCACATACTGGAGGGCAGAATAAAAGATGATAGATCCATGATATAGCCCTCTCTTTTCTTTCTGGCTTCCACTCCCTTCCTTTTAACTGTGTTTCCTCCCATTCTTTCATCCTGGCATGATGAACACCCTGATATCTCTTATCATCTCTTTTTCTTTCACAAGGTATACTTTGGAAAGTGGACACCCTGGAAGTTAGATTAGGTCTTTTGCGAACCCCATATATAGTGTCACTATCATGCTCTAGTTGGGCATTTCAAAACCAAGTAAGCAAAAATATGAGACTTTTTTTTATTATTTTTTCTTTTTCTTTTTTTTTAACACTCTGATCTATAAAAGACTCCAGGTCCAAGTCTGAATAGTATTATCTTTCAACCAGTCAGGCCTCAGTGAACAGCTTAAGGCTGATCCTAGAGACTGTCCCATTTTCCAGGAGTAATCCTTGTAAAAGGGAGGTCTCAGTTAGCCTGTGATAGCAAAGGTTGATTTGTCACCGTAGGAAAGATTCTGCTTTTCAAATTCTGCGGTGTGTTAGGTATGAAGTTGGCTGCACACTTAGGCTGGGTATCCCCTCTCTGTGAACAACATCCTGAAAGGTAAAATATCTTTCCTTATTAGAGACATCGGGGTAGAGATCAGGAAGAGGTCTAAAAGGTGATTCCCTCTGGAAGAACATGACTACCAAAATAATCCTTTGGGAACTCAAGGGATCAGAAACAAGATAGAGTAACCCTCACTCAGCAAGTCTAACCTAAGCCAGTGGGTAGCACTGGACTGAGTGAGGGACTTGCAGCCATTTCTATGGTGGTCTATGAGCTGCAGGCTAGAAATGATACAGTTTGCTATGCCTTTTGATCTTAGCTGTTTTTCAGTGATGTTAACAATCACATCATAGCTAATTGGGTTTTCAAATGACATATAGTCAGTACTGTGACTGGTTTTTAACTTCTGTAGAATTCTGCTGAGCTGAATTTGTTCCCACCAAGGGGGAATTCAAACCTCTCAATCACTCAGTGCTTCAACCTTGTGGTCCAAACTTACCTCTCAAGTCAACAGCTTTACAGTCTCTTCTTTGTCTCTTGAAGTTCATAGAGCACATCTGATTTACATCAATGTGGAGAAGCTGGCATCTGTCTCCTGCTGGAGTAAATGTCATTAGCCTAAGTCTTCATTTTTCACTTTCAAAAATTTACTGCAAAATCAGGAATCCTTGTCAGCTTTAAGACTGATGCTGTATGTCTCCAAACACGTTTGTCATCTGTTTGCAAAGTGAAAATAACCCTGCAATTGTTGACAGTAAATGAAATAATATTTACATAATGCAGTCATACCTGTTTCCTGGTAGAAAGATCAATGCATATTTCTTTTTGCAATAACACATCTGTGCTGTATATCTTCACAGAAACAACAATATTTGAAGTGAAACATTCATTCAGCTATAAAATTACTTGTATTGTTTTCCATTTGCTTTTTGTTCTCTATTAGTTTATTACTAGTGGCCAGTAGTCAAAAACAATCCAGAGGGTTGGAAAACATCAGAAAATCACACAACTGTAGGGGTCGGAAGGGACTCGTCTAGTCCACCCCACTGCCAAAGCAGCTCCTTAGCCCAGGTTGCACAGGTAGTTGTCCAGGTGGGTCTTGAACTTCTCCAGAGAAGGAGACTCCACCACTTCTCTGTGCAGCTGTGCCAGTGCTCTGTCACCCTCACTGTGAAGAAGTTCCCAAGAGCATTTGTGTGGAACTTCCTATGCATCAGTTTGTGACCATTTTCCCTCATCCTATCACCACACACTGATAAGAGTAGTCCAGCCATGTCCCTTTGCCTCCTGCACTTTAGATATTTATAGACATGGTTATATATTTATAGACGTGGACATCCCCTTGTTCCAGGTCCATTCAAAGATACCATGGTTATTAAAATTACTGTCCTTAATATCAGTGTTCAGAAACAGCTCTCAAAACTGACCCTGTTGCTTTGGGTCATAGAACCATTCACGATGGAAGGCATTGCCTGCCACAAGATATTGGAGTTGTCAAAAACCGTGACAGAGACACAGCTACCACATAGCAGATCAGCACCAAAACTGCTGTGAGGTGTCCTTTCTCACCTTCCTTCTGATTGCTCAATTCTGTATTCACTTTTACAGCCAAATTAGCTATGGTGATGAGGGTGACTGGGAGAAAGGGTGGGGTGGTGTCCAGCATAACTCACATTACAGAAAACCTGTCCCACAGCAGTTTGATGGGCTATATTGGTAGCTTGCTAGCAGTTAGCTCTGGCATAGCACAGGCACTGCTGCACCTGCACTGGGATGTTAAGGATTTAGTACTCATGGATCAGAGGAGTCATTTTCTGATGCTGTCTCTTTCTTTTCAGCGATTGTTTCTGCCCTGGACTTTAAAAGGTTGTAGAATAGGTGAGTTAGACTCATCCCTTCTGTTTCTCTCAGCTTTCTTTACCTGTCAACTAAAGGTAAATATGTTTTATCTTTCTGTTTTATAGTACCTTCCAGACTGTATGTTTCCCAAATCACTTCTTACATATCAGTATCAATAAATAAATAAATACGAAAGTACCTTTACTATTAAGATGTGTATGGCCCATCTTGCGTAAGTACTGGAGATAGCAACCATGATTTAATAGTTACTTTCCCCTCTTACTATCTCCATAGACCTCTATCAACACAGAGCTGCTGAAGAAAACCTTACAGCTATTATTTTCCCCCATGCAAAGATATCTACATAACAAACTCATTCGTCAGGCAAGTTCCTCTCTTGTCCCTCCAGCTGCCTTAGATTTTCACCCTAGCGCAGAATGCTGCTGAGTCAACTGGATACTTACCTCTGCCCACTCAAGTGTGGCTGCATTTCTAGACACCTCTGTTACCCCGGGTGACATGCAAATAGAGAGCAGCACAGTTATGTCACTGTCAAGGGAGAGCAATGCTGCTCTTTCTGTCCATGTGGCTTTATTTGTTCTCAGTTCCAAGAGGTAGGTGTCATTGTGCAAAAAAACTTTGATGTCAATCCCACGTAGCCAGTCTGGACTGGTCACTGTTCAGGAGAAAAGGAAGTGAAGGATGGCTTTCTAATAGGAGCAAGGGTAGCAAAGTGGGTTTCCTGGTAGGCAAGGTTAAAGGGAAAGATGGGATTAAATTTCACCCAGTAGAACAGGTTTAAATGCCTTGTGCTGGCAATAAGTATTTGCTGCATTGGCAGGATCTAACCATCCCAGCAGCCTTTATTTGAGTTTGGTCCTGCAACCATTACAGATATCTCATTGACTAACTCAAAGGTGCTGAAGGAAGACTTTGAAGATTATTTATCAGCCCTTTCTTGAGTCTGCTTCACTCACCTGATCATATAAGAGTGACATTGTGAGTAAGGAGAGAAAGGCATGAGGTTGTGCAGATGCTATGTTGTGCAGTATAGGGAGGAGATTTCATTTCTTCTCTCGGAGACCTCTCTGGCCATTCCTTCCAAGGCTTCAAGTCACTTTTGTCTTTAGTAGCAGATAATCTGTCATGTGAATGGAATGCGAGAGTTTGTGGATGCTCCATCCCTGGAGGTGTTCAAGACCGGACTGGATAGTGCTCTGGGCAACCTGGTCTAGTACCAGATCTGGAGGTTGGTGGCCCTGACTGTGGCAAAGGGGTTGGAACTTGATGACCCTTGGGGTCCCTTCCAACCCAAGCCATTCTGTGATTCTGTGATTATATTATGTGCAAGCCATACAAGGCTACATATTTGAAAAAGAAAGCTGGAAAGCTGAGTCAGCTATTTTTCAAGTCCTGGGCCACAGACACTGGAGTTGATGATCTCACATGTCCTAAGACAGACAGCTCATCTTATGTGGGGCTGGTAAACATAAGCAACCTTCTGCTGGGTGCTGCTGCTCAGCAGTAGTTCTACTTTTGCACTTTTCTCTCTGCCCTTTTCCACCTTCCCTTTTACACCCCTCCCTATCCTTGATTCCTGAGGACCAAGTCAATCCCAACATTTGAGCAGCTGAAGAAGTCATTTAAGATTTGCCACCTTGCCTCCTGTAAATCTCAGAAGCTTCCTCCATTGGCATTGTTTCTCTGCCAGGTCTTTGTAGGACTACCTTCATCCACATCACTGACAAGGTAAAAAGCTGGGCCACCTCCCCATGTCTCATAAAGTGCAGTATACATGGTGTGCTCTGAGTCTGTCTGACTTACTAGTAGATTTGGACAAGCATTTCATAAACCCAGGCTATTCCATCTCCCAAGATGTTGGAGACCTAATAGAACAGGGAAGAATTCTGTTTCCTTTCTCTGTTAGGAGAAATGACGTACAGAGAAGAAAAAGAGCCTTCCTGACATTACATCCCAACCCAAATCTTTATGCCAGAGTCAGAAAACAAGCATTTGATATATACTGCATTCATATTGACGTATGAAGTACCTTTGAGTCAGGCATGCTTGGCATGTTTCTACAGCACCTGAAACAATACAGTCATATCCTGAATGAACACTAATACACAAGCAATACCTACTGAAGGTATTGAGTTTAATTTGAATTGCTTTTCAGCTCTTTACTTTGTTATCAATGAATGACTACTTGCTATATAAACTTATCTAATATTCAGTATCAGTTAATTCCCGTAAAGGAGAAGGTGTGTTCTTGGGGAGAATTCCCTTTCCAGTGCATCTCAGTGGGCTCTGTGTCCCAAGTAATTCTGGATGCTCTTGTCAATCTCCAGGGATGGGTTATCCATACCTGTTAAGTTGGTAAATTCATTATATGATTGAAACGACCTTCCTGAAGAGAAGTGGCCCTCTGTTTCCTTTAACAATTGACTGTTTTTCTGGTTCATTTGTCACATTGTTAGTCATAACACTAGCAGGAAATAAAACGTGTCAGAGAGCTAGCCATACCACTTATCAAGAGGGTGCTTTTTAAGGACAGTGTGACTCTCCACACATTTCCCCAAGCCTTTCCTATACAGCATCCTTTTTTGGAACTCTCTCATATTGTCCAAGCTCACTATGCACACAGTCTATATCATAGACTGATCAAAATTAAGCTTTAAATTTTTATTTCTTGTTTTGCTTTGAGAAGTAGAGAAAACTTTCCAGAAAAAAGGGAAGGGGAAGAGACTGCAGTGGAGTCCCTGAGCCAGTCTGCAAATTTGTGTTTTAAATTTCCTTGCGTTTGTGAAGCAAAAGTTCAGAACAAGTGTCAACTCTTCACCACCAGCTGGAAATGTTAGTAGTGATGGGTACTGTGGGCAATAAAATGCTGCCACCCAGGATTGAAGAGGGAACATCTGTGGCTGTTGGACTATATCCATTCAGCCTTTAAAAAGCCTTGCGTTGTGTGTGTGAGGGCTCTTTCCTTATCAAAGACTATGATTGTGATGTGTTTGGGGCTGGGTAATAATAGGCAGCATCGGTGAATGCTGTTTCACTTTTTTTTTTAAGTGCATGTCTTCTTGTGGGTGATTCATCAGCTGCTGTTACAGAAAGTATGTTGGAAGGTTGCAGCTGTGGGCTCAGGCTGCAGTTTCTGTGTTGTTGCTAAGGATTTTGCATTAAATATCCCAATTCTCTGCACTCAAAACTAGGAAAAATTGACATTTTGACTTCCCATAAGAGAATGGAATACGTGATTCACAGTCCTTCTTCTGCAACATTAATCAGGCCCTGTTTACAGGGAAAAGTGCCAAAGGGGGTTAGAGCCAAAGAGGTATGTTCAGAAAGCCAAATGGTGATGTCATCTGGGGCAAAATAGTAACAGCAAGCCTCTTAACTGGATGCAATGGCTTATAGTGGGAGCAAATCACACTTAAATGATGGAGAAACATAAGGATTTCTTGGCTATGCTATTGACTATGCTGGTTTTACTGTGGGTTGTTTATGGAGGATGATAACAGAACCATCATCTGCAGTGGTGAGCGCTAAAAGTTCAAGCGGGGCAGTTGAGTCCTAAAGATTTGCTGAGAGACTGAGGGCCGAGAAGTTCAAAGTTCATGTGGTAGGCAGTTTCTGAGTTAAATGAGCTGGCTGGGGGCATCCTTTCCAAGACATGCAATGCTTTGGTTTTTGTCTTGTGGTGGACCCTGTTTGGATGTGGGTGACCCTTTGGAATGCTGAGATGCCCCCTACTGCACATGTATTAGGGACTGTTCCTCACACTGGGCATCTGTAGCACACATGAGAAAGGGGAGACTTATGATCAGCTTTTTACAGATGGAGAACTAAGAGTAATCACAAGAGGTCTCCTTGAGGCCATACAGGATAACAAAATCAACTAATTTGGAAGAAGAACAAAACTTTTATTTTTATCAAGTCCATAATAGTTCAAGTAAATACCCATCTACACACAGACAACACAAATCATTATGCCTGATGAACAAAATAGTCCTTAGAATTTTTCTTCCTCCTTCTCCATTAGATGCCATGCTGAGTCTGAGTATGTTGATGTCTTAAAAAACATGGTAGTACTCTCTAAGAGTTAGGCAGGAAAAATGTGAAGGCCAAAATGGTCCCCATCCACCCAATTCAAGAGCGTTTCAGGAAGTTATCTCCCTGGCTTTCAAATCATTTGCTGTCTTCTGGAGCATCTTTCTTTCCTGTCCACATACAGACATTTAGAAAAGAGATTCAGAAATGTGGTATAGAAAATTTGAGAATGCCATCTACATGTCACATGGAGATCTTCAGGCAAGCGAGGAGTGAACTGTTGACACCATAGGTGTCACCTTACACCCAGAAAGCTGAGGTTCCCTTCTCAAGTTTGAGATATATAGATTATTGCATCAGAAAACTGCAAGAGTGACCATGCTCTCCCAGTCTCATTGATGACACACTTCCTTTCATAATAATTTCATGTTTGTATTTGGAAGCAGAACTGACTGGTTCTTACACCATCCCCTTATATTTTGTACTGCTCTTTTTTTTTTGTCCTTGTTTGCAGTTATGATAAAAGATCCTTCTCTCCCCAAGCAGTGTCTCCCCATGCTGGTGAAGTAATTACAGGGTTGTCAGACAAAAATATTACAAGCATAATTTAGCAGATGATTGTTGCATTAGGAATTTCATTGCAACAGATGATAAAATGTCTTATTTTTGCCCTTAATCCAAGTAATGTGTTTAGACATTTGAGGCATTTTTAAACACCACACATTGTCTTGCTAAATACTGCATTATCCTGAAATTCTGTATCAAAATTACAAAGCTGAGTGAAATCTAGTTGGTTTTTTGGACAAATTGAAGTTCACTATTCTAAGTCAGATCTGTGGTTTAATCTTGGTTGTATGGGGAGATACAACAAATAGCAAGCCAGACAGAATTTGGAATGACATGATAAATGATATATCTACTGTTTCTCTACCTTGGTTCTGAGGACTGATTAGAACATAAGATCGAGAATCCAAAACAAACTATAGGTCTCTGCTGGGGAGAGAAAGATGTTAGCATATATCATCCACTTCAAAGCTGTAGCTCCAGTATCTAATCCAACAAGGTATGTTTCTTTATATGATGTTGAAGAGGTTGGTCACTGGTGGTGTAGTAGAAGTTGAAAATGATGTGAATGGTGTGTTTACTACTGACTGTGGCAGATGGTTCTTTATACTTCAGCGGCTGATTAAGGATTTCCTCTGTGGTAAATCTGTAAGAAATGTATAGGTAATCTTCCGTATCAGGTAGACTAATAAGATAATAATGATAGAAATAATGAATAAATGAAAAAGAAGAATACAGAAAAGGAGATAGTGTATGGACTGCCCGAGTACACTGAATGCCTCGGGAACACTCCTACGAGACAGGAGGCTTGTGTATTATCCAAACTCTACCACAAATTCCTTATATTATTTTGGTTTCATTATTTCATCTACCTTCAGTTTATCTTTAACTCATGGCAAGAGATAATGGTGGATGGGGAAATCTAGGGCATTATGAACTCTATAATATCACAAGATGCCTTGATGAAGTTGTTCAGTTACTTAGTTTTACTTTGGTGAAGACAGTGATCCACTCAAGCTGATGAACTGGCTCTTCCTTTTCTAGTCAACACACAACCATCCTTATGCCAGCAACACTCAAGTCTCCATTGCAAACATTTCATAAGTTTAAGGAAGTTCCTGTTTTCATCTTTTGCTATAATCAGTGTTACGATGAATACAAACAATAACCAGAACAATTGTGGTCATCAATGGAACTATTGGTGAAGAGTACAGGGCTTTCCTGCTTAGACACAACTATCAAGAGGATTGTTTACTTAGCTTGACTGTCCTTTTATAGTTACCAACAGGAAATGTTTGCAATGTTTGTGTAAGAGGGAGACTTCGAATTATCCCACATGTTCTCTTCAAAGGGATGTGAGAACAGAATGTATGTTTTAAATCAAATCTCACAGCCCTTTTTTCACCTTATAAGAATGAGAACATCTGGTTTTGATGGACTTGTCAACCTGCTCTCTATGTTTCTTACAGCCCCAGTTTGTCACATTATTACTTTCAAATGGAAAAGCTTTGGATGAAAACCCACTTTTTGTTTTTGGTACCTCCTAAGTTGGTTTAAACATCAGTAGACAGTATGATAAAGCCAACTTGACTCAAATAACCTCCAGTATTCAAATGACCAGACGTCTGCCATAATGAGGATTAATACACCTTCTACACTTGCGGTAGTGAGTGGGTGAAGTGGGACTAACTGGATGGAGAAGACAACCCTTGATTGTACAGAAACAAGCACATGTGAAAACACGGTTTCAGTCAGCTGTAGGAGTGTAGTACAGAGAATACACTGAATTGCTGGCAGACTAATCCGGATGTCGTTTTTCAAACAATAAGGTACCCTTGAAAGCATGAATTAGGGTCTAGTTTTGTTTAGGTCTTGTTTCTCATCATGGACAGTTTTACCACGAATAAATCACAGTTCAAAAAGTGTTCCAGTCTCCACCTTGGTAAACCACTGATGTACACATGGTAAAGAAAATATCGAACTCATTTTGAATGACAGAGTTTTGTCAATTAAGGCTTTAGAATTACCTCTTAATGTTAATTAACACATGGTTGGTGGGGTGAAAGTTTCTGCAATGTAGATAATGGTTATTATTTATGAACAGTAAAACTTTGAGTCCTTTTAGCTGATCACACATAAATAAGTAAAGATTGGTCCAAGTATATAATTATTCACTTGTATATAGGTAATTTAAGATCTGATTCCCACTAGAACTGAAAGCTATTTAATCCACTGAGGGAAGGGAGGCAGAGAGAGATTAGGGGACTTGACCAAAGTCACACAGGAAGTCTGTGGTAGAACCAGGATATTAACATAGATTTCCTGAGCCTCCATTTGCTGCGTTAACCACAAGCTCTTCCTTCCTCCCTTGTTTGGGAGAAATGACAAGTTTTCTTCAATATGAGAGGTGCCCTGCAGGGAACTCAGCTCCAAGTTGCTTCTTTGTGAGCAAGGGATGTCCTTGTACAACAGCATATTCCTGTGAGTATATATGTGTTTGTACCAGAAAAAGAAGAAAAGCAATAAATCACTCATTAATCTACTCCTTTCTCCTTGGCACAGAACTTAAGTGATGTGGGGTAGCTGCTTTGGGGTTCTGCAGCTGTAGAGATGGCTATGAACACTTTAGACATGCCTATGAACACTGTAGTTAGGCAGTTTTACCTATCATCTACAGTTTTACCTATCATCTACATCTACTAGTGTGGATCTGAGATGAATATCAGAGGGCCAGTTTAAGGAATAGAGATAGGTTAAGTTAGGGTGTAACATAAATAACACAAGGTAAAAGTGCTAATGTCCTCACCCCTGTTTTACCTGTTCCCTGATGTGAGACACGGAAAAATAAGTATAATGTTAACTTATGATTTTGTGAGCAAATGTGTTACTTGATCAGTGAATTCCTTTCTTTCCACGTGTGTCAGAAATAAGAACTTCTTTCAGTATGTCAGTAGAAATGAGTTTGTCAGAATGGAAAACAAGAACTAGAAAATGGCCATGCAGGATGAACAACTTGTTTGTCAAAGGGTAGGGATGTCAATCCAGCATCTCATGGTGAGAAACTACTTCACTTATCAGAGACATTCCAGTCAAAAAATGAGCCAGACTCAGCATATCAACAGGTTAAGTAATATTAGCAAGACCAGGACCTCCTTTAGTTTATGTTGCTGATTGTTCTCTCATGTAACTACATTTCCATGGGAGACATCCTTTTCCCCTGGGATTTAATGCCATGGCTTTATAGCATAAGCAGGAAGATACGATCTGCAACTTGTTTCTTCTCTCTACTTGTTTAATCAAACCACCATTCATAGGAGAGACTTTTTATCTCACAAATATGTATACAAAAGTATTATGTTGCCAATGGCTTCTGCTTCAATTATAAAGAACAATGGAGTCATACGGTATTTTCTTGTTCTGGTTGAAATAAAAGGGCACTCCCAAGGAAGTTTTTGTGGTTATGTTTTGTGGTCATCTATTTCTCTTCCTATCATATTGTCCCAACACTAGTGAAGGAATCAGAGAGAGCCCACATGCTATTCATTCTCTATGCGTGGTGGTGGTAAGTGTCAACATCTCATCTCCAGATTAATACAGGCAAGGACCCAGCTGTTCTTGAGCTATTGTTGTGCTGAGCATAGGATTTTTTGGCTCATGAGGAAAGCAGAACCTTCCCCATCTCACCACAATATCAGTGTTCCCCATCTATCTGTGTCCTGAACAAGTGGGAGTGCATGTGATAATCAACCATAGGGATTTTCCTTCAAGAGAAACATTGACTGAGGAAGAGTGCAGTTTACCAGGAAAGGGGATAGTAAGATGCAATCACCCAGCCTAACCTCAGGCAGAATGAGAGCAAGGGAAGTAGTTTAATGGAAGCCTGAAAGATCCACTGCTTTTGTTTCACTGATCTACAATTAGCTGGTCCTGAATAAGATGCTTTTATCTGAAATCCTGAGACCAGTTTTTCAGTTAATGATAATATCCTTGATTCAGTTTTATATGCTTAGCATATTCAAACAAGTGCAAGCAAGGAAGATATAGAGGGTTTTTGAAGAGATTTTGAGGGTGTGAAGAATATCAGGCATCCTGTTAAAAATCAATCTAGGACTTTGGCAATGAAGTATGAGCAAAACTTCAGTGTACTCCAGATAGTTATCTTTCTCACAGGCACACCCCATTATTATAATTCTTATTGAGCTAACAAAGATAAATCCGGATACAGGGAAAAATATTTTTGAAAGTGCATCCTCTTCCAGCCACAAGTTTGTCTTTGGACAAAAGTAGTTCTCTGTATTTTTGCTTTACTTTTTTATTTTTATTTTTTTTTCCTTGAAAGACATTACAATTATTTCTTGAGAATTTTTATGTATTTAAGATCTCATGTGAATCTAAAGTGTAATTTCATTTTAATTAGCTTCAGGTCAAATCCTTGTGACTGGGATTCTATGGGAATAAGGGAAGCAAAATCTCTCCCAGTACAAGAGCAGAACAAGTCCAAGACCACTTCATAAGGCTGAATATATACAAGACTGAGGGCACGGATGATATGCATCCCAAGATCCTGAAGGAGCTGGGCGATGTGGTTGCTGAGCTGCTCTCCATTATACTTGAAAAGTCATGACTGTCAAGTGAAGTCCCCAGTGATGGGAAAAATGGAAACTTCTCTCCATTTATTAAGAAAGGAAGAAAGGGTGACCCAGGGAACTACAGGCTGGTGAGCCTCATAGTTGTGCATGGGAAGATCATGGCACAGATCATCCTGGAAGAGTCGCTAAGGCACATGTGAGCTGAGCTGGTGAGACAGCCAGCATAGATTCATCAAATGCAGATTCTGCCTCACCAATCTGGTGACCTTCTCTGATGAAGTGATGGCATTGGTGGACCAAGGAAGGACACAGACTTGTGGAAGGCCTTGGAGATGTTCTATCACCATACCCTTATCTCTAAATTGAAGAGAATTCAAAAGGTGGACTGTTCAGTGGATTAAGAACTGGCTGGATGATCCTAGCCAGAAGGTTGTTGACAATGGTTCTACATCCAGGTGGAGACCAGTCAAAAGCAGTGTCACCTAAGGGTCTGTCTTGGGAATGTTGCTTTTCAGCATCTTTTTCAATGACTATACCATGGGATTGAGTGTAGCCTCAGCAAGTTTGCTGATGGCACTCAGCTGAGTGGTGCAGTCAATACAACAGAAAGAGGGGATGCCATCCAGAGGGACCTAGTCCACTTTTCAAGCATTTTTTGCTTGTCATTAACTATGATACTCACAGGATTTGGCCAGGGAGTCACACATGCATATCTTGTGACACTGAACACACAGGTGGCAAATACTGATCAGTGAATAATATGAATATTCTGTTTTTAAACAAATGCATAATGATGAACAGTGACTGGAGAATATTCGTGGCTATTTAGAAAGACGAAATCTGGACCTTCTTAGGTTAGGAAAGCAAGGTGAAAATCTAAAAGCTCATTTGTATACTGTATCAGTACAGATCTAGCTTGGCTGTGGGTTGCATTTATGCAAATTCCCATGAACCCATTTGCACTAAACACAATAGAAATTCTGATACAATGACATGAGAAACAGGGAATTATACAGGTGAGGTATTTCACTTGAGACCTCAGTGTCTCAGACTTACATTTAATTCTTCTGAAGTTCAAAGTAGGGCTGTAGCCAAAGTCCTTTCTTTGTGTGAGTATTGTCAACTACTGTCTCCGAGACACCATGTTGCTCAGGAGTAGCTTAGAAGTCCCCTCAAGAAGTGCTATGATACTTGATGACTGCAATCTGTAGTTGAATGGAAGAGGAATAAGGGTTTTTGATTAATCTGAACTTTCTGCTTTGAAGGACACAAGATGATGGGCAGCTGAGCCCAGTGTTCATGGGTGAACATTTTAGGCATCTAAAAATGTCTTATTTAAGATGAGGGAGTCACATTGGATCAGTTATAATTTTAGTTCAGATTTTTACTTGTTGAAATCATTTGTATTTTCAGGTAGAACTACACAGCACAGTGTGGAAATGTATAGAAATAGAATAGTATTACTATTAATCATTATTATTACTGTAACAGGCTCTCCAAGGCAATGGTCACAGCACCAAGTCTACTGGAATTCAAGAAGAGTTTGGACAATGCTCTTTGAAATGTGGTTTGCTTTTTGGGTGGTCTAATGTCTCCTTGAGTCAGGAGCTAGACTCAATGGTCATTGAGGATCCCTTCCAGCTCTGAATTTTCTATGATTCTATGATTATATCTTGAGTTGTGGAACAAGTGTTCCTTTGCCAACATGTGACTCTTGACCTTTCTAAGGAGGAAAACAAATGCATAGAGCTCTGCTCCTTTTACTACCTGACCTAGCACTACGCTATATATATATACACACACGGTTGTATATGCCTAACAAACATTAATTATGAAAGCATTTTCTACTCTCCCCACCTTCTTTAAAACCTTTGACCACAAGTCAGATTTTGCCTTTTTAAATGAGTAGTTATTTCATTCATGTTGCAAAAGTTTTTCCAAATTACAGAATTATTGTTATGTCTCTCAAATGCATTACATCACAAGACTCTTCTGAAAGGTGTCCAAATCTTGCATTAAAACACTTGTGGGAAAAGTTGAAAAAACAAATGGTTTGTTTTAAATGAGATTTGGGAAAGGGAATTAAATGTATTTCACTGATATGGTGGAAAGGTAATGTACTATGTTTTGCATTGAGTTACACTCTCCCATTAAACTATCCTGAAGTTATGTACACATTCCTCTCTTTCCTTCTTTTGCACAGGATAGCATGTAACAGGAGAGAGGTGAATATGAACACTCTAAACATTGTGCCATGAAAAATGTAACCAAAGCAGATGATTTTGCTCTAAATTAAGAGATAATCTGTTCTAATGACTTGGAGAACACTGAAAATCAGCAAATACAACCTACACCTTGTAGTTTGATAGGAACCTGAGCACATAGCCCCAGAAAACTATTGGTGTTACAGTTCAGGGTGATAGGAAGAGTAGAGTTTACATTTCCCTCAGCAAATTCTTACTGAGTTTGGTGGACTTTGGAAAGTGAAGTTTGGAAACTATGGACATTAAAGATCTTCATTAACGAGACTTGTTCTATAAAGGGTTATCTACCTCATTCCTTTACAGTTCTCCAAATGGCTTTACAAGGCCAAATATTCTGACTACCTGCACTGGTCTGGGTTTGGGATACTTTGGAGACATCATGGAATATAACCTTGTTTGCATGCCGTTAAGGAAACTTTAGGGCCTCTTGGCCTTCATAGTATCCTCAAGGATCTCCTAATGAGCTTTTCTGGTCCAAATCTGGAAAGATACCTGTCCTGGAGCATCTAGAGTCCTTAAACACATATCCCACAAAACATATGTAGCTCCCTCAGCACTCTTCAGTGCCCTGAATTTCAAAGGGTTGGGGACAAATCTTGCATATATCAGTTGCAGTTTTTATTCAGCATCAACCAAGTCTGGAAGAGCATGAGATGACTGCATGACTCCACATCACATCCAAAAAAGACATATGACGTAAATATTCTGCTGGCCTTCCTTGGACCATCTCTAAAGCCAAGCTCCCAAAGGCCTCAGCCTGTGAGCTTGAGCATTGCAAATACCTACTGAGTAGGGATGGTGGCTGAGGAGAGACTTATGTACCCTGAAGAGAATTTTATCTCTTAGAGTTCTGCTTAACTGATTTTTTGCTGACTTTGAGAAAGTAAGCATTGTGACTACATTTTATGAGGTGTCTGATGCAGCTGGCATGTTTTGTACAGTTGAAAGGTTATTGTCATTCAGGGGATTTTCTTTTCAGCAGTGGACTCATCTTAGGCAGAAGTTGGGCAACTTATGGCTAAGGCTGAGCAATTAAGAAAATTAAGATGAGGCATGCTCTGAAGGTACCTGTCTCCCAGGTGATGGTTGGATGGCTAACATACATGAGATGCATAACTCTAGATGAGATACATAACTCAGATGGGTAAAGTGAAGTGACATCCCACACTTATCTTCCCTATACTTACTTGTTTGGGAATTCAAAGTATACAGGGACCACTGACAGGTCTGCTGAACACTTTACAATTTCAAAAGGAGAGTCAGGATATAAATTTTTGCTGATAAAAGTAGTTAGAGATAACAGGAAACAGACACTATGCCAAAAACCTAAATCAATAACTTTTTTCCTTGAATTTTGGGTATTTCATTTGCTGGCCAAGTGTTTCAAGAGAAGTCTTGAAAGAGGAAATGAAAAACTTTGCAAGACAAAAGTGGGAAAGCAGAAAAATAAGTTTGATTTTTTTATTATTTTTAACTATGATTCAGAAAAAAACATCTTGATGATAGGTATATTCCTTAGCACCTGTTGACATAATTTGAAATGTTTTATTGATTTTAGTGGAAATGAGTTCTTTTACATTCTAGTTATCTTAGGATGTACTACAAAGGAGAACCATTGCATAAGCCCATATTCAGGCAATTTAAAATTTAGGGAATTAATACACCTCTGACTTTTGTAAAGAGAAACTAATTTC
This sequence comes from Cyrtonyx montezumae, assembly GCF_038088225.1. Lineage (NCBI taxonomy): Eukaryota > Metazoa > Chordata > Aves > Galliformes > Odontophoridae > Cyrtonyx > Cyrtonyx montezumae. Next base: position 157,109,246 of record NW_027072034.1, on the reverse strand, counting down.
AAAGCAATCTTAACTTGTCCACTGGCTTCTAGATGTGCCTGCCTCTTTGCCATGACCCTATGGGAGTAGAGTGTAGACTGCTGTTCTAGACTAGATGCCTAAAACCTAAACAGTTGAAGCTATAATCCCACTTTTGATTCTTAATTCTTATGATTATTAAGCTAGAAGAAGGAATTCCAAGATACCATAGCCACTACTTATCACTGCTCAGTTTGACCCTGAGGAAGATATCTTGCCTGTTTTTCCATCTCTGGAATCCATCAACTCTGGATTCTTTAGTGCTTACTGAAACACCTATTCAAAAAGCTTCTTCACTTGCTCCTTAGACCACTGTAAGATCTTCATTGGCTTACTCTTTTTTGGGGTGGGAGGAATAGTTCAAACTCATGCACACTCTTAAGTCTCACTGCCCACAGTGATTTCTTCTCCTTATATTTCCATGATCTGAAGTTTGTGCAGCATTGTGCTGCAAGGACAGCACTGCACTTTTATCACTGTTCATGTTTCTCATTCTAATACTAGAGGCTGAGGATCAGAACATCTATATTTGAGTATGACTGCAACCTATCCTTACAATAATAAAATAATTATCGTTGGAAAGACCACTAAGGTCATCTAGTCCAACTATCAATCAGCCATGCTCACTAAACCACATTCCTCAGTGCCACATCTACACATTCCTTGTACACCTCCAGAGACAGTGACTCTACCACCTCCCTGGGTAGCCCATTCCAGGGCATCACCAATCTTTCTGAGAAGAAATTTTTCCTAAAATCCATCCTGAACTTCCCCTGGTGCAGCTTAAGGCCATCGCTTCTTACCCAATCACAAGTTAGCTGGGAGAAGAGGCCAACTCCTACCTCACCACAACCTCGTTTCAGTTAGCTGTAGAGATCAATAAGGTCTCTCTTAAGCCTCCTCTTCTCCAGACTGAACAATCACAGTTCTGTCAGCTGCTCCCCAGAAGACTTGATCCTTCACAGCTTTGTTGCCTTTCTCTGGACACGCTCCCTCCATGGACTGTGAGGATCTGACTGCCTTCAGGAGGTTGAAAAGGAGACACAGTTAAAAACAGTCCTCAGAATAATGTTGCAAATTTCCAAATGAATAAAATCTTACACAGTATGGTTGAACCCTTTCAGTAATGAGGGGCCCACTTTACAGGATGCAGAAAGCAGAATGCAGGTGCTTTCCTACATCTTCTGTCTGTCTGGAGGGAGGGATTTAGGGATAATATCAGAGAGGCAAGTTAAACTTACTAGAAAAGACTGAATTTCATTTTCAGAAATAGAAAGTACTCACTTAGATTTTTTTTCTGTTTCTATGCAAGTTCATTTTGCATTCCAGAGCTATTTCCCAACACAGCAGCAGTTGGTACTGATAGACTTGGGAAGGTCAAAAAGATGGACATTTTAAACAAAACAGACAACAATTTCCTTTTATTTTATCTTGTAAACACATTTGCAGTCTAGTTAAAGCAACAAAGCAAGACATTTCATACATTCAGTTCCTTAATTGAATGATAGACCAGAGCCTCAGCTTGTGTGATTCCGTATCCTTCCCCTGCAATCAATTTAGTGCCATGGGAAATTCACTTCCAAAACCTATTTTTCATGCTGAACATAAAAACTTTTCATGTAGTTTCTACCAACCTTTCTGCAGCTGCTAATTTCGCCCCATCACTTGTAGGAAGTTGGGCTGCTACAGATTCTTCTGCCATTGAGTGACCCACCAGCAGTTTCACCATGACTAAGAACTACATTGGTTGTCTTCATTTCCTATCTATCATACAAAAAGTTCTTCCAAGTAGGCCTCAGCAAATTCTTAGGTTTGGCTGGCCACATGGCTGGTGTACAAAATATCTTCACTTTCTTTTTAATGTGAAAAGGCAATCACAAAATCTTTTTTTTTTTTTTTTCAGTCTTACAATGATTTTACAGCAACTCAGCTGAATCAATTATGTGTTTACTCTCTTTCAATGAGGATTTAACTCACCTTTATGGAAAGTTAACACTGCAATTTGGGACAATCTTCTGCAAATGTTTTAGTTATAGTTAATGAATGTATGCATTTCCTTTAAGAAGATGTATGCCTAAGCCACAATGCCTGGGCATGAGTCAATAAAGGAAGCAATTCTTGTAAGCTTGTGTGCATCTATTCAGCTTTTGAAAACTAGTCTATGACAGCAGTGTTGCATGACAAGTTACTGTCATATGAATACATGTGCAGCCGTAAAACACTTTATGTAATGCTGGATCCGTGGTGAAAGTGGAAAAACAAGTCTAAGTGGACTGTCTGTACCTTTTAAACTTCAGAATGTCTAGAAAAGTATCACTGAGTTTTCAACTGTCAGGAAAAAATTTAAACAGAAGCCCTCCCCTTTTTTTTTTTTTATAACCCAACACTTTCATGCCAAAGATGAAGGGTTGTTTTGGAGCTTTAGGATTTGAAGAAGAATGGGGAAAGAATAAGGCAAGCCTCTTGATTTTTTCACTCCTGTCTTTTGCAACTGTGAAAAAAGGAAAAATAAAGGAAAAATAAATAAATTCTAAGCCTTAAATAGTGCCCAGGAGGGCACATTCTGCAGACTGATAAGGCTGATATGGGGCAGAGCAATCAGCAGTGCTCGGGTACAGTAAGCGGAAAGTGGAGCAGCTGCACTGTGCTTTAATTCTTTGAACTGTTCAACAGGAAGCAGCCCTGACTCGGGCAGGGAACCAACCAGCCCTTCAGATGCTCGAAGGCTCTTGGTGTTGTCAGCACTCAGCACTTTGCAGGAGGCACACACAGCTCCTCTGGGTCGGCAACTAACTATGCTTTTGGAAACAAGCAGCATGCCCTGGGTCTCCCCTTTCACACCACTGACCCCAAATTATATGGTGCAATATGCAACTGTTTCACACATGGTAGTTCTGTCTACAGCTGCCTCTGCAGCTCCAGATTTTTTTGGCTTGGATTCCCCAGTGCTGGCCCAGAGGAGATGACTGCAGCTTCTGCTAAGCTTCCCCTTCTCCTGTGGCAGAGTCCCAATGCAGTCAGCAAAGCAGCTCAGTGTTGGGCCACTCTCCCTCTTAATGTACTTTAGAAATTGCACAGCAGAAAGAGCAAAAGGACATCATTACCACACACGCAGCAGCAATATGAATAATGCCAAGTCACAGCCTAGTGACAGAAAAAAGCATTTATACATGCCCGTAGAATCCAGAACAGCAAAGTGAGTTTATAAGAATCCCAAAGGCCAAAATATGCCAGCTACTGTAGCTGTATTTTTATGAACACCAACTTTGCTGTGTGCAAACACACGTGTACACAGACACCCGTACACACACAGCCTGCACACACAAAGAACTACATTTTTTTCTTCTTCTTGATATGCATGTTGTGGAAAATGTGTGTCTCAGTGGGCCTAGTGATATGCAAATGTTTATGTGGGTGTTAAAAAAAAATGGAGAAGGTATGAGGCATGTATTCAGAGAGCCAGAAAGCCGCACACAGGCTCCTATTTATAGCACCTGGTGGTAAAATAGAGAAACCGAAGTGCAGCTTCTACCTGATGTCCCCAACTGAAGTTTGACGAGAGCGGATAAAACCTTTCAGGGTCTCTTTGTAGTTTTAACTGACAAGCAAAAGTGATGAGTTAGCTGTTTCCTTTGCGACCCTCTTAAGCAGGTGAAGAAGTCAACCGCTGCATGAGAGAAGTGGAACGAGCTGATGCTGCCTCAGTGCCTGGAAATGTGCACTTCAGAGCTCAGGGTGAAAAATAGAAACAGCAGTTGAGCTGAGTATGATAGCCACACTGCTTCTCCACCTGGATTCTCAGTCTTGGGTGAAGATGTTGTGATCTGTTCACTTTGGGGTGTATGGGCCTTTCCAGTTGTTCCTAGTTCCATCTACAAGAAAGACAAAACTAGAGATCCAGTGTCCTGGCATCAGGCTCTGAGATTACAGTTTAAAACCACTAATAATTTTTTATACCAGTAATGGAGCATATACACTTTTGCTCTCATACTGCTCTTTGAAGGATTCTTCTAAAATGGGATCAAATTAATATTCTCTTATTTATGTGGTCCTGCTGGTGTAGAGTGTCCATTAATGCAGTGCTCACTCATTACTCTCCTGAGGGGACCAATTCAAATATTTTCCTCTTTGAAGATGAGATATTCAGCAACTTAGAGGTTGAGGTGAGCCAGCATCTCACCACCCACCTCCTTCCACCACAAAGCTTGGTCTGAGTCCCCAGAACTAGCCACCATTCTTTCTCCTGCACTGGTAGAGAACATTTCCTCTCACTAAGCTCTTCACTTTATGAAGACGGTGCAATCATTTATGACACGGTGCAATCATCCAGACCACACCACTCGTGTGCAAATCATGAATTGTTCCACAAGGACTTGGAAGCTATTTTCTTTTTTTCTAAGTGTGTGCATATGAAGTAAAGGAGGATCTGGCACTCAGAAAATGACACGACTAGGAGCAGAATAATAAGATCTTGATTTATGGTTGGAGTTTGGGGCAATGCTGGTGAAACAACTTAAAGCTAAGAACTTCTCTTATTTTCTTTTTTTCTGTTATTATTTAATTTCATAAAATGTAAAGAAAGCAAGAAGACAAAATATTGTGTGAGATGGTATCAGCACATGGATTTACCAGGAAAAAATATTGAATTAATTGCTGTACCATTCTTGTTTTTTGTTGTGTATGTTGTCATTAATATCAGAAAGAGTTTTGATTTGAGATTTGGATCAGTGTGGTATTAAACAGTAACATTTGAAAATTTGAGGAAAAAATTCACCTATATTATTGAATTAAGTCAGTATTTTGATACTAATATTTGGACTGTTGGCTCACAAAAAATTCAGAATATTTTCATTTTCAGTTGTCCTGAATTCATTTTTTATGAAACTGCATTTTAGAGGCTGCAGTGAGCCAACAGTTACTTACATAGTTATTACTAGGGTAATAATAAGCAGTGAGTTTTGCCTGCTTGTAACTCATATGAAATTGCTGGCAAAGACATTATTCTAAATTTCTTTTTCGTTCCAAAATTTCTTTGTTTAATTCATTAAGTATTAAAAATGTTCTAACTAAACTAACTGTTCATATGTCATATTGAATATTCCTTGACTAGAACAGAACATATCTCCTAAGGATGATCAACCTTGAAACTTCTGACATCATTTTACCTAAATGTTTAGAAAAAATGTGCTTAAAAGCCATAGCTGTCTTATATGAACAAGGACAAAACAGACTTAAGGTACCAGAATCCCTAACTGAAGCTATGAGATCAGTATTGCAATTGTTAGAGAAATAATTTGGACAAGGCCTTGTAGTGCAAATGTTAATAAATTAACTACTAACAAATTCCTGCATTTTCTTTGGTGACCATTTCTTAGAATTCACTTGAATTGCATATTTTCTACCTGGTCAATAAATAACTTTGACAGATATTGATGGGAAGAGGTCATAGAGGAGTGACAAATGCTGTCAAGACATGTGCCTTTCAAGCAATTGCTAATAAAGCATCAACTTTTTGACAAAACATTTCTATATATTATTTCTTTTTACTCTGTTCTTACTGTATTGCTTTTCCTGTGGCAAAACAAGAAAACATGCTCCTCTAGGAAAAAATGAACAAACAACCCAATGGAAACTCAGAACTTCCTTTAGAAGGTCCTACATTAAAGATAAATCCAACAACCAAAACTGAAAGCTTAGCAAAATAACAAAGATGAAACATGTTCCTCATTCCCATTTCACCTACATACCCAGATCAAAAGTCTCTAAGACACTTTTGGGTTTTGCACTTATGTACAGGCCAGCAAGGGCAAACGAGTTTAGTCGTTCAGGCATATCAAAGAACCACAGTGGGTGTGATACATGAGGACACTGACTTGTGCTGTACTTCAAGAATGAGTCTTGCTGGGTAATCTGTTCCATTATGATGACCCTTGCTAAAGGTCTTGCCTTGGGATGAGATGTCCTTGTCTCAGAGATCTTTCAGCTGTGGGGAAAAAGGCAACCATGAGGGAAGATAATGGGGTAACTGTTGCCCAGGACCATAACACAGGCCAGTGATGGAAAATTTGCTTTTCTTGTTCCTTCTGCTGGGCCATACTGCCTTTGAGGGAGATGCTGTGAAGACATGCCTTGTCCTGGGTGTCTAAGTTGCATTTCTGTATTTGTTATTTTAGTATAATTATGAAGTTTTAGGTCAAGCACTACTTAACTGCTGGTTCTCTGCCTAAGGAAAAGCTCTGATAGGTTTCATTAGGATTTCAGACTTGTGTAACGTAAAACACATTAAAGCGTGATTAAACCACTCCAGATCACTAATCAAGGCAAAAGTAGATGGAGGAGAGGTCCTTCAGCTTTGCCTCAAGGCAAAATCAAGGAGGTCACAGCAGGGTGGAGCAAGGTGGGTATCAGGGATTAAGAAGTGATTTCAGCATATTCACCCCAGTCAAAATAAAATGCTTTCTTTTTTATTATAATTCTACTTCAGAACAACTCAAGAATGTCAGTCATTCTAAGATTAAGAAATAAAACTCAAATCCAGCTTTTTTAGAAGTGAAGGCAAGCCCAAACTATAGACCTAGCTTAAAGGCCCATCTGTAGTAGGGATAAGTGGTTGATTAGCACTGCCAATTAGTGGAATTCTTTAAAAACAATCATGGGCATTCCTTCGTGATGTCCCCATCTCTTCCTTTTCCAAACTAAGATTGAGGCCTAGTGCTTGATCCAGAGGTCAGCAAACCTGCCCACAGCAGGGGATTTAAAACTAGATGATCTTTGAGGTCTCTTCCAACCTAAGCTATTCTATGATTCTAAGTTCAATTTTGGTGTCTATCAGCAAGGATTTGGCTAGTGTATTGTGGGAGTTGAGGAGGTGGCAGTTACTGAAACAAATGAAGACCAACACATGAAGTACGTCTTCAAGAGGTTCACTTGTCGGTCTCTGAAGAAGAGCAAGAAGGATTAATCAGAAACAACAGCTCTTCAGCAACATTTTTCTTTTTCCTTTTTTTTCCAGTACAGAAAGCCATCACCACCATCCCCCAGCTTGTACTAGATTGAACCAGTAGCCTTAGTGAAAGCTGGGGCTGGCAAAGCTCCAGCCAAATGCTGAGGGTATGCTCAAAAGCAGGAAGCTGTGGCAAAGCTGAGTCGCTAAAAAGCTACTGGAGCCAATACACTGTGGTCATGAGGATAGGTAGCAGCGATGGGAAAACTCAAAAGCACCTTCAAAACAGGCTTGAAAAGTACTGCTGATCTTTGCACATTGACTGGGCTTTTGTGTGTACGGTTACGCTTGAAGCATTGAGGCCGACATTTGTGTTGATGCACTGCATATGATCTATCCCTACGCATGGTTTGCTACTTATGCACCTAAATGCAGAGGTACGCTTTGATGGTGAAAGGAATGCGTAGGAGCAGAGAACTGGGTTCATCTGGCAGCATTTGTGACAGCATTCAGGGCAAAGCAGGCTGTAAACACTCGCTGGTGAAGAGCTGCCTCTTTCTGTGGTGATGTGAAAAACCAGGCCCACAGTTGTGGATTGAGTAATTCTTTCACAGGATGGAAAAAAGGTACTGTGTGTGAAGCTAGTAAAAATGCACCAGGTGGTCAACATATCACGGACTTCCATAGTTCTAGGAAATTGCTTCATTCATTAATATGAATGTCAGTGATGAGAACAGGATGTACAATATTACCACAAGAGATAGGGAGAAAAGAGATGGAAGGGATGAGGTGAGGTGTCCTTTTTCTTCTCTGGCTGCCCTTGGGGGAGGAGAGGGAGTGGCTGTGTTTCAGATCTGAACTGCTTCAAGTTGAGAAACGGAGAGGACTTCCAGAATTTTCTCAGGGGAGAGGCAACTGTTAATAAAAAGCACAGTTCCTTTTTGGGGGCTACAGCCTAGGAGACTGCTTCTTGTGTTTCCCAGTGCCTGAAATGACCACAAGAAACCATCTGTGTAAGTTGGAGACACAGAGATAACTTCTGTGGGCTCTACTCTACCGAGGGTCAGAAAGCACATGAACATCCAAGATACTGCCTGTCCCACTTACCTCCCTCGTGCTGACCTGTGGACTCTAGGCAAGCCAAGCAGGGATTACAGAGAACCTGCATGCTGTTTTTGCTATGTTTTGTGGGTTTTCTTTTTTTTTCAACAGTTGCCTACTCTCAGGGGGAGGAGTCTCGCTATGTCAGCTGTGTTATCAGAGCTGTCTCAAAAACCCTTCTCAGATCTTGCTCACTTCTTTCTCATCATCCAGGCTATGAACCCAAGGCCTAATCTGTCCAATGACAAAAGAAGCATCTGATCTAAGGACAGAGCTGAGCATTCACAGAAGTGGCTAAATTAGAACAGGATGATTATGGACCTAGCAAGATGCCTCAGGGCTCTGTGAAAGGCGATGATTTGGGTCTGCTTTGTGTCTTGCTGGGCCCTATGGAATCCAAAATGAAAGAGATATGGATAGAGGAGAATGCCACCATCATCTCTGAACTGGCTTCTTTCTAGTTAGCATAAATATTTTGCACCAAATCTGCAGCCAGCAACGTGGACAAGGAGGATGCAGTGTTGGAGCCGATGTGTTCAAGCCTGCTTTTACTTCCCAACACAGGTAATTTTGTATCAGCTAGAAAACACACAGTCTGCTGCAAAGTATCTTCTGTGCCATAGCTCCACTGTGGGAGCACAGGTTCACATTCAGTAACATGTTCAGATGGTGGGTGGAAGAGACATAGAAATGAAAAGTAAAAATTTTTCTTTCTTTTTCCTAGAGAGTATACTCTTTAGCTTGCCCTAGAAACTGAGTTGAAAAGAAAAAGAAAAAAAATAATAATTTATGTTGGCCCGAGCTGTGGTTTGGAATGAGAAAAGGAGAAAAGAAACAAAACAAAAACACTGGCCCACAAAGAAGAGAAAACAGGAAAGAAAAGGAACAAAACATCCTGTACACAGCAGCCAGTCAGTCGAGGAGGGAGGGTCCGTGTCATCTGCATTCCTCTCCTAAAGTGGGCACAGACAACCTTGATCAAAACTGTGTTGATCAAACCTTCCCTTCATTTCTTCAGGCTTTCTTCTCACCCCTTTGTGTGATGTCTTTTTTGTTTAGCTCAAGCTGGATCATCAGGACCAAAAGTGGCTTCTGACCTTCCTTGCTCCGAAGTACAGCTCAGCCTGCCCTGCCCCAATGTGTGGGACAACTTCAGACACTGAGGCTGTGTCATGCAGCTGACACCGAGTTGTGACCAAGCTGACAAAACTAAATTGGAGCTCAGAGCCCAGGCAAAGAATTTTGGGTCTCTTTGCATCAGCCTGTGCAAGAATACCTCATGTTCTTCATTACAGTAGTTAACCTGAGAACAAAACTAGTGTGGAGACATGGTTGATGTTTCAGCTCATGAAGGAGCTGGTCTGAAGGGTGGAGTGGCTAGCAAGGATCACAGGGAGAAGCTATTTATTCTGAGGAAAGGAGGGAACATGGTGCACTGGGGCTATTCATAGTGCATCTTTCAAGATACTTGAAAGATGGGTGCGAGCAATAGCCTTGATGGGGGAAATATCTCTTCTGTAAGAGATCTTATGCCGTGCCCAGATAAACACTAGTCAGGTTCCTCTCTCATGGTCATCAGTTGTGCGGTCTTGTTGAAGTGGATGTAATTTCCTCCAGAACCCACAAATTTCAATTGTTAATCAGTTCCAAACTTATTGTCTCCCCCTCGAGACCAGCTACATGCATGAATCTGTCCTTGATTCACTGGAGCTAATCTCCCCTCCTGCCCTGTCTCCCAGAGAGGCCACAAACAATTTTTGAAATAGGAATTCCAATGAGTGGAAAATGCGGTCTTCTAGCTGGGAAGTCTGGTTGCCCTAATTCTGCCCCATCAGAGATAAAAATGGATCATAGACTCAGCAAAGTAAAACCTGAATGAATTCCCCAAAAGCTGTTTTGCCTTAATAGCAGAGACCTTGAAGTTAGCTTAATTGATGCAAAAGTGCACACAGGTTCTCCTTAGACAGTTTCACTAAACTTGAAGGCAACCTAAAAGAGATGGTAACACATCTTTCATCTATTTTGTCTCGATTCTCCCTCTAAAAGTATTTCAGGATACTTTTTCTTTTCCCTTTTGTTTTTACTGTTGAAATTCAGCTCACAAGCTACATTCGGGTGGCCTTGTAATTAGAGACAGAGCTCAGAAGAAAATGTGTAGGGGCCAGTGGCAGTGGAGCTCTTTATTCTGAAAAGGCAGAAGAAACCTATTCAAGATGGCATGGGGTTAGCAGGTGAATTTTGAACTAGCTTCCTCATCTTTCCAGATACCTTAGACTTGGAGGTTATTTATTTATCTATCTATTTATTTATTTATTTATTTATTTTTTCTGTCATAGGGATAAATAATGCTTTGGAACATACATTCTTTCAAAAATACATCCATTATTTAGTTTTTTTTTTTTTTTTTTTTTTTTTTTTTAACAGGCACTGCCTTCATACATTATCGTCTGCTATAAATCCCTATGATCCTCTGTCATATCATTTCCACCTCCAGCCATTCTATACCTTTTCTATTTCAGTTTATTTTTGAGCATAGAGCTACTTAAAATTATTTATTTTTGGATTAGTTACTGATTCACTTAGTGACTAACTCATTTCATCACTCCATGCCTCAATTTACCTATACATTAAGAAGGATTAATAGTACCTGCTTTTCAGGGCTGTTAGCAGCCTAAATTAATTCATGCATAGAATGTTTATAGAGAGATTTGAGATCCTTAGTTACAGGACAGTAGGGAGCTGCAAAGTATCTTGTTTTTACTCAATAATGTTTTTATTTCGGTGCAACTTTGCACTATAAAAGTAAAGGAAACCTTGCAATTACTTGTCAAATCTGTTATTTGCAAGGCTTAATTTGTATTGCAATTTGGATACAAGCATTTTGTCTGCATTTTTTTTTACCTGATGTTTCTGTCAGAGTTAATGTCCTGATCTTCTTTTCTGAGAAATGGTACGTGGTGGGAAATGTGGCAATAAATATGGCGCTGTGAGTAACAGCGTGATTAAAAGTCAAATGTGAGCTTCTTTTGAGGTGAGTGCATTTCGTTGTGATTACTGCATAATATGTAGACAAAAAGCCAAGAAGTTAGACTTGCCATTAGAATTTATAACAGTATTGTGCAGTGGTCATGGTGGTGATAGATGGATGGGTGGTGGTGGGACTAAATGATCTTAGCAGTCTTTTCCAACCTTAATTATTCTATGATTCACTGGGGAAATTTTATTGGCGTTATGGGAGCTTCAAGTCCATCAGGAAGAGTGAAAGAACAGCAAACCAGGTGAAGGCCTGAGATTAGTGTCTCAAATTTATTCTGAATTTAATTTGTAATTATTTCATTGTACCAGTGATTACAGTCTGCTGATACTGCATCATTGCACAAATATTACTTACAGAAGGGTTATACTTGGACTTGAATACGTGGACAGACAGTCAGTTTTGTTGTGAACAGTTGGACTAGATGATCTTGGAGGTTTTTCTAACCTTAATGATTCTATGAAAAATAGCTCTACTGAAATTACTAGATGTTTTATTCCATTGCTTCTTCTCTTATAAATGGATTTTGATTTGTTTGTGTAATGTAAAAAATGAAGCAGTTAAGCAGAAGTTATGCAGAAAATAAGTGAACGAGATACCCCTCCCAGTGAAGTTATTGACAGTTTTGCCTTTTATGACAAAGAGAGTGGGCTTTAACCCCTAGTCTTGCTGCTACTAGACTGATGCCTGACACCATTAGCACCATATACAGGAATCTCTCAGTCAAAGATCTGATCAGAGTGGCAAAACAGTTGAAATATCAACAAGGAGAAGCAAAGAGAGGGAAATGACTTTTTGCTTTTTAATCCAAGGACAACTATACACACGGTCTTCTAAGATCATGTAGAAGAGCTGCAAAGTGTGAGATGAACTATTTGTTGTCAGTAGCTAGATAACTCAGCTATATCTATGGGAACTTTGGGATTACTACTACAATGGCCACTCAAGGTTCTCTCCTGAATCCGTGAGCCTTCTGAGTGCATGCATCCAGTCATACAAAACACAGTAGCCGGTATTTGGTCCAAAACAAGGCCTTCCTTTGATAGGAACCTTATTTTCTGGATTTAGTCTGTTAGCTCCTGCCCTTTTTCATCTTGTCAGACTGTAATAATTATCCAGATGACACATATAAGGAGGCCATGAATTATTAACAGTTAACCCAGCTCTCCAGCTCTGGAGTCACTGCCAAATATTTGTCGATTTGTAGAGGAAGTCTAAGTGAGTAAACTATGCTGAGTGACAATAGCTCTTCTTCCCAGACAGACAGAACAGACTGTAATGTAACTCAAACATTTCCTCTTTCCAGGCCTTCTTATAAAAGAGAAGACAAGAAGGACATTCAGAAGAACACAGAACTGGAAAAACAACCACTGATGTAATATGCTTTCTAAATTAAACATAAGGCATGCACTGTTGCTGCCATTTAAATAGTGATTAAGAAGAAAACCAAACAAAATAGACACATAACTTCATTCACTTATCCCTGAACACTGAAATAAAAAGTGTGAGCAATTGCATGTTGAATGACTAGGGAATATCTGCTTTGCAGTGCCCATATTTTGTGTCATTCCTACTTCCAGTATGGAGAAAAGTTGACCAAAAAAGAGGGAAGTAGGATTAGGAAAGATTTCTTCTCAGAAGGAGTGGTGAAGCACTAGCACAGACTGCCCAGGGAGGTGGTGGAGTCATCGTTCCTAGAAGTATTCAAGAAAAGGGTAGATGTGGCACTGAGGGACATGGTTAGTGGGCATGGTGGGGGATGGGTTGGTGGCTGGACTAGATGATCTTAGAGGCCTTTTCTAAATGATTCTATGATTGTATGACTTACAGGGCATAGAACTGTGAATGGGAAGCAGAGCACACAAGGCAGATGAGCAATAGTAATACAGATCTGTGGTGATTGTGTTATGTAGTCCTACAAGGCCCAGTTGAGATAATGTCATCGTTCTATAAACACACAGTAAACAGGTAGAGCTTTGTAAAGCACTTAGAAATTGAATCAGTAGGATAGCAAAGGGAAGGTTAATTTACAGCTTTATTTCACGGAAAGATAACTGAAGTATGGAGAGATCAAAACCTCTTTGCTACCTACACTTTTCCATGTCTAATCTGTCCTGTTCATAGACAGAACTTGAACCAGTGGTTAAATGCTGTTTTCAGGATTGGGACCTACATTATATGCCCAAAATCACCAAGGAAGCGTGTAGGAATAGTACCCTGATCTCTTGAGTCCCGCATCACTCTCTCAACCACAAAACCATCCTTCCTGTCTCTGTATAAAGACAGAGCGAAGTGATTTTATGCACATATGCACAACAGAGAGCCTTATAAGGAGTATAAACATAGTAAGGTGAAAGTCTTAGTAGAAGTCACATTAATTCAGCAAGTCTCAGAGTGAATTTGCTGTATAAAGGAGTCTTATTTCTATACACTCCTCCATCACCGTTCTCCCATTTCAGACATCACAACAGATCTTCATTATATGAAATTTCTGATTGCATTTTATGGAATGAAAGAAAAATTGCATGATCTGAGTTGGAACAAAGCCATAGAACTTGATTTCATAATGCAAATAATTACAACTTTGGTGCATCTGGTATGAGTCACTGATCTAATTCAATGAATTTCTTTATATGTGAATGAAGTGAATCTTTTTCTGTGGGAGGGTCCAAAGCAGGAACAATGAGAAAAGAAACTGGTCCTCTTTCTGTTCTGAGTGCTCAGACTCAGTATGAACAACGACAACTTTGATCAAGTTACTCTGCAGATTTTAGCTAAAGTTAGTAAAGCAATTCTGTATTAAACTAGGAAACAGCTGGGCTGTATTTTCAAATATTCTTTAATAAAGTCCCTTATTAAATTGTTAGATGACAAGTCCAAGACAAGCAAATAAAAGGAATTCCTTTTTTACCATGTCACTGAGAAGTTGAATTCTTTGCTGCTGTATATGTCTGGATACTAATACATTTACACAAATCAATAAACAACTTTTTTCTTTCAAAATTCTGTGGCTTTGGATTGCAAAGATGCATTTCTGCCTCATGAAGTCTTTGAGCCACGAGTTGCTCAGATGAGGAAAAGTCTTCTGAGAAAAGGTCACTTCTAAGCCGAGTTCTTTCATGGTTTGTTAATCTCACCTGAAGGGATGGAGAGATGCCAAAGTAGGAGCATGTAAATGTCTGCTCCTCTGATTCCTAGACAAGTCAGGTTTTTATGTATTTGGAATGAGCTGCATGAGGAGCTGAACCCCGTTTCTAGGTGGAGAAAGAGAAGAATATATAACAAACTTCAGTAAATAAAAGCTGATTCCAAAGAAATTCAAGAGAAATCATTGAATATGGTAGGATTCTCAGTATCTAAAAAAACAGACACTGTTTTTTATTTTTTATATATATATTATATCTAGTTACATAGGGTTTCTTTTTATTCAGTGGGGAGATATAGGCACGTCTGGAGTTTGATTCATCAAATTCTAAGGCAAAAGTCAAAGATAAGTGGAGTCAACCATCTTGTCCCATTTTAGGGATTTAATAGAAGTCACAATAAGTAATGTATTTGGGATGTATGCTACAGGGTTTAGTTAAAGACTGAAACTGTGGAAGTCCACTTGTAAAATGCATACCTCATTTCTCTTAAGAGACAATGGAGATGTTGTAAAGACAGACTGTGGAGCCTGGAGATCTGTTTCATAGTACTCTATAGTGCACAAATTTGATCAGGTGCATGCCCCTAGACATGTAGAATAATTGGTGTTTTGTGCTATTTGAACTGTCCTAATGGATCTTGTCTTCACTTTTACTGGATACTCTGTGAGGATATACGTTCCATGTCTTGTGGAAATCTTTGATATATTAGATCATCTGAGATGACACAAAATGCCTATATTTTGGCAACTGAATCACATTCCTGCTCTCCATTTACTATAGTAGAACTGTATTTACATGTGTTTCAATTCACTTGCCCCTAAATGATATCTAGTACCCTTCCAGGTGCCCTATGAAATTTATTGGTTCTTGAATATCTCTTCTGAATAGGCAGTACTACTCGTATGGACTCTACTCCTTGTATGGACAGCTTGGATAGCCTGCAACTTCCAAAACTGTGGAGGATTTCATTGTCTAAAATACAATCATGTAAATTTGGATTCCTGTTTCCAGAGCTACATCTCATTTTACTTCTGAAAGTAAGATGAGTTCTACTAAAAATGGTCTTGGAAAATTCCACCTTGAGTACAAGAAGAGCACACCACTTCCAGAATCCCTCAGCATCTTCAATAAACAGTTCTTTATTTCTTCTCCTCATCATTTCTTTCTCCAGAATGATAGGAAGTGCAGAGATCAAGATCCTGAATGAGAGGCACAATAGTTTTTGTTTGTTTGTTTATAATATAGCATTTCATAATAATGGAAAAAAAGGATTCTTGAATTTGTAACAGAATAAAAAATGCCAGCTGCTACTTTGCTTGTTCTCAGTATAGTAAATGGAAAGTGGCTTTTAATCACTCGATGCCTATTAGTTTGACAGAGCCTCTTCATCACAAACCACAAATCACTCTTACACATGGTAGCAATTTCAATTTTTCTTAGGGAGAAAAAAATACCTTTGCTGTTTCCAAAGATCTCTGACAGTTAGGATGGCTTAGCTCAAAGCTTTTAGTTTAGGGCACACTGACATAGATGGGCACAAATGGATAAAGCTCATTCTGCCTACACTTCACACTGGCTGGATGTAGGCCAGCTTTGAATTGGAAGCCAGAAATCATGTTAGGATGGAGCTCTGCCCAAGCTAATAAGATTTGCTGATGGCATGTGCTGAGAAGCAAGGCATATTCGTTTGGGTAATGCATCATTTTCATGCAGTTAAAAGCTTCTCCATACTTCAGTTCACAGGGATTCCTAGTTCTGTATACCCTTGTCCAGCTGCCTTCAGCTTCACTAATGGTAGCCTCCGAGGAGAAAACAGTGTATTATGAGTAGTATAAAACTCATCAAGAACCTGTTGACATATTAAATGTTGGATAAAGCCCATGAGGGTTTAGACTCTTCTATCTATATAAAAAATATACAGTATAGGGTTTATAGTAAAATAGTGTTCTAGACTGGATATAAGGAAAAAGTTTTTTACAGTAAGGGCAGTGAAGTACTGAAACAGGTTTCCCAGAGAGGTGGTGGATGTCCCATTGTTGGAGACATTCACGGTCAGACTGGACAGGACTCTGAGTAAACTGATATAGCTGTAGGTGTCTCTTCATTGTGAGGGAGTTGGACTCAATGGCCTTCAAAAATTCCTTCCAACTCAAATGATTCTATGATTCTATGGTTCTAGAGATCCCTATCCATTGATATTTTATTTTTTAGCTATTTATATGAGATGTAGGAGGCTACTAGTCATCAGGGCAACCTGCTTGTGCACAGCAAGCACATAATGTGCAGAGATAATACTAACATTTACCATGTGGTTGTAAGAAGCAACAGCTCAAGGACTGTTTGCTTGTACTGAATGATAACCCAGCATAAAGTTTATGAAGATTTCAACAAGCCTTACACTGCTGAAACATGGATATGAGAATACTGCATGACCTACTACATAAAAAGTGTTTAACATAAATTGTTCAGATTTCAGTTGGAAAGACCAGTAAGGTCATCTAGTCCAAACATCAGCCCATTACTATGTCCGTCTAGACCATGTCCCTCAGTGTTAGGTCTACCCTTATCTAACATGTCTCCAGGGAGAGTAACTCCACCAACCTATTCCAATGCCTCACCAGTCTTTCAGAGAAGAAACTCCTTCTGATATCTAACACGTTTGTCTTAATTATTTGTGCATTCTTTACAAAGTAGGATGTGGAATTGTTTATTTTCTTGTAATTCCCTTTCCACATTTGAATGCTTCAATACTGAAGAAATTGAGTCCTAGCCATGTGAGCAACATGTGAGCTTATCAACTATTCTTATTCTGCCTCATATTCAGCTTGACTTAGAAGGTGGGTCTTTGCAAGATTAATAGGTTTTAAATTGTACATCAATCTGTAATAATGAAAGTAGTGCAAGAATTGAAATAAAGCATGAAAGATTGCACTCGAGGCATTTTTTGTTTCTAAATATTGATCAAATCAAAAGAGGAGCTTTAAAGAAAGTGCCACTTTAATGGTAGTTGTGGTCCTGAGGTCATGGTTAAGTAACATGGCCTAGATCAGCCTAAAGTGATGTGAACTAATAGTAAAGCTGGTGATGTCAAATCCATGACGTTGATGTGAAACCAGAATGGGAGTAGAATCAAGCCTCTTGTGATTTCATTACTCTGAATTGCTCTGATTTCTGACAGTTTTATGGCAAGGTCTTTACAATATTTTCGCATTGCGCTTTTGTATATGTGTTTTTAACATCCTGTCTATTTGAATGCTGCATAACCACAGTGGGTTCCCCAGGGGCATCTCTCCTATATATACACAAAGTTCTGCCTAATCTTCACTTAGATTTATTTGACTCTTATTATTACAGTATGGAAATGAATACTTCCATTAAAAACACTTTTCCCTGTAACTTCACCAAAACTCCTATATCTTTTTTTTTCTTTTTTTCTTTTTTTAATCACATGGAAGCATGGGAAAAAGGAACAATTAATTATTGCAGAGGTTCTTAAAAAATAAAGACTTTTAGTAGTCTAATTACATACATATATATGAAGAGTTTTCATGTTCTATATGAACACTTAAACTTTCAAAACAGCTTGTATTGATTAAATCTGTTTGGGAAAAAAGTTTCTGGAAATACCTTTTCTGATAGTTTGGTTTTCTGAATGGAAATTAAGAATGTTTCTTAAAAAGCTAAACAAGATCATGAGTTTTAAACCATTTCACAAAAACTGCTCTGACTTCTCATTTATATATATATATATTACTATTTTATATAGTTAATTATTTTTTATTTTATTTCATTTTATTTAGATTTTATTTTTTTCCTCCAGCATGGTACAGAAAATGTAACTATATTAATAGTCAGGTCACTGTGGGGAACTTTGGGAAGGACTACATAACTGCTCTGAAGTTCCTAATTTTATTTGATTGAATGTAGTTAATTTCAGCTATTCTATACAGATAATACCTACATATGGAAGAGACATGGAAGAGATATAGAGACCTTTTTGACTACCACAGACAGCTGAAGGTTATATTTTCTTTTTTTGCTATAAGATATAAATATTATACACAGCTGATGGGGTAGCTGGCTAGCTATCTCTGGGGTTTTAGGTTCTGAGTAGGGCAGGAGAACTGCGAAGAACACAGAACATTGTTAACCCAGTTGGTAAGCTTGAATGGTTTCACTTTGCAAGCTGTGCTTTTCTTGTGCTATTTTCTCCTAGTTATTTGTCTTTTTTTTTTTAATTTTTATTTTATATATATATATAAATTAAATCTAATTTCACAAAAAAGGATTATTCAGTGTCATTGTTGGTGAGCCAATCATTCATTATCTATCTAGTTTAAATTAAGCTGAGGTAAATGAGGAGGTAAGAGGAGGCTCAGAGATTTGACTCCCACAAAATCTGAGAAAGAATTTGTGGAATCAGTGTCCTCACTGAGACACTCTGCCAAAGAAAAAAAGCAACAGTCCAAACTCATCAGTGATATTAGGTGCTGGAGAACTCACCTGAAGAGTAGGAAACCCAGCAAAAGTGTGTTTTGGCTTTTGCTCAGCCTGTAAGTTGAAATATTCTTAGTCAAAAAGAGAGTTCATGAAGGGCAGTGCTTTTGCATCACCTTGAACACCTGTTTTTGTTCATGACTGGAGAGAAAAACAATGGTTTTGCCACAGTCTCTTGACTACATGAAATCGTACTTCTGAGTGACACTCTGCTCAGATAGATGGTTAGGTTATGCTAAGATTGGTACTCTCTATAACCGATGGGGATTAACAGACACTTCTCAGAGGTGATATATGCCATTCTATAATAAATGGCTGAAATACATAGGCTGACTAACTGTTTAGGCTTACTATGTTCTCCCACTGAATATAGAGAAATCCTTTGAGGCCTCATCTGGAGTACTGTGTCCAGTCCTGGGCTCCCCAGTATAAAAAAGACAGGGATCTCTTGGAGAGAGTCTAGTGGAGGGCCACAAAGATGGTGGAGGGCCTGGAGGATCTCCCCTATGAAGAAAGGCTAAGTGAACTGGGTCTCTTTAGCCTTGAGAAGGGAAGACTGAGAGGGGACCTGACCCAGGTTTATAAATATCTGAGGTGTGAGGGACAAAGTGGCAAGGCCCTTTTCAGCAGTGTGTGGAGGCAGGACAAGGGGAGATGGCCAGAAACTGCAGCACAGGAGGTTCTGCATGAATGTGTGCAAGAACTTCTTTATGGTGAGGGTGACAGAGCACTGGTACAGGCTGCACAGGGGGGTTGTGGAGTCTCCTCTGGAGATATTCAAGACCCACCTGGACACCTACCTGTGCGACCTGGTGTAGGGAACCTGCTTTGGCAGGGGGGTTGGACTTGGTGATCTATAGAGGTCCCTTCCAACCCCTACGATTCTGTGATTCTGTGCTGCTAACTCATCCTAAAACACAGCAGAGTAGAGGAAAGACATGGTGATTAATTCAAGATCAATGACACTAAAAAAACACTTAGCGAGAAGTGATCTGAACCATATCACCTCTGCCACCTGGTAGGTGGGACAGCCAAATTAAGCACAGATTTTAACTGGACTTTTTTTAGGGAGAGAACTAGGCAGAGTCCCAGAGACCTGGGAATAAGATGCTGCTCTGGTCTGAAAGAGTAAAGATAAGATTCCAAGGAGAAATTCTGCTTATGTGAAGAGGGAATCTGAAGTATGTTTTGCAAAAGTAGTTCTCTTTCCAGGTCTCCACTCAGCCCATCATTGGATTTCCCAGCTGCTCTACTAAAATCAAATTAATGAAAATTAAAACTTTCTCTTGGCAGGAATTTCAACAAGTGTCTAATCTAGACATGTGCTGAAGCAGTTAATGAGTAATCATGTCAACGTAGCCATCTATTTGAGAGGTTCATATAATTCCCTTTCTCTTTCTTTATAAAGGGGAAGGGCTGCACTGCAGCACATTATTTACAATACAATATAATTCAATTGCTGGAGCAAGGAAAAAACTCAACTTATTTTTCAAGGACTATATATGGATTGAACGTTAAGAAGTAAATTTTCTTTATTGAAAAACCTAAGTCCTCCTCTTTCCCTTTGACATGGCTTCATCTGGAAGCTTTACTTCTGAATCTTGGTTTCAAAAGATAGATCAAAATTCTACTTTTTAAAAGTGATTTGTGTAAACAAACAAACAAACAAAAACAAGACTAGGTGCAGCTGCAATGAGGGTAGGAGGGTATTCAGTTTCATGCTTGCTATCATGTCCTATGTTAAGATCTCTAGAAACTGCAGAGAGGTGTAGTCTCTGCTGACTAATATGGAATCATAGAATTGTTTGAGTTGGAATGCACTCTTAGAGGTCATCTAGTCCAACTTCCATGCAATAAACAGGGACACCTACAGCTAGATCAGGCTGCTCAGAACCCTGACCTTGAACATCTCCAATGGCAGGGCATCCAGCAAACTATTGAGGCACACAGTTCAGTGGACTATGATTGTAATCTTTAAATAAACTGTAAAAAACTGGAAACATAAATTTATAAATACAGAATTAAATTTTAAAACCTGGAAAATATTTAATCCACTCAGTTCTCAGATTCTGAGAAGATGTGTCAACATATTCTGAGGACACACCAAATGAAATCTCTTCCATAATTCTGAAACTTCTGAATAATAATAATTCTGAATATATGAATAATCATAATTCTGAAACTTCTCTTCCATAATTCTGAAACAAATTTCTGTTTAGATGAGGTGCTAAGGGATTTGATTTAGTAGTTGGGTAGGGATAGTGATAGGAGGATGGTTGGACTAGATGATCTTATAGGTCCTTTCCAACCTTATGAACCTATGAACCTATGAAACCCCTCTGAAGGACAAAGAAAGTGGCAGAAAACTTTTGTTATCAAGCTTTCAAATCAAATTATGACTTTCCTGTACCATACTTCACTATATTAAGTTGTATAATAGCTATGTATTTACTTGGAAGAAATTATTTTTTCCACCAGTTTTTTAGAGTGGGCCAAAATGAGATAAAGCATCACATGTGTCAGATGCAAATGAAATATATATTGCTAAAGTATAGATTGCCGAGGTTGGCTATGAATTCCCAGAGAGTGCTGATAAGTTATCAATCCAGAATTATTCAGGCTCTGCAGTAACAGTTCACTTGATACCATGTATTATATTGAGTATTTGCAAAAAAGATTTGCAAATGACTGCATGTAGAAAGACTTTGCTGTTTACATAGCTACTAATGAACATTTTCAGATTTATTTTTCTTAGAATGTTCCTTTCTCTAACTGAATTACAAGTGCAAAAACAAGATTGTGGTCATATCATGTTTAAACAGGCAAAATTTCAAACATGAAGCCACATCTATTATTCAGCACCATATTCTAATAACATTAGAAGATACCCTTTTGAACTTTGTGGTTATTTTTGTTAAAAGACAAAGCTTCAGGTTGAATTCTAATCTGAAACTTGGGTGTGAGTAACAATTACATAGCTCAGTGTGTGGTGCAGTGCTACAGCTTGCTTATCTAAAGGCCCAGCACTGGCAGAAGTGGCAATGGCATTCTCTCTTTCCCCCTCTCCCTTTGCTTCCTTTCTTACACCCCTGGGTGCCATCAAATAATCCAGTCCCAATTTACTGAAACTTGCTGTATCTTTCAGTAGAATCTTGGAATCATAGAAACATTAAGGTTGAAAAAGACCTTTAAGATCATCCAGTCCAACCAGCAACTCAATACCACCATGCCCACTAAACCATGTTCATCAGTGCTGAGCTACTGTTCTGCAAACGGCAGAAAGCCACTCAGATTTCTTGCCATGTTATTTTTCTGCTAGTTCATAAAGGCGTCTGAAGTCCCACAGGAGCAGATTGAGATGTAGTAGTGAAAATGCTTTGGTAGAAGTGAAGGAGGAAGAGAGAGATGTGAGACCAACACATCTACAACTTTAAGTTTGTTCTGCTGTATTATCTACTTTAATACAATGTGTAGCTATGCAGAAATTTGACTGATGCAGTTTTCTCTGTACTTATGCACTTAAAATATAGGTTAAAAGGTGACATTGTTTGCATCTTTAGGCATTTAAAAACTTGTCAAACCGTCTGGATTTGATTAACTTCTATTTTAGATTCATGTTTGACTTGAAGTAGGAGTGTAGCCTCCCAAAATCCAGTGAATCTGCTAATCTTCTCCCATTTTAATATAAACCTATGTTCTTTGCTCAGAATGTGTAGAGGAAAGGACTTGATAAAAAATTAATAAACACAGATCAGCTGTGTGCACCAATTATTTTCTGTTTTCTATTAGCAGCGTTGGCTCAGCATTGTCCTATCCATTATCAGATGAAGTTTTCCCTGGACTATGAGATAGATATGAATTCAGAGAGGGAACAGAAGTTTTTAAAAGACCTGAAAGTAGCTTAGGGACTTGGAAGTATTCTGAATAATTATGTTTCTGGATATAGCCCAAAAATATATAAATTTAGGAAAGTTGCTATCCTCACCTTTAAGAACAAGAGTTTAGCTGATAAACATTTGAGCTGAAAATTGTGCAAAAGTAGAACAATCAGAATCAGGAATCAAGTTTGTTACACCATGGCAGATTACAAATCATAATTTTTTTTTTCTCTCTCCCATTGGTAAAACATACAGGAATTTTTATGTCTATCTAGCCAAAATAGTGAAATTGTGTTTAGGGAGTTGAACATATGTTATGATTTCATTGATTTTTCTTGTCTGTTTTGATGTATAATCTAATTCTAGACTAAATAGATATGTTTTAAATATGGAAAAAATACCCAATGCAAGTAATTTTTATCGTCCCTGTATACCCTGCAATTCTGTGATTCTGTGATTTTGTGATCTAGATATTTATATATCTACAGATAGATATTTCAGAAATTAATTTTTGCAAAATATTTGAGATGAATTCATATATTTCTGAAAGTATATTGTTGGTCAACTCAAGTGAAAGATTTTGCTTGAATTATCTCCTACTTGCTTTTATCTAATTCAGGAGTTGTGCCACAAAGCCACTTGGAGTAAAGTCTTGAAACTAAGAGGGAAGTACAAGTGGTGAAGGAACCTCTTAATTGTACCTGTGTTGTTGGTTGGCTGTGAGTCTTCCAACACTGGCAGTAGAAATCTTAATCAAGGAGCAGTTATTTCTTGCCTGAATTTCTGAGCTGATGGCTTTTTCACCATCCTGTATCTCTCCAAAGCCTTGTTGAAAAGTATTCTTATGCTTCTCTAGTCAGTGCTGTGAGTGACAGAAATGATAACTGCAGTTTCAAGAATGTGATCACCTGGTCTTCATGACCACACATTTTTTTGTATTTGATGAAAATCTCATGTGGTTTGTGATAGACACTTCAGAGGGAATAATGAGGAGGCATATCATTTTTGGGGAGGGGCACTGGACAGTGATACACAAGATCTGAATTCAGTTCCTAATACCTGTACTAACTTCTGGAGCAATGCACCTAGAAAGCTGAAAGAGTAATTCTAGGCTTTATTAGCTTTGTAAATATGGACATATGGACTTCTGTCTTGCGTTCTCTAACTCCATGGCAGAAAAGAAATTCTCCTTCATCACTCTACTTTTTGGAGGCAGGGTCAGGGAACTTTCTCTACTTAGAGTTGTGTCTAGTACCGAGTATTTTATACTGTCTAGCTGTTAATCCTTACAAACACTAAAAGGAAGAAAACGTCAGAAGGTTGTTTCCTTTGGCCAACTGTACGAGCTCACATGGAATGATCAGTTGTCAAGACTCCAATGTTAACCCTCACTAGTCAAGCCCAGAATTGAAAACATATTAATTTCAACTGGCAGAAGCATCTGAGGCATTCTAAATTTAAAAATGAGGATTGTCTCAATGTAAAGAAAGCAGCCGGATTCCATCCTCTACATGGCAGACAACCTAAGTAATTATTTTGGAGACTTCATGGGATTTTAATTAGCCATCCAGAAACTGAAGAAGAGAATGAACGAGGAATATACAAAAACAAACAAACAGAAACAAACAAACAAACAAACAAACAAAAAAGCCAATTTCCTTCTCAGTGACTGTTTTCTGGGCTGTTTGATACATAAATCACTTTTATGAGCATTAAGATTAGCACCACTGTGAGGCCACTGGTGGGGTGGCAGATTACTTGATTTTTGCTGTTGTCTACTCAGAAAGAGATGGAATGAGCAGCACCTTCTTCATCAAACTCATTTTCCTGCATCTCATCAGTCTTTCACAGCATGTCTGTGAGTTCTTTTAAAGGCTATTGTACATATTTGTTCAAAACCAAAACCAAAACCAAAAAATTCTTGGAAGACCTGTGTCTTTTTAGGTGTTCTCATTTTTTCAGTACTTTCTAAATTCTTTACTATCACTACCAGAAGGTTCCATGGGCCTGCATGCCCATCTGTACCCCTCACTTCCTCTCTACTCAGCATCTTCTTTTACCAAAGTTTGTCCAAGGGGCTGAGCTCTCAGAATTAGCACATCTACAGCTTCAGAAACACAAATCTCCACAGTGGGGGATATGATCCATTGACACTTTTCTCATAAGATGACCTCAACATTGTAAGATACCAGAGAAATCACATGTTCTAAGAGATGTGTAACAAACAGCCAAGCCATACCAAAACCTTGGTCAGACTCTGTACATTTGGAATTATTGATCAGCCAGTAAGCCACAGTTTTCATCTTCTTGTCTGTATTCAGTCAGAGCAAGTAGCTAAGTATTTCATGAAGGAATAGAATCTTATCTATACCAATGCCTGAGCCTGGTAAGTCTGCAAATGAAGTAAGTTTATCCAGTCATACCAATATGCCTGGGATGAATGTGGAATACTAACACTAGGCCAATGCACAGACAAAAGCTCTTGAGGTTTTTTTTTAATAGATGTAAGCAAAAACCACTTGATCAGCTCCTAAAAGGAAAAGTTTCATATGGAAACTTAGACTGAAGGAGAAATGACTATGTAGAATTTTTTATTTTTTGTTTAGACAATTATTTATTGTTTGTTCAGGCCTGTGGGTGAAAAAACCTTTTGCAATGCTTTGTTTAGCATTAAATTTTCATACTCACCATGACAGTCAGCTATGGTTGCCTCCATGTAGCCAAGTGAAGCCTTAACAGGTGAAGTTTGAGAACAGGGTCTTACTTGTGGGAGAATATGCTGATGATATCTGTCTTAACACCTCTGTGGGAGTCGAGTACCTGACTACGTTTACACAAAACTCTTACTTTGTGTACAACTTGACAAGGTTGCCACATGAAGTGCATGAAGCAGTCCTCCCTTCCTCTGCTGCCGTCAGATATCTTAGTTTGTACTTCCTCCGGATGTGTAAGTAAATGACCACGTTCCTTGTGAACAAGAGCTGGAGGAGCAGCACTGTTGAGTGCCTAGGTATGCCAGCATAGCACAATCCTGACAGCATCACGTTGCAATGGAATGGTGATTTTGAATTGAAAGCAGAACTGCATTTGCCTAAGGAGGTTCAGAGAGAGACATTAACTGTAAAATACATGGGAGACTTTGGGAAATTACATTTGCAGACAATTAAAGGTCACATAGTTTAGCTAAGTCATAATCCATCACTATGAACAAGGCATTGATTACTGCTCTGCACTGCATTCATTTTTAATTCCATTAGTGGAATAAATGACAGTTTCTGAATTTGCCTCTTCTTTCAATACATAGCAATGAGAATGGCAAATTACCTCCAAATTCAAAGTAACTGAACACATAAGCTTCTTTCCATGTTCCTTGCATAAAAAAAAAAAGCTTTCTAGCTTTAGCTACCCAGTTAACATGCTGGCAGTCTCCTAAAATGACACATTAATGGTCCAAAATGGGGTTACGATTATCTGATTATCTCAGGAATATTTACTGAAGTACATGTAACTTACTGCACAATTCAAATTGCAGCTTCTCCATCAGTCCTGTTACATCTTATTTGGTGGAAAAAAAGCAGTGAAGTTTTCTTTAATTTGTTTTCTAGTAATAAAAATTATTATTAAGTCTTATGATACTGTGCAAAAACATCCAAGCTCCTAGACTGTAGCCTTAGGAAGCTTCCAAAAAGGCTTTTTCACTCCAGTTTGTACTAATGCTGATGTTTGTGGGAGCCAGAAATCTTTCAGGCTTAAGGAGAGAAGCACAGTTTGTTGCTTTTCACTGTTCATGAATGAGTACTCCTTCCCTCCAGTCTGAATGTTAATTGACAATTTGGGGTAAATCTGGTAAAATAACTCATTAATTGTATTTAGCCCCTCATATGTTTACCCTCTGCTCTGTACTTTTAAGCCCGCATCAGGAAAGGAGGTAAAGGAGGTGGCATTCAGATTAGAGGTCAAGGGCAAACTTTTCACTGGGAGGCTGGTGAGGTGCTCGTTGCCTGGAGAGGTTGTGGATGCCCCATGCCTGGAGGTGCTCAAGACCAGGTTGGATGGGGCTGTGGGCAGTGTTTAAACTAATAGCTGGCAACCCTGACTGCAGCAGTGGAGATGGAACTAGATCATCTTGGAGGACCCTTGCAACCCAGGCGATTCTGCCATTCTGTGTAGGAACAGTTTTTGCTGGCCAAGCTATGTGAAATTAATTCTACACTAACTGATGTAGAGCTAATTACACAATGGAGATAACTGCTCCATGAAGACACTGTGGTTTGTGCTGACCAAAGCTGTCTCATTAGTCCTGGGATCTTCCTTGCTATCTACTACTCTGTACTCAGACCACAAACTCATTGGGTTTTAGGGCAGTGTGAGGCACATTACTACCTTCACCTGCATGCTGCAGAAGTCTGTAAGTAATGAATCAATCACTTTATATGTAGTTGGTAGTTGCCTAGCAGGATCTGCAGATGGATTGAAGCACTCTCTTGACTCTCAATGGAACCTAAATGTCTACATGACTTAAAAAACATTAGTGTCTAGTGTTCCATTTAGTTGCATAAGGACCCCAGTAAATATCTTCGTAAATTAGAAGAAAATGATAATCAAATTGCTTAACATTTGCAAAATGCTTTACGACTGATAGGTATACCAACTATTATTAGCTCAAGGGCAGAGCTACTCTTATCACTGCCACCAATATCTAGGCTTGTTTTACTTGGCAAGATTTAAACCTAACGGTTCTTATCATATAAAGAGAAAGAAAGTGTCATCAGAACTGATTGAACTATATATTGGCTTCATTATGTTGTAATGGCTGTCAAAGATAAACACAGGGGTGGCTTATCTTGCTTCCTAATCATCTTCAGGTGTAATGTTGTCATTCATTTTGTTAGCTCTCTCTTTTTATTTAAACGCAGGGGAGACCACAAACTGAAAAGTATGAATTCAGTCTATTTCTGCTTTCTATTGGTCTGTTTGTGGGAATAATCGTTTCAAACTCAGTGACCACAAATGAGCTTATGTTTATACAAAACTTCCTGAGAAAGTGAAAAGGGGACCTTCCAACCTTCGCTGATGGGTTAAAAGAGTTTCTTGCTGCACACCCTACTTGGGTCTCCTCTTGCATAAGACTGAGCTGCTCTTGCTTTTCCCACATAGCTACAGGTGTGTGGGAGCTTGTCCTGTAGCTCTGCTTCATCTTAATGTCCACAAGTATCCATCCAGCTGAGGTCTTCCCTGGCTCTTCTTGTATGTAGATAAAGAGAGACTCTTCTTCCTGTAATGAAGGCAAGTAATATCTTCTAATTTGCTAGCAGGAAAGGAAGAAGAAACTGTTCCATCTTTGCTGTATCTGTGTTCTCTGAGAAACAAGATGAGCCTGAAAAGAAGAAAGCAAAATGGTTGAGATTAAAACAAAACAATGCAGGAAGCCCTTCATATTCTTATTTTCTAGAGCAAAGGAATTAGATATTTTTTCCCAAAAGCTTTGCTGTTTCTCAGTACTTTATAAGTCCATTCCAAGAGTCTGAAAGTAACTCTCACTAAGGTTTATCCTAATAATAACCCA
Organism: Cyrtonyx montezumae; assembly: GCF_038088225.1. Lineage (NCBI taxonomy): Eukaryota > Metazoa > Chordata > Aves > Galliformes > Odontophoridae > Cyrtonyx > Cyrtonyx montezumae. Next base: position 157,081,063 of record NW_027072034.1, on the reverse strand, counting down.
TGATGGACGGCAGTAATCTTAGTAGACTCAAAAAGGGAGTGTATATCATTTAATTTTATGCACTTGAGCATTTGGTGTAAGGCAGTTGTTTGGGCTCCCACGATATCCTATGGAAGAAGGTAGGCAATTTCAGATAGTAAATATCCTTTTTTTTTTTTTTTTGTAGTTATTTATTTTAGCAGTGGCAGAGTTCCCCTTTACTGAAGACCCTCTGGAGGCTAGGTAGAGAAACACTCTGGCTTTCTGACTGTGTAGATATCCTCAGAGTTTGCCTAAAATATTCTAATAGGATCAGGGCCTTCAGAAAATGCTGTTTTAGCTGCTTTGCTTTCAAAACCCAGTCAGTGTCATAGCATCCTCCTTTCTTAATAGCCCACTGGTTTGAACAGTCATTTAGGAAGTGAAAGCTCTCTGTTCAGCCTTGAGAGAGCCTGGTTTTATCCTTCCTAGAAATGTGACCTAGATACTTTACAGTTCTGCTGGGTAGAGATATGCTACCAAATTGACCACAGCCAGCTTTGGAAATGGTGGCAGAGACCTGTGGGCATAGGGACCAACATGGGACACTCCTGAATTAGTATAGACAGGAGAAGCTGTGTGTCTCCAAGCTGAGTTGTCACAACTACTTCCAGAAAGAGAAGGCCACTGGAGGTGGTTTTCAACAGCAGACTCTTTCTCAGCCATTACTGCTGCCCTGGAGAGCCTGTGTAAGCCCTGGGACTCCCAGAACTTTTTGACTTCTTGACACAATGCTGTCCCGATAGACTGCATTTTGAAATTATTTTTCTTACTCTTAAGAAAAGCAAACCAAACTAAAACAAACATGACACCTCACTTAATTTCTCAGTCATATTTGGATTGTTAAATCAATTGTTGGAGTTTCATATGACATGGAAATATGATTTTCAGCCTTCCCTAAATCAAAGTCTTCTTTAAATGTAAACTGAACTTATATGATTTCATGTTTGTCATTTAGACAAGAGGAAAAAGTGATCTTTTTTTCTGAGGAACAAGCACAATATCTCTGATTCTAAAGAGGGGAAAGGAAATGAAAAGGAAGAAGAAAAGGAAGTGGAAAAGAAAGGAAAGAGAAAAAGAAATAAGAAATAAGAAAAAGAAAAGAAAAGAAAAGAAAAGAAAAGAAAAGAAAAGAAAAGAAAAGAAAAGAAAAGAAAAGAAAAGAAAAGAAAAGAAAAGAAAAGAAAAGAAAAGAAAAGAAAAGAAAAGAAAAGAAAAGAAAAAAAAAGAATAAAATCTTTAGTTATTGAATGGAAGGTCATATAAAGAAAAGAATTGTAGCTGGACTGATAACTGTGTCCCTTAAATTAATACTGAATAATTGGAAATGATAATTTGCAAGTGACATTTCCTGCATGGTTAACCATGCTATAGACTGTATTGTTATATTGTTAAAAATGAATAAATTGCTGCGAAATTGCTAATAGCATTTATAGCTTTAGAAGATAAGATAACAGTAAGGAGTAATCAAGCCACATTCTATCAAATATAAAATGACAATGTAAAATGACATCTGTAAATCAAAGCTGATGTAGTTTGCAATAACTGAACAGCCCAAAAGATGTTCAGGTGAGCTGTCCTGATGAATGATGGCATGATCAAGTGGACCATGCTGGCTGTATCAGCTGTGAGGATATTACTCCTTACACCTTGGGTGATCATTGTTGATTCTTATCATTGTTCTGCCCAATATATTTGATGTTAAAAGTTTTGTCTCAAAAACAAAAACAAAAAATAAAACAAAACCAAACCAAACCAAAAACGAAATGCCACCTCAATAATTGGCTACACTAGAAGAATCCTTTGGAAGACCAGGATGTCTCTGCTGTGGGACTTACACTTTGAGTGGAGTGCAATAGGTGCACAGGAGGCGCAGAAGTGAACCACTGAAAGGATAAGAAAGAAGGAAAAAATGCCTGACAGTGTAAGAAATGAAGAACTCAATTTATTTAGACTGTCAGAAAGAAGATTGAGAAAAGCTTTGATTACAGTGTATAACAGAGAGAATATAGGAATAGTTTAATCTGTCAGAAAAAAAGATAGCAAGAGTCATGGAAATGAAAGCTAGACATGTTCATCTTAGACATAAGGAACATATCTTTTTAACAATGAGGCTGATTAAAGAACTACAGGAAGGGGTGATGGAGTTTCCATTTCCTGATGCATGCTACGTGATTTAAATTGAGTCACCTTCCAGGGAGAGATGTGTTAGTTCAACACAAGTTGCTGGACTAGATACAGGCCTAACTGGGTGAAGTAGTACAAGAAGAAAAATCAGATTCTTTTTAGTAATAGATTTTAAATGTAAGAATTAAATACAATATGTTGTCGTTACTGCTGAAAACTTACAGAGGATGGTATAAGTCTGTTCATCTCATCTCATTATTGTCTCATCTCATCTCATCATCATCTCATCTCATCTTATTTCATCATCTATTGCAATGTAATTGAGCATAAAAATATATGATTATATTAGGTAATCTGTGTCTCCTCTACTGTCTTATGGGTATACAATTGGAAGTGTTATTATTATCACAATTAAGGCTTAAGCATATGTTTAATGTTCACTTAAACACTTCTTTTTTTTTGAACTTGCGGCGTTAATCATCATAGTGCAATAACTGAATCATTACAGTGCAGCAGGTTCTCAGTGTTTCTGTACCTTAGGCAGTGATAATACTAAGTTGTATAAACCAAGCTGCATTAGACCTGGCAGGTATTTGAAAGAGAGACCTCCAGTGTGAATGAATATTGCTGAAAAGAACTTCCCTTGAAGCTACTCGTGGACTTACTAAATGTGTGTTGCATTTTAAAATAGACAGTATGAACAGATGCATGCAAGAAAACATGAGAGGTCTGAATCTGATTTCAAATGAACATATGATATAGATGCATCTATACACGAATGCCTCAGTCTTTCTGTTGTTTCCATTATCTAAATACAGCATCCAGGCAGGTTTTGAAATCGCCATATCCTCTCTGGTCAGCCTGTTCCAGTTCTCTGTTATCCCCATCATGAAGAAATTTTTTCTCATGTGCAGATGGAACTTCCTGTGTTTCATTTCAAGTCTGTTGCCTCTTCTCCTGTTCCCAGGCATCAAAGAAAACAGCCTGACTCTAATCTGTTGATACCCTCTGTTAAGACATTTGTATACATTAATAAGATCCCCTCTCAGTCTTCTCCAGGCTAAACAGGCCCAGCTCTTTCATCTTTTCCTGAAAGGACTCACTCTAGGAGCTCCCTGTCTTTCTCAAATTAAAGAGTCCAGAACTTGACACAGTACTCCAGATTTATCCTCCCCAGGGTTGGATAGAGGGAGAGAAGAACCTTCCTCAACCTGCTGGCAACAATCTTAATGCACCCTGGGATACCATTGGCCTTCTTGGCCACAGGGAACATTGCTGGCTCATCATCATCTCTCTGTCCACCAGGATTCCCAGGTGCTTCTCTTCAGGGCTGTTCTCTAGGAGATCATCCCCTAACCTGTACTGGTGCATAGGGTTATTTCTCCTCAAATGCAGGACCCTGCATATGCTTTTGTTGAAAATCATGATGTCCTTCTCTGCCCACCTCTCCAGCCTGTGCAGGTCTCTCTGAATGGCAGTGCAGTCTATGTGCCACTCTGCCCAATTTGGTATCATAAGCTAACTTTCCGAGGGTGCATTCTGTGTCTTTTCTGAGGTCCATAACGAATAAGCTCAACAAGGCTGGACCCAATACAGGCACCTGGGGACACCAATAGCTACAGGCCTCCAACCAGACTCAGTGCTGCTGATTACAAATACTCCAAGCTCTGACATTCAGCCAGTTCTCAACCCATCTTGCTGTTCACTTGTCTAACCCACATTTTCTGAACTTATCTATGAGGATGTTATGGGAAACATTACCTAAAGCCTTGCTGAAGTGAAGGCAGATGACCTATTCTGCTCTCCCTTCATCTACCCAGCCAGTAATTCTGTCACAGAAGGCATTGATTAATCATGATTTCCCCTTGGTGAAACTGTGTCAACTGTCCCTGATCACAATTTCTTGTCCTCCACTTGCTTAGAAATTTTCTCCATGATGAGCTGTTTCATCACCTTCCTTGGGATGGAGATGTCGTTGAGAGACCTATGGTTTCCTGAGTCCTCTTCTTTGCCATTTCTGAAGATTGGAGTGAAACTGGTGTTCTTCCAGTCCTCAAGGACCTCTCCTGTTCTCCATGACCTCACAAAGACTATGGAGAATGGCCTAGTAGTAACATCTTCCAGTTCCCTCTACATTCATGGGGTGCATTCCATTGGGACCCATGAACTTGTGGGTTAAGCTTGCCCAAATTTCTAACCAAGGCTTCTTCCACCAAGAGAAAGTTTTCAATTTTCTGGACTTTCTGATGTCCAGAGTCCAGGTTTCCAGAGAACTGATTTCAGAAATGAAGACTGTAGCATAGAAGGCATTCAGTAACTCTGTCTTTTCTGAATCCTTTGTGGGCAGAGAGACACTAAGGCACAGACACTGTCATCTTATGCACTTCATCCCCTAAGGAAGTCAGATGACAAAAGGGGTGGCTATTTATCCAGATATCAAGGATAACAATACAAAACATAATTGAAGACAATAAAACTGTTGGAAAGCATATTAAACCTTGTATTTCCGAGCTTAAGATAAATTCTGGCTGTTAGAGAGGATTATAGTTCTATATTACAGCAAATAATTGATTTTCTGGGTCACTTCACATACACTACCAAAAAAAAAACAAAAAAAAAAAAAACGTTGATTTATTTTTCTATTAATTGCTTTTGACTTTTTTTTTTTTTGTCTTAATAGAATGATTTGATGAAAGTAAGCAGTTTCCCAAAATCATTTGGTGAGTCCTAATTGTTCTGTAAAAAGATGAAATAATTTTTTCTTCCATCTTTTACCAAGAAGGAAGATATGTTGGGAATCAAGGTAGGAGTCATAGAATATTTCACTGGTGACTGCTGTGAAGATTTTAATTTCTTCCTCATGATATCTCCTCTTCTGTCTTGGAATTTGGCTGGAGAGAGAGGTATTGAGCTAGATGGATTGCAATCTGGCTCAGGTTGATATTATCTGTGGCCAGGTGTAGGACACCATAGTTTAGAGGCCTTCCTTATCAATAATTACCTACAGTCTATTTGATTGAAATGTGAATATTCTCCATTGACAGTAGGAGGAGTGGTGGTCTGATAGTGGTAGGTAGTCTAAATTGCTCATCAGTCTCTTGACCGTACTCTCACTAAGAGGTGAGATACATAATTATAATAATAATACTGTTTATAATAATACTGTTCCCACATAATACTGTTCCCACAGTATTCTCCTAAGGAAACTGGCAGCCCGTGGTGTGGACAGGTTCACTCTTCTCTGGGTGGAGAACTGGCTGGAGGGCCGTGCCCAGAGGGTAGTGGTTAATGGAGTTAAGTCCAGCTGGCGTCCTGTTACGAGTGGTGTCCCCCAAGGGTCAGTTTTGGGGCCCATCTTGTTTAATATCTTTATTGATGACCTAGACGAGGGAATTGAGTGTACCCTCAGTAAGTTTGCAGATGACACAAAGCTGGGAGGATGTGTCAAACTGCCTGAGGGTAGGGAGGCCCTTCAGAGGGATTTGGATAGGCTGAACAGCTGGGCTGAGCAAAATGGGATGAGGTTCAATAAGACCAAGTGCCGGGTCCTGCACTTTGGCCACAATAACCCCATGCAATGCTATAGGCTTGGGGCAGAATGGCTTGAAGAATGTGGAGAGGAAAAGGACCTGGGGGTGTTGGTTGATGCTCAGCTCAACATGAGCCGGCAGTGTGCCCAGGTGGCTAAGAAGGCCAACAGCATCCTGGCCTGTATTAGAAATAGTGTAGCCAGCAGGAGCAGGGAGGTGATCATCCCCCTGTACTCAGCTCTGGTACGGCCGCACCTCGAGTACTGTGTTCAGTTTTGGGCCCCTCACTACAAGAAGGACATTGAGGCCCTGGAGCGTGTTCAGAGAAGGGCAACAAAACTGGTGAGGGGCCTGGAGCACAAGTCTTATGAGGAGCGGCTGAGGGAGCTGGGATTGTTTAGTCTGGAGAAGAGGAGGCTCAGAGGAGACCTTATTGCACTCTACCACTTCCTGAAGGGGGGTTGTGGTGAGGAGGGGGTAGGCCTCTTCTCCCTGATAAGTAATGACAGGACGAGAGGGAATGGCCACAAGTTGCGCCAGGGAAGATTTAGATTAGACCTCAGGAAGCATTTCTTTTCTGAAAGAGTGGTCAGGCACTGGAATGGCCTGCCTAGGGAGGTGGTTGAGGCACCATCCCTAGCGCTGTTCAAGAAGCGTTTAGATGAGGTGCTAAAGGACTTAATTTAGTAGTTGGGTAGAGATAGTGATAGGAGGATGGTTGGACTAGATGATCTTATAAGTCCTTTCCAACCTTATGAACTTATGAACTTATGAACTTATAATAAGGCCCTGGTAGTGGGCAGTTCGAGAACAAATTTATGCATCTACAAACTGAAGTAACATTCTCCAAGGTTAGACTTGCTGTAGGAAAAAAAATCTACTTTGGAAGTGACATCTATTTGGCAGTCTCATTTCCCTGAGATTAAGGGTCCTGAGATAACTGTTTACTTACTTGCAGTTACACTTGATATAATGATTTTGGTTGGAAATGGCTATGAGTTCTGTAGGGCACAATTATGGATGGGAGACTGATGTTACGTTTGCTTTGAGGTCTTTCTTTAGAAGGATATCTTCTCTCATCCATCAGCCCTCATGGATGAAATGATGAGTGAAGTCAGTCTAGATCCATATAGAAACGCCTGGGTGAGAACTGAATTACATTTCTTCTTCCACCAAGTTTCTGAGATATGGTTTGCTTTGCTTTGGCTGTGTTCAAATTTATGAAGCCAAAATGCAAATTAGGAAGGAACATTCATTGTCTTTTCACTGTGCAAGAGCTCTTAATCCTTTGGCACAACCTGTACCAGAACCCATTGGTAACGTCTATTCAGTCATGAGACAGAAGTCTATGGGTTCTATGGGTGACCGTCATGTGTGACAGCTACATCAATTAAATGAAAGCAACTAATGAAACCAACTCACCAGTCAAGGACATGTGGTACCTGGCCCAAGATTCCACTCAGGAAAGTTGACTGGGATGTCATGATACTTCTTTTTTTCTCACTGTGTACATCTGTCAGGGTTTTGTACTAAGTTGGGTGGAATGGATAGGCTTATTTATGGAAAAAGAAAAGAAAAGAAAAAAAAAAGATTGACATGTCTGTAGCACAAGAAGAATCAATTTCCAAATAATCAAGATAGTAAATATTTACACAGAAAATCATATTTACCAGATTCGGGTATATTAAGCAGATGTTTCTTGTTAGTCATTTTTATCTCTCTTTTTGTACCCCTGAAACAATCAAATTAAAAGCAATGGAAAGGAATAGCCATTTAATAACAACAAGAACCAGTAACAGGCTAAGAGAGCTGTTGCTGCAGTTTGTACTCCATTATCCATCCCTTCAGCACACCTGTCACCAAATACTAGCAGAATATTTTGCAGCTCTAACCACAGCTAGTTAAGACATTGTCACCTCCACCCAACACTTTCATGAGAGACTAGAGTCTAAACCTACTTAACCTCACTCAGATGCTTCACTTCAGTGTCCTAGGGGGATCTGTTTGGACTCTTATCATGTCAGTGGCTCATCTGCACAGTATGGACAATAAACCTTGGCTGCCCTATGAACCTGTTCTTCTACAAACTCCTATGAAAGTTATCATTTAAGAAAGAGCATAAGCCATTTCTTTTGCAGGAAAATAGTTACGTAGGAATGCATATGGTTCAGTTCATCTGATGGAGTTCATCTAGTAGTTTAGACAGAAGTTACTGCATTGAAGTCAATGTTTTACTTTTTAACAGGGAGGAAATAGGAAACGGCTCCTTCACTAGAAGCGAAGTTTTCTTAAATATGAGGGAGCATATCAGTAATTCCTGTAAATTACTTCCTTGGCATTAGTAATGCTATAGACTGATCCCAGCAGAGAATTTGGCCAACACTATGACCAGATCATATTTCAACAAATACTGTTCAGTGTCTTCATGTAAAACTGGAATATACGTGAGCAAAATAATCAAGAGGAACTGCTTGAAGCAGGTTACAATTCTAACAATAAAAAAATGGTCTTATAAAGCAGGAGTTCAGGGTGTGGTATCACAGGAACTCAACTGACACAGAGCCAAGACATGCTTTCTCCTGCATTATAGCCTCTTGGCATTTCAGAAAAGCAGAGGCACTTGCTTCATTGTATTTTCTTAATACAGATGCGTTGAATCTTCACATTGAATCTATAATAATAATAAGATAATTAAAAAAAAAAAAACACCTTCAAAACTTGATTTTTTTTTTTCTGTGGAGGAGGAGACACTACAGGAAGGCTGGTATGGCTACAGTTCTCAGTATTTGAAATCCAATGGGACTCTTCTGTACAAGAGTTTAATTTGAACCCAGTTTACCAGTTTAAGTCACTGCTGAATAATACAGCTTGAAGCTGTTCCACAATAAAGAACTGCATTCAGCTGTGAGCCTTATTGCTAGGACGCATCTGACCTTTCCCAGGTAAGCTGGTATTGCTTAACACTGTGGCTATCCCAAAACTAATAGAACCTTTCAGCATGGCTTAGGCTATCACTTCACTTCTCTGACATCAATTTCTAAAATAAAATAGAGGGCTAATTGGTAAATCAAGTGAGTATTTATTTCCTTCCTCATGCAATATAATGGTCAAATGTATTTTCAAATCTAAACTATCAACAATAAGAAGGTACAACTTAAATGCACATATAAAAGGGAGCTCAGCAGGAGGATGAAAGTTCAACTAGAATTTACCAGGCCAAATTTGTCACCGTTGGAGGGGATGAGTACTGCAGTCACTAGGCCTAGAGTGGCATGGCCAATTTTAATCAATTTAGTTGAAAACAATAGATTGTAATTCCCAGGTTATAACAATCCAAACTTATTTTTTTTGCCTCATCACATCATGCTACTGTGCTGAAATTATTTGAGAGCAATGAAAGTCAACATAAGTAGACTAAAATGTGAATTCTTAAAAAACTACCTTTCATTCAGTTCTGAAACTAAAATCATCCACTAATAGGATGCTTAGTGTATTTTGTGTCAGATTTTAAGTTGTGTTCAAAGCCAAGCCAGAAGGAACAATAGAAGCTGAGAAGCTGACCCAAGTGCGTTAAGGACTGAACCATAAACACTGTTCTAATGAACGTGAGATTTTCTGATGAGAAGTAGCAGGTAATGTGAATGACAGGTGTGAAAATAGATCTTCAATCTGTCAGAGGAAATGAAGAAAAAAAGGTTGGTGAATAAGGATTGAGGAAACTAACTAGACTCATGGATTTACAACTTCCCTAAATATCCCAAAGACAGGAAACTCAACTCCAACCATAGAGTATTTACAGAGTGTGACATGTTTCAACAGCCAGTCTGTCTGAATATGTGGATGACATCAGAAAGGATAAAGAAAAGAGGGAAGCAGTGTGAAGCGCCTAATCCCATTTGTATTTATTTTAAGGTAGTTGAAAGTATGAGCACCAACCATGAAAACACAGTCCCATATTGCTGCCTTCTACAAGAAATGTAGTTGAAAAAAAAAAAGAGTTCCTGCCACAAACCACTTCTAATCTAGGTAAAAGGTACAAATATCCTCTAATCACCACCCACGACTTGTGAGGTGGGGAACCTCCTGCCTTCATTAGAGAAGTGCACCCCTTGGCAGTGTTGGCAGTGCTTGCTCAACGAGTGCCAAGTGTTGAAGTGTCCATGTGATGACCATTCCCATTTCAGGTGCCTATAGAAGACACCTGATTGTATGAAAAAGGAGGAAACCAAAAGCATTCAAGAGTGCTTATAATTGCTTGAGCAAGCAGCTCTCCGGCCTTGTCCCAGCAGTGCTACCCATGATGCACCCACCACTGCCACCACACATGGGGCTTCCTCCAGCACTTGGCCAGTGTGCAGGAATCCGATGTTTAGAAAGCCATTTTCCTGTCCGTATAAACAATCTGACTACAATAGCCTGATTCCTGGCTTCAAGGCCTCATTTAAATGTTGGTCAGTTGAGGCCTAAATTAACATTTAATTAGTAAACTCATTACAAAGGCAGGAAGTCTCAGACTTTCCCTTCATTCTCTTTCAGGCCTCTGAAGGGAAGGACCAGGCCCGTCTTTGGCTTTCAGTTCAGCAGACAAATTTGTTTTCTTTTCGTTCTCACTCCTGGCTACTCTCCACCCCCTCCACTTTCAGGACAATTTATTTCCCTGAAGCCTACAGGTATGACCTGAATATGTTGAATGTTTGGCTGGAAATAATCTACTTAACATAGGTATTTCTATCTAAATTTCATCCCTGGAAGGCTTCCTCAGTGTTGCTGGGAGCTAAAGGAATGCTGGTTTTCAGGCATGCTGGGGTGATAACACTTGTCACCTGCATTCGCTAGCCTTTCTGGTAGGGAAATATTAAAAATAAAATGATTTTTTTGTATGATGTTGGAAGGTTAGGACCATTTTCTGTGTCAGACAGATGAAAAACATGCTCTTGGGCAAGAATGGCTAATGGTGAGGGTTATTATCAGGTGAAAGTACCAAGGCAGAGGACTAGACCAGCCTGTCCACAGTGAGGTACCTTGCTGAAGACATGTGATAGGACTGGCAGTGCAGCCTTTTTCCAGCATGGGAGAGAGTCTATAAATTCAAACTGGAGATTACCTGCTAGGATTTTGCTTGTCAATCTGTAGGATACAGGACCCTGCCCTTACCATCCAGTTGCTTTTCAAGAGATAATTTGGGGTAATTTGATTTTGCATAAAGGTTAAAATACATTTATTATCAGGCAGAGAACTTCTGTGTGCTTGGACAAGGACTTGAGACAGCCTTCTCTTTCAGAGCCTTTCACAAGTCTCTGAATATGGACTGGTCAGTGAGGCCCCAGTCTTTGTTTTTTTCTTCAGTTTTTTTCTAGATACCTAATGGTATCTAGGTTAATATTTAGCAGAATTCTGTTGGAACATCCTGTTCCCTATGTATTTCAGTAGCTACTGCACTCCTTTTTACAAGGCATTTACCCCCATCCTATTCCACACTAACTCCACTCAGACGGATTATGGGATGAGAAGAGACGTCACTTTAGTCTTTTTTGCATCCCTCCCGCTGGTGCTTTGAAATTTATTCTCCATTGATACCATGAACAGTAGTTCTGGAAGTGATACAGAGGGTGTAGAGAAAGAATAGGTGGAACTTATTGTCTTTTGCTACCTTGAGTGATTCCCTATGGACTGATTGGACCAGCTGTGTTCATCTTTAAAGTAGAAAATGATACTTGAGCAAATCCCCTTGGATATCTTCCTAGTAAATAGATCAGGGTGAGCACAGACTAAGAGGTGATTCATCTGCATCCAAAGAAGAGAAATCAGGTATTTTCTTCTTCTGACTATGCAAGCTATATCTCAAACTATACTGACATGCTAGTTTTTCAGATAGACAATTACACTGCATTCAGCTCAACTTAGGTGGTGTTCTTCCAGCATGTGACAAATGATGTGTGTTATTTTGTTACTACTGTGTTGTATTGAATTTTTGTGTTTGCTGTGATCAGGGTTTCAGCACTTACCAAAAATAAATAAATAAAATAAAATCATTAAGTAGGCACTTCTTGATCAGGAGATTTTAAAATGTAAAGGTCCAGCGCAAAAAATGGGAAGTCTTAGTCACCTTTAACCTGTTAGGTATTGTTGGAACTATATGTCATTTAAATATTTACCAACACACAATATGAGAATACTTTTTTTTCTTTCTTCATCATCTTTATTTTGAAGATCTTGTTCCAGAACCTCAGTATAACAAGCATCCTGTACCAGAGTGCTCTCAGTAAGTACTGAGAATCCTGTCAATGGAATTTTAAATGCAGGTTTGTATGTATGCCGGTGGTTGAACAAACAGCTTATACGAGAGCTTAGCTTTCCAGAGCCATGCTTCAGTTGTGGATCAGGCTGCATCATACTCCAGAGAAGGGACTCAGGTCATATCAGTTTAATTCTCCTTCCCGAAGCACTGATTTCTCCCTAACAGCTGTAAATAGTCTTGTATAGCTAGCTCAGATGTAGATACAAGCATGAAATAAGACCAGATGCATACCACACCTCACCTAGGTGCCTGCATAGTCTGGAGCCTTCTACAAGCATTGTATTTACTGTACAAACACTGACTGAAGATCCACACACATGCCGTAAGACTGTGTCTCCAGTTTTGCATACATGACCAGAAGATAGTATAATTGTTCAAAGAAAAAGGTACAAATGAACAGTAGAAGAATGATCCAACTTGCTGATGGTATCCCCAAGGGAATTTGCTCCTGTGATTTAGAGGTTAAAGCTCCTCTAAAAACTGTTTTTGTTTCTGAATATTTTTTCTAGTTGCCAGATATAAATTCTGGTGAAAGATTGCTATCTAATAGGCTGAGCCTGTTGGTTTGTAAAACACATGATTCTCTGAAACAGTGAATGACTGACCTCAAAACGTATGCACTTCAAGAGTAAGAATAAAATCTTACATGAATCAGTTCAACATTTTTTTTTAATTTCTTTTTTTTTTTTATTAAAATTAAAATCAGGAATAGAAATAAAACAGCCCAGAGTTCACGACCTGTTAAGGAATGCAATTAGCCCATAAAAATAATGACTGGGATTTGTTGCAAGGTAGAAACCTGATCCTTTAAAAAAAAAGTTTCCCCTTTGCAAAGTAGCAAATGATGGAGAAGAACAAAATAAGGATGAGCTGTTTTTATTTTAACCCAATTTCCCTCCCTCCTCAACCAGAAAGAGCTGTAAAAGAAAAGACCCATCACCTCCTGTAGTCAAGTTTCACAGCAAACAAGAAGTTCTGAGCAAGTCTGTGATGACTTTTATCTTTCTAAGTCTAATCCCATGATAAACCTCTTGTTTCCTATAGTGGATGTACCACTATTTTACTAGTTGTGAACTGTGATGGCTCACGATGAGGACTCACATTGTGGCTGGCTCATGATGAACAAACAGAACCTGACAGTTTCCTTCCTTAAAGTAAACAGAAGTGGTACTTAGACACAGTTCAAAGAGTTCAGCATTCCCAGATTGGCTATTATTACTCTTTAGGTGGGCAAAGAGACCCAGTACTTCATTCTAGTAAAGGCACCTTTTTTATTTTTCTCCCTTCCCCTTTTTTGACTGTCAGTTAAATGACTACCTAGTTACCAAGCATGCTTCTTTTTACAGTCTTCTACTTTTCCATGCAAGGTGGTCTACCCATTTTACATCACTGCTTGTTTACTTCTTTTCTGAGAAAAAAATCCTGGCTCTTGGATTTCTCAGAGTTTTAGCAGTGCTTCCCTTTGTCCTCAGAGCTACAGGGCGCTAGATTGTTACCAACAGTGTGAGGGATCATATGTTAATAAAGATAATAAATAATATGACTAATATGAGGCCCTTACTCCAAAGATTTCTGAGGCTTGACAGTTGTCAGTGGTATGAAGTACATGTACCTACATATTCTCCTAGAGGTTTTTACTCATTAATAGTAACAAATTCTAGGATATCTACAGCAGAAATAAGCTTTTTAAAGAGACTTTAAGTACCCTTGTCTACATAGAGTTCATAAAATAAATGCTATGACAAACAGTGTAAATTAAAAGACATTTGGTATTCTAAATTAAATCTGTGGAAACTCCTTCATCGTCATGGACTGCGTTCATTCTATGTGATTGTAAGAATATGCCTATAGTGCCATAACTTCTAGGTTTTATACCAAAAATAGGTGGAAGGGAGATCATCTCCTCGAACATTAAATGTCAGTGTGAGATTGATGATTGATTGATATAAATATTGAATAGATGTTCTGGAACAAATCCAGAGGAGGGTTATCGTGTCGGCTCTGACTGGAATATTTGCCATAACAGGTGAGGCTGAGAGTCCTGGGTTTGCTTGCTTTTAGAAGACTCAAAATCTCTCATATTATTAGTTAATGCAGCTACCTTATGGGGACATACTCCTCGGAGCTGCATGGCAAAAGTTCTAAGACAACAAATGCAGGAAAATGCTAACATATCATGTTTTCCACCTTGAGGGTGGTCAAACAGTGGAATAGAGGCCCAATGAAACTGAAATATCCATCTTTAGAGATATACAAAACTTGATCAGATTAGACTGAGTTCAGTGATGGCTTTACTTTGAGGAGTTGAATCTCCATATAACTATTCAAAGCCAAATTGTGATTACTTGGTTTATCACAATAGAAGGATGGCTTTTTTGGCTCTCTCTGTAAAGCATATTCTACCATTCCAAAAGTATTTCAGTTAGCTGTGTGTAATAATCCTGACTTGTCTGTCTCTCTTTCTATTGATTATAGGAGTTCTCTAGGAAGTAACTTATCTGAGTAGATGTGTAAACTCAATTGAGATAAAATATATACTTAGTCATCCAAGTTTCAGTTTTCATTGCATAAATATCTTGAGCTTCTTGAGAAATTCTGAGCCATCTCCACATGCTGGCAAACATGACACAGGGCTTCTCAAGGGACACTTGGTACCTAGTTGTGGACAATGAAGTCAAGTCCATCCTATGAGATGGAATAAACCCAGGTCCAAATGTTTTTCCAGTAAGTTATGTATAGAAAAAAATATTCAGCTCTACCTATTTTCCAGTGCCTATTTAGACTTCTGCTTTGGGCAGGCAAGATTCTAAGCATGTGAATTAAGGCAGACACTAATATATTGTTAGGTATGTTGTACAGTGGTAATTCTCTGCAGCTCTCATTGAGATAAGTGTAATTGAATTTTTCCAGGAATTGAGTTGTTTTTTTTATTGTTATATCCTCTAATTTAAAAAATGCTTCTATTGTAAAAAATAATACAAAAAGGCAAACTGAAAATTCTGTTTCATAGGTGGGATACTTTCAGAGATTTATTCTGGAAATGTGAAGGTTTTCAAGTTGTTGACAAAAATATCCTGTTTCGCACAGAAGTTACATGCCTCTTCTGATAAAATACATGTAACTCCATAATTCTCAGTTTAGTTGTGATGAAGTGTTTTGAACACACCAAAGGAGGGATCTCAATAATGAAAACTATTCTCTTCTGCCATAGAAGTCTTTGTTATTCACAAAATGCTGTAGAAAGACCTAAGATTCAGAGAGATGTAAATACTCAAGGTTTAAATTTGTAGGTTACAATATACTTGAAGGAGAAATAGCACATTTGCTGGTGCTGCTGAGCTTGTCACAAGTAAGAATGAGGTGATGTGTCACTGTTGTAGATTGGCTGACAAATTAACTTTGCTGACACTGTGCTGAGGTTAGAACTTCAACAAATGTTTTTTGGTTATCTCTCTTGGTTAGAGGGTGTGAGCAAAAAAACACAACCAAAACAGCATTTCTGTCAAGAGATATGTGTTTGTGATACTCATACCATCCCAAGGTTGTCTTCATTTGTTCACATTGCTGTTACCATGGTATGATGGTATCTTCAATGTGTGAAGTGGTGTTGGGTCAGGTTTGTAGACACTGGTGACAAAACCAGGGAAGGGCAAGCTGGGATGCTGTGGCTATGAATATCTTAGTGGTCTTTTCCAACCTTAATGATTTTACTATTTTGTGATTCTGTAATCATTCCCTTTCTATAGCTGAGTAAACAAAGGCACAGGGAGGAGATGCTAACCGAAGAGCGTTACAGTGATGTAGCCTGCAAGAGAAGTGAGCTATCCTGATTGCTCAGCATTTACCTTTTAACCACCAGACCATGAATCCGGTTTGCTTTGTTTTCTTGAGTTTTGTGCATGTTTGTTTTCCTCTTTTATGTTCCTAATGGTGCTGGTCCATAGCAGGCAATGGACAGCTGACAGATTACAGGAGGTGCCTGGCTGAAACTGGAGGCAGAATGCTTCACCAGCTCTGGGGCTATTTAACATTTTCCTACGCTGTGGATCTGGGTCCCTTTCACTCATGCTCATATAACATCCCTGGGGCAAGGACGGCAATCACCTAAATGGAAAAAGGAAACGTTTCCTGTGCCTTTAACTACTTTTAGTGCCATTTGGCAGCTTCAAAGAAAGCAACATGCTTAGTTTGGAGTCAGTCAGCTCTTAGTAAGTATTTAGAAACCTGTGATTTCTATGCACAAATCCATTGGAACAAGCTGCACTGTAGAAGCACAACACAGCACTATTAGGGAGCTAGGAAACACTTGTTGACCTCCCCAAGATCCATAAACTCCAAAACAAAGTGGTTTTAAACAACACCTGGGGCTGGTTTTCACTCTCACTTCACAAAACTTTGTTTGAGGCTCCATCTGCTTCATTTATTATAACGTAAGTACACAGGCACCAGTGAATCATCTTCACTTTCATACTTCTCTGTCCTTCCACGGAAAGCAGATCAGAGAAAAAGAGACAGGGCAGGACAAGGCCACCAGCACAAACACTGGAGGAGCCTCTTGCTCTTTCTCTGTACCTCACAGCTTCTGCAAAACTGTTAAACCACACTCCTAACTAGTTTACTGGCAGGGAGGATTGGCCTAAGCCAGGGAGGCAAAGCTTTGCTGCGTCTTCTTGAAGTGTGTCTGTTGGCACTCTTATTTAAATGTTGCATTTTTTTTTCCTTTTCTTTCCAGCTGCATATCCAGATTTTTTTTTTCTTTGGTGTTATGGTATCAGAAAAGAAAACAATTTTGTGTAGCTCTGATAACACTGAGAGATGAAAAAATGGCTCTGATAACACTGAGAGATGCTCCTGATTTGATGTCAAATGCAGTTGTGTATCCACAACTGATATTAGTGCAGATTTGATTTCAACCAATATTATGTTCTATTGAATGTTAGACTTGGAAATGTTCTTGAGTGCAGAAAGGTAAAATGCCCTAAGAGTTGTACTTAAATACGCCAGCGTCAGGAAGAGCCTCAGTATATGTTAAATAACCCAGAAAGTTTTTCAGGGCAGCAGATGATGACTGGTTATTACTGGTGCTATCATGGTGTCTCCTACGGACCAAACTAGCAGACAAAACACCACTGTGGTCACTGTTGTAAAAATCCAGCTTGGACACAGGTCTTGCTGAAGAAAGAACTAAAGCTGATCTGTGTCCTGGCCGTATAAATGGCCATTCCTTGCAGATCAGGACCCCACTGTCATGTGTCATTCACCCCTAAGTCCAGCTAACCTGCACAGAAGAACACTTCCAGAGGTTCCCTGATTTGTCCTCTGCACATTCATTTCTTTAATGTAGGCAGTGAGATACCATGACCAGGATGATGGATTAATGGCCTCAAGCTGTTCCAAGGGAGGTTCAGGTTGGATATTAGGAAAAACTTTATAGAGAAAGTTGTGAAGCATTTTAACAGGCTGCTCAGGGTGGTGGTAGAGTCACTGTCCCTGGCATTGTTTGCAAAAAGGATAACTGTGGCACTAAGAGACATGGTTTGTGGGCATGGTGGTGGGAGGTTGATGGTTGGATGAGGTGATCCTCTTGGTCTTTTCTACAACTTTAATGATTCTACATTTCTATGACTATATATCCTCACCAGGACAATGAGAATATCTCATCATGCTTATTTGTGAGGCTATTTTCTCACAGCTTTAGGGATCTTTATCTGATGCGGCAAGATAAAAAATAATAATAAATGGATACAGACCAGAGAGCACCTGAAATGTCTGTATTATCTCTGGATGCCAGAGGCAAAGCTCTTACTGGGATTATTCTCATATTATTTTGCCACTAGAGATTCTAATTAAAATATAAGCCTTGACTGAGCTGGGCATTGCTAACATAGAAACTCTGATCAAGAAAAGCTATGATTTTAAGTCCTGCTGTTCTAAGGGGGCAGGAGGGCTGTGCTGGTTTGGGTAGGTCTTAGTGAAATTGGGAGGATAAAAAAATAGAGGAAATCAGGGTCTGAGGGCTGGAAACCCTTGCTTATCAGGCTCACTTTCCTCTAATGAAGCAAAATGCTGGATGAAACATTTTCACTCCTTTCTTTCCCTTTCCTGGGGAAAGAAAAGAGTTAAGCAGCACTTGGCAGCGAGAGATTTCATTTCCCCCCAAAAGCAGGAAGCTTTCACTGGCCCTGGGAAAGATGCAGTGTCCTGACACGAATCATGCAAGGGAAGACGCATGGTAAATGTCACAGGAGCTGTGGATCAGCTCAGTGGTGGGTGTGAAGGAGCAAGAGTGAGGACAGTTCTGCTGAAAGGAGATTCAGTGAACGAGGTGTTACTGAGGGGCTGAGTGGCCTTTTGTCAGCCCCCTGCTGTTTAATAAGTGACCAGGGAGGTGTGTGTGGCTTTTAGCAGTGTTGGTGGCATTTTAATTCTTTCACAAGCTGAAGAGGGAATGAGATTCTCTGGGTTATTTTGTCTGATGTACTTTAGTGGTAAACATGTTTTCATGCTTTTGCTGACCTCATACAGACGTTATTTGGCCCTACAGGCCAATGTATTGGTCTGTTGGCCAATAAAGAACTGACATGTCCATCAACATACTGGGTTTATTTGAATCTGTTCTTGGTGCATATCCCTTCAAATTCTCAGTCTGTTTTCTTTCCCACTTTACCTGTGGAAATTGCATGTTTGAAAGAGACACAAATTTTGCTTCGGAGTTATACTCTTACAGTACAGTGGGAATTTAAAGAAGGTTAAGGAACTTAAGGGAAGTTTATTCAAAACTTAAAAGAAAAGCTTTCAGTAGCAATCATTTGGACCTTTCTTTTTTAAAAGGAATGTTAAAATGAAAGTGCTTTCCATTTGAGTTGTTTAACCTCAATAGCTCCTGAACACCTCATCCATTTCTGAAAATTTATCCAGATCTTTGAAAGGACACAAGTGCTTCTCTGCCTTTTAGGATGAGACTAGAGGACTGCTAATTCTCTAAAGGCCTTCTCAAACCCAGCAAGACCTTCCATACAGAGCAGGATCTAATATCACAACATTTGTTGGAGTTTGTATGACAGTAGTGCTCTGCTCAGACAGGACTTGTATTTTAGTTAGATTCTCCTAGGGCAAAATAATAGGAGAATAATCCCACTAAATGAATCGAGCTTTTGCCTAGCAGGGCTTCAGGGTTGTTTTGCCTATTCCAGGAGTTCATGGAAGTCACACCATGTTGGGTCCTCAGCAAAGATGTGTTGGTTGTGTTGTGGGCAGTGGTATGGAAGAGATGCCAGGATGAAAACAAATATCTATTATCCAGAACAGAAAGATGGTTGGGGGCAAAGAAATAAATCTATTTTGGTGTGTGATGTTTGACAGGCCTAGTTTTAGGCAAGAACACCCCAAAGCTGGCACAAAATGATTCAGTGTTTTCCAGAGCCAGGAATTCCATACTTGTTTTCAGAGAGCAGTCCTTGGTTGAGTAGTGCTCCTCTGCTCAGCTACATCATGGGAACATGTCTGAGGTTTCTGTTCATGATCTTTTTAATTTTTTTTTTATTTTGCTTTTTCAGTTTAAAAAGAAAATCCAAAACACTACATTAAACTTTTCCTCCATCTTATTAAAAGCAAGACAAAACAAACCTAACAAATTGCTAACAGGAATAAGAAAAGCAGCTCTTCAGAAATGACTGAGAAAGGGTCAAGCTGCAGTCAGCCGTGGAAAGCAGTGGTGGTGGGAGCATATGACAAGGTGGAGCCTGTGGGTGGAAGCTGTAGTAGGAGAGAAGGTCATTTTGTTGACTGTGACTATTTACACCAGTTGAGGATCTGACTGTCTATAAACTGCCTATAAAAGATGGCAATGCTAAAGGTCACAGAAAACAATCACGAGGACTGCTGGATGGAAATATTTTTTTTTCCATAAAAGTAGAAAGTGAAAAAGAGAAATCAAGTGTGTCTTCTGCTGATTCTATAAGTGCACTACGTCCTCTGTCTTCTGGGAGCCATGTGCTTTGACAATCCCTTGGTGAGCTGATATCTCTTGTTTTACTCATGCTAAATGTACAAAGAGTGTGGCATGAGGAGTGATTTGAAATGGATACTTAGGGGGCAATGCATGTGATGGCTTACATCTTAGATGGGAAAGCAACATTTAGAAACTGAGCTGCAGAAGGGAACTCAGGGATCTCTCCTCTGCAGCTCATAGGTGCTGCTGAGTGATGGGGAGGAAATATTTTAACTGCAAAGATCCGCAGGGTTTATTAATTCAGGCTCAAGTGCACTAATGTCAGTTGACTTTCCACTTCATGAGGCTGATTTCATCTGTTCATTGCTAAATATGCCAACCAGATGAGCACTTTTACTCATGTAAGAGAAAAGTCCCAGTCAAAACACTGGCTGTGAGTGCAGCCGGGACTCACAGGTGCAGGTTTACAAGGAGAGAGGAAAGAAGTGGGCTTTAGGTTCTCATTAGTCTCCATCTCCTTTCCTTTTTGGCCAAAGCTCCCAGCCTAGCTATGAGGCTTTTTTACCCACATCACCAAAGCGCTGCTCTCAGTACTGCTGTGGAGAGATGGACAGTGAGTTGAGCATGGGTATGGGGACAACTCCAGTGCATGAAGCAGCCATCGCTGCTGACCTGAGACTTTTTCTTTCCCTTTGTAATAAAACTCTAAGGTCTGTTAGCTGATTTTTCTCTCCATAATACTGCTTTCCTGGCTCCTGGCTAGAATGGCTTTTTCTTTTTTTGCCTAGACACCACAAGTGATTTGTTTCCCCATGTCTTGAAGGTATCAGCTATGATCACGTCCTGACAACATTTCAACTTTGTTGGTTTGACATCTCTGCTGCTATTCAGGTTTGATATTAGGAAAAAATTATTCTCAGTAGAAGTGTTGACATGCTGGCACAGGCTGCCCAGGGAGGTGGGGCAGTCTCTGTCCCAGGAGGTATTCAAGGAAAGGTTAGGTGTGGCACTGAGGGACACTGTCAGTGGGCATGGTGGGGATGGGATGATGGCTGGACTAGATGATCTTAGTGGTCTTTTCCAACCTTAATGATTCTATGATTTTTTGATTCTATGATTCTATGCTGGAAGCAACTGATACTCCTCTGCCCTTATATGTGACCTGTCCTTAAAAGAGAAACAGTTGGCAGGTTTGCTTTTCTCCAACATTTTTTTCCCTGCTGTAACATCTCCTCTCCTCCCCCAACACGCACATCAGCTATTAGGCATAAATACCTGGAGCTCCATGTACTTTTGTCAAAATTAGATGCCATTTAAACCTTCTTCAGTTCTCTTTGATGTTTCTGAACCTCTGCCCGCTTTTCATTGGAGATTTGTATCATTGCATCTTATTATGTCTGAGAACTTGTCATATTTTCCTGTAATTTCTTAGAAAGATGCCTTTTTTCATCTGGACATAATGTGGGGGACAGGATGAAGACTGGACATCTATCTTCTCCACTGGAATGAAGAGAAAGGCTGTGGGCCACACCTGGTAACTGAACAGGTATATAACTCTTCCCTACTCTGCCTTTTACATAGCCATCCCCATTGAAGGACTGTTTTGTGTAGACACAGGAGAAAGAGGCAGGGACCACAGGTGCTTTAGGTCAAATTCTTGTTACTATAGGATATACTCTATTTCACTGTATAACAGAATCACAAAATGGCTGAAGTTGGAAGGTACATCTGGGTCCATCTTTTCCAACATATGCTCCAGAGGGGACACCCAGAGCAGCAGGATCATGCTCAGATGTATTTTGAAATTCTCAAAACTGGAGACTTCAGAAACTTTCCAGCCAGTCTTTTCCACTGCTTCATTTCTTCCTGAGACATTTAATACCAGCCTCAGTGCACCTAACTCCTGCAAGTTACTCGAAGCACAAAGCTGGGGGAAGCTGAGCAGAGGAAAGTACTCGTGTTTGACCTTCTGCCTTCTTGTTCATAGACTTGTTCAATACTCCATGCCTGCACAACAGGCTGCTTTGGGCTCCAATCTTTTATATGCTTTAACAGAGTGGCACCAGAAGAGAATTTCCATTGTTCTTTGGATGCATACTCCAATGCTTTACTTCGCACTAAAAAACCCACCTGTCCATGCCTGTATACTGTGTGCACAAGGAGTCTTGGCCTGTTGCCCACTAGTATGTAAGAAAAAAATAAGACCATAAGATGCACTTTTTGTCTTCAGCTAGAATTATCACTGAAAAATATGCTGCTGCTTATTTTTCTTTTTTCTTTTTCTCTTAAGGTTACTGAGTGATTTCTGTGTTATGATGGAGTCAGTTCACAGTACTAAGTGCCAGAATTGTGGTTAATTAGTAGCCAGTTTAGGAAATTATGTTATCATTACCTCATTTTTTCTTAGCTTAGCAGCTTTCTTCTCTTCCACATCCCCCTTTCTGTCCCCTGCAACATTTTCTGCCCAAGGATATAATTTTTCTTAATGACATCCTTGTCACACATATAAACTCAAATCTCCTAAACATACCTCAGCACCTCAGCTCTCTGGTAGTTTGAAATCCCACTTGAATTAACTTTCTTTCGGTATGGACACTAACCAAGGAGAATCAAATCCCTCAAAAAATATGTTGTTCTTTCCTTTCCCTTCACCATCCTGGTTTTATGCTAGCTCTTGCCTATGCAGCTCCATACCAGGCTCTGGGGCTGACACTGGGCTGACCTCTGTGCAACCAGTGCTTGTTGATGATGCTCATGTTCACTTCCACACTCTGCTGGTCTTCTACAAGTGGAAAGCAAAGGGGAAAACATACACAAGGGAGGAAGCAAGCATGTCCCCACAACAACTCATGGCATTGTATAGAGTTAAAAACTATAAGATACAAAAGGATTGACACACTTTGCAATCAGAAATCTGCTATTCGTGGCAGAGAAGGAAAGGGAATGAAAATTCAGAAATGAACAACTTGGATTTACTTGTCCTCTGTTCAGATTTGCACTAAGCCAGGCTTTGTCCAGATCTATTAAACATCTCAGGATAAAAACACAAGGGAGATGCATGGAGGAGCAATCCTCTACCAAGTTTTGACCCAGAATGACTTGAGATTGGTCTTCTGTTACTATCCTTCTAGACGAAGTCAATTGAATATTGGATCTATCAGGGATGGAGTTACTTTCCTTCTGTGTACTCCCCAACCACTTGGAACACCTTGTGTTGAAACCTGGACCGTCTTAGGGAAGGGTGGCTGATATGGAAATCTCTGGAGCACAAAGTTCTGAGCTGCTAAAGCTGAAACCAAATATCTGAACTGCTTTCATTGGTGTGACACACATATTCTATAAACAGGAACAAAGAAACATCATGGGTTGCTCTTGCTGTGTAATATTAAAACATTCAACCCAATGTGGATTTTGTTCTCTTTTTCTACCTCATCTTGTTTCTAGTTCCCTCTATGTTGATCTGTCATACCATGAGTGTATTTGGCTAAATTAATCTCTGTTGCCTCTTGTAAAAGGGATTTGATCTGGATTGCAACCTTTAGGATAGTACTCCATGCATTGCCTCCACTTCTTTTCTCCTATACTATACATCAGTTTCCTCTTCTCAGCTCTCACGCTTCTCATGCATTTGCAGAATGGATAGGACTGGCTCACACATTAGTCATTTCTTCACCAAGCTGATTATAAGTTTTTGGAGATTTTGCCAGCCCTAAAAGCTTCTGCTGCTCTTCTCTGCACTCCTCCCACTCAACATGGATATGAGGGGCCTGGAAATGCATGTGATAATCCACACATAGTTTTTCCACAGCTCAAGGAGAAGGACTTTTACTTCCCGACAGTTATCACAATATTGAGACTGGCCAGAATCATCCAGGCTTTTGCCATATCACATTTCAAGGCAGAACTATCTGTGGCCTCTCAGGCAGTCTTTAGGCTAGGGAAATAGGTAGTGTTTGAAAGTGAATAAATGCGTTACTGAATTTTAAACAGGACTTTGCACTGAGGATAAATCTAGCTTCAGTCATATGAGCTGGCTTAGCCAACACCAGCAGTGGGGTGTGTGGGAAACATTAATGTATGAATTTCTTCCATATACTCACCACTAACTCCTGTTGAAAATTGAGTGAGTTGAAACACGCTAATTTTTTTCTAGACACGTGTCTTTCACTGAATATCTCTTCTCCCCAGATTTGTTCTGACAAACCATATATTCAAATATTCTTAATGGTAAATGTGTTTGTTTCTGTTTTGCGAGGAGAAATCTCCTATCCTTCTGCTGCTCAAGTAGTACACCTCTCAGGGCAGTTTTCTGCTGTGTCTCTGCTGTCCCTTGTGATTCAGAGCTATGGAGGTCCCAAAAAGAGAACCTGTGGAACACCATAGCAAAGCACAGGACGTTTTCAAGAGTTTTACACTACTCTGCTTCTCCAGGATGTTACATTTTGACCATCCATGCAGTTCCTACAACCATCCATCTTTCTGTAAATATTGTTTCTGGGGTTCCTTGCTCCTAGGGCTTCATTCTGGTGGTTTTCATAGTGGTTTTTATCATCTTTTCATCATCATGTAGGTAGTTACCATCAGAATGTGATGGTGAGAGCCAAAGGCAGCACTTCAGCTCTATGGAAATAGCGACTTTAATCAAGAAGAGAAAGTTCCTTCCCTTGCTTGCTGAGTGAAGAGAAACCATGAGAATCTCAACCAGTCCAGAGTCACAGTAAGTTGCTGTGGGACTCAGCTGTGGGAACCAGCTTCCAAGCATGACCAGAGCTGGCAGCAGTGTCACAGCATGTGGGCATCTCCTCTGCTAACACACCCAGCTCTACAATGTCCAGCATGCCCCAGGGACACAGCTGAATGCCATAATGTATCCCTGGTACAGATGCCCTGCAGCTAGTATAAGGTTTCTTTTAAAAAGCCTAATTTGGAAGGTTAGGTTGCACAATAAAATGCTGATGTTTGTTCCCATCTTCGTCCCTCCTTAAAGGAAAAGAAATTGGCACAGCTTTTTCAATGCATGTGAACCTCCATGCCTCCCTGTTTTCCTGCCTGCAGCCCCTCTCCACCAAAAGCTTCAAATGCTTCGAACTGGCATCCTGATGCAAAGCAGAGCTATTTCTTTTTTTCCTATTCAACACAGGGATTGCTTCTGCAGGTAGCTATCTTTTAAGACATGGATTCCAGTGATGCTGCACTGTGGTCTCAGCTTATTTCTCACGCAGCTGGATGCATTTCAGGCGTGGTGTGCATCGGTGCTTTGAACAACACTTGACTCCTCAGATAGCCATGCTGAAGTCAAAGGCCATCTTTGCTGAGTGAGGTGTTATTTCCAGAGGGAAAGACACATCTGTACCCTAGCTCAGACTATTTTGTTCTGAATGTGTTATAAATATCCAGCTTCTGGGATGAGATTATCATCTGAGAATCTTTTATTTATTTATTTATTTTTCAGTAAGTCGTTTTTAATCTTCATGGCAGTATGCAACCTAGAAAAAAATAACTGTAGCCACAGAAGGTAAATTAGAAGATATTTGAATTTAGTATTTTGCCTTAAGACTTCTAGGTAAGCTTTCAGTTTTTAACTCCTGACATCTCCACCTTACAGACATACAGCTGTAAGGACTGAAGCCTAGTCACCCCTAAGTGAGTCTAAGGCCTGGGGTTTGCAATGCTTAGCTCTTTTCTACCCATGCTCTGGGGGATGATTTTAAATGAGTTGAGTTAAATCAGAGAAAAATTTCCCCTACTGGAGACATTTGTGATCTGAAGTAAATGTCTGCACTGACTTCATTTCATTTGTTTAATTGAACATCTTGATAAGATGCCTGAGTTGAGATAACATGGTACAAAGACCCTTAAGTTGCTTCTCACTGTTTTCCTCATGTCATCATTTGTCAAATAGAAATGTGACATAACTTACTTTCCTATATCAGCTAGCATTACTGCAAGAGAGTTAGGAAAAAAAAAAAAAAGAAAAAGAAAAAAAAAAGAAGGTGACATTAAACCAGCTAAAAAAATCTCAAGAGACCTGCCAATCAAGAAAGATATTTACCGAAGCTTCTATTGACCCATATATGCTCTTATCTAGAAACCTTTATCTTCTAAGACAATGTTGACTAACAGCTTTTCCTTTACTCTTGTTTCTATCTTAAAAGAATAACAAATAAGCTTAATTCTTCACAAAATCTTTAGCAAATGCCTTTTAAGCCAAACACAATGGTGGTTATTTTAAGAAGGACGGCTAAGCACTGCAACACTTCTCTATTTTTCTTTCTTCGTTTTTCATATTGGAGCACTTAATCACAGTTAATCTTTGCGCACAAGGAAGACACATTAACTTTGTTTGCACAGGACTGATATAAAAGCTTTCAACTCCTCTGTTCCCTTCTTCGTCTCCCTGGTAAGCTGCACCATTTTAAATAACAGATAAAGGAAATGCTGCAGATTCGATGATACAGTATATCCTTGCTCATGTAACTGCAGGGACTTGACTCTGCAAGCAGTTACAGCCTGACAGATGAGCCAGCCAAAGCTGAGCATCTGTAAATCCCATGGAAAGGTCTGAGCCAAGGAGAAGGGCCCATCTTATAAGGGTGTATGAAAATAGCTGCTGAGAAGATGTCAGTACAGGTATGAGGAGAGCACCTCCCTGTACAGTAGAGGCGTTCAGATGTCTCTATTCTTTGCATATACAATCAAGCTCCATTGTCAGTGCTGCTGCCACTTCCCAACATTTGTCTGAGTGTCACAGAAACAGAATTTTGAGTTGGAAGGGACCCTTAAAGGCCAGCTCCCCTGCAATGAACAGGGACATCTACAGCTAGATCAGGTTGTTCAGAGCCCTGTCCAGCCTGAGCTGTTCCCTCTATGTTTTTCTTCAAAGGCCATAGCAATAGTTTGCTTAAGAGTCTTGTTTTAATAGGGTTTTATTCTCCAAGGAGGTGAAATTAAGGGCTAAATCTCAGCTCCACTGAAGTCAGTGAGCCTGAAATGAATAGAATTTCTTTTGGACTGATTCCGAATCTCACTGTGGAGGGTAATGGTAATTTAAATGCTTTTTATGGCCTCTTTACTCTGTCAGAGCAATAAAAGGGGGCTTAGTCTTTGGCTACACCCAAAAGTTGTCCTGCTTAATTATCTTCAAATAGTTAAAGTAATAAAAACCTTACCCTGCTCCTTGCCTCCTCCCTCACACCTAGCAAAGCAGATTTGCTGGTACAAATGTACTGATGTGGGGCATGAAGGGAATTAGGCTGCACTGGCTTGGGGGTGTTGGCTGGAAGAAGATAGCTGTATGTTAATTCGTTAAGTGAGATCTTACTCCTGGATTTTTTTTTTCTGTCTGATATATGGGTACTACTGAAATCAGAGCATATTCTGGGCTCTTGCAGCTGAAAGTATGCTTTGGCTACGTTATGATCCCAAATTGGGTGCAGAGATGAGCATGGAGACGTGTGTCTTTGTTTGCACAAGCAAAATGTCTGGATATGTGGCCCAGAGGAATGATATTGCAGTAGACCCTAATGAGGGCATGTGGGAATCAGGACTTTGGGGTATGTCATATTGCACATCCTTGACTTTCTCTAAGAAAATCAGCAGGAATAAAGAAGTGAGGACTGAAGAGGAGACGTCCCATGGCAACTTTTGAAGATGTTAAAGCACAACTAGAAATCTACCTTTCCTGACTTGACAGTTCTGCATCCTGTTCTGTGTTTGCTAGAATCCAGTAAATCACCAGGAGTAGGTGTTTTTCCAGTGTTTTATGTCTCTGTTCAAGCATTTCTGGGAGTTACTCTCAGAAAGCAAACTGAGAAACACTGTGCATACTTTGGCCAGGAACCATTTTGTTTCTCTATGAAGTTCTGTAGTATAAATGAATGTGTATGTATATGCAAACAAACACAAAAAATATTTGTTTGGTGGTCAGAAGAAGCAAAGCTGCCCTTGCCCTTTCATCCTGAGATGAGAGGACATTAGATCAGGCTAATAACCAGCTAGACTTATTTTGTTGTTATTATTTTACATAAAAATAAAGCAAAGAACACTTTTTCTTGTTGTTATGTTTCAGCTGTACTATTTTATCATAACAGTAATTAGGTACAGGAGGCTGCTGCAGCCAATACCCTAATCAGCCATCCAGTAGACTAAGAAGCCTGAAAGTAAAAAGATCTTCTCAAAGTACTTCTCTGTGGCAATAAATAGACCACAGCCCTGGTGGTGAGTGGTATAACATGACTCATATTTACAAAGACTCCCTCTGTTCCCTGTTACCAAACAGTTTTGCCTCCTCTGCAATGTTCACTTTCCACATGTATGCATTTAGTGTCCTCTGAAGTGCTCCAGGGCACGTCTTGCCTCCTCATGCTGCTCTCAAAGACAATAGGTCTTCCATGGATCCCTGTTTGTATGTGACAATCTGGTGCAAATATTAAGGGTAGTCTATGGTGTCACTCGGATGTTGGTGTGTGGCCAAGGGAATGAAGCTCCTAGACAGTACAGTCACTGGTGACAACACAGTTGATCTGTGGGCTAAATAAAAATGTCTTATTTAAGGTAAGCTCAGTACATTTTTAGAGGTCACTCTAGCATAGCTAGACACTCACCAATTACAGTGGGAGTTTGCAGGTTAACATGTAAAAATCTAAACTTAGATACCCTAATACAGGAACTAAATTTCATGCTGAATACTCCTCTTCCTACAGTCATCCTTCTCCTCTCATCCTCCTACATGCATATCTAAATGCCACTTGAAATGCATAAGCTTGATCGTGGATCTGACCCTGAGTACCTAAGGCTCCTTTGTACTAATGAAAGAGTAAATATCAGGAAAAAAAAAAAAAAAGAGAACTAAGCTTCTGAAGCATCTTCATGTATAGTGCAGATAAGGCAGAGGAACCTTTCTTGCTGTATTTCTTTTTATAAAGTGCCCTGTTCTGCTCCTTTAGGACACACAACTGTCTATCCTGGGGAAGTAAGTGTAAGGAGATTGTTATTGCAGATATGCTCATTTCTAGCTCTATGTCCTAATGACTGCACTGTGTGTGTCAATTGGATCTCATTGACTTTGTTAAAAAAAAATAAATAAATAGAAATGAAAAACAGGCTCTTTAGGTTTCTTCAGATTCCCAAAGGAAGTTTTAGTTCATTGGCTTTGGGTATCATCCTACAGTGCCTGAATACTGGTGCTACTGGTTGGGTCTTGGAAGGGATTCAAAGGCAGCACTGTACAAGAAAACTGCACAGGTCTTGGCATGTTAGATAGTGGTGGGTAGTGGGGTTGCTTAATAAAGAAGTTCAGTTCAAAGTGAAGGTAGAGGGAGTGTAGGCTCACAGATCATAGCACACATGCTAGCCCAGAAATGCCAGGGTATTTCAGTTGTCATTAAAACATGCAGGTACACGAATTATTGGTAGAACTAACCATCCTGGGATGCCTGAGCATGGAGCCAATAGAGGTAAAGCATTTCCAATTTCTAGCCAGTTTGAATGCTTTGGCAAATTGTTTATCTTGGAAGTTACTGAAAGTCATATTCATTTAATTAGCTTTCCAATGTACTGGCAACAGGTCTAGCAGTTTATCTGTGCTCAGACCGCCTCCATGGTAGGTGTTTTTCAGGTCCCACACACTGAATTTTGGAAGCAACTTCAGGAATTATGAACATGAAGGATAGATGATACTTGTCTTAGTGAGGCAAGACGTGGGTGGGCTCTTCCTCACCTAGCTTGCACAGCCAATACCTGCCAGAATCTCTCGCAACCCACCTGCCAGCCCAGGGCTGAGTTTTCCTTAGAGTACGATAAAGATTTTCACATAGATCTGGATGCCTTGGATTCAGAATACTTTTGAAGGAGTTTCAGTTTTTAGGGGATGAGATGTTCAGCAAAGAACACATAGAGGCACTGGGGGCCATATTTGAACTGCCTCCTATATATTGCATAGCTACCTCAGGATAAGAAACCAGTGTGATTCACATTACTCCAGTCTCCTTAGTCTGAACAATCAAAACCTAAAATACCCAAATTAGGTGCACCATTACAGTTTGGAGATAATTAGGACTATATTCCAGATCTGTGACACTTGAAAGACAGGGACAATGATGAAAAGAACTGTTTTGTTTTTCAGAGGAAAGCAGGGAGGTCTTGACCTTTTCCTTGACTTTATAATCCCCTTTTCATACTTTTGGATGCTCATGAGATAGAAAATCTTTCTAATTTTATTTATTTTTTTTGTACATGGTAAGAAACTTCTTCCAATAAAAAATATTTAATCTTTCATCATTTCTCATTTACATCTATCTCACTACCAATCCAGGAATGCCAGTCTCAACAGAGACAATCTCAAAAAACAGACAATGAGACAGGGGGAGTAGAAATGTGGACTTCATTTAAGACATCAAAGCAGCTGTTAACTGAGTAGTCCAACTTATAATGTTGGTAAATTTTCAATGTGCCTTCACAGAATGAGATACACAATTAAAGAGTGGAGGTTTTATTTTGATGAGTAAGTAAATGTTTCATTTCTAAAATGATTTGTCTTAAATGAATTGCTTAAGGTTCTGTTTATAGTCCTGGAGTGCTGGAGCACTGTCACACCTTGCTTGGGTAACATCTACCCTCGGGGACTCTGAGGAACAACATCTGGGCCTGTCTTGTTTTTTTTTTTTTTTAATCTAATAACTTGTAGCACTCTTTGCTTCCCAAAGCAATGAAACATTTTCTCTGAAGTTCATGTTGAAAAGAGCTTCACAAGACACAATCCTGAATGACATAATGACAGAAATTGGAGTTGATGATCGTTATAGACTCCATCCAACTCAGGGTAATCTATGTTAGTTAAACATTTACTTATTTACTTACTTCTTGTTCAGAGGACTTGCTTTTCACTGAATGTTGTGGCTTGTGCTCATGAAGTACCTCAAGACCGGGTACGTTTGGAGATCCTGGTGCAGGCACTGCCAGAATGGGAAGATAGAGGAAGTAGAACATGATGGAGGGAGAGAAGATCTGCTTGTGGTAAAGGACCTGAATGATGTTCCTGACAAAGGGGTTTTGTCACGGGATTTCCTAAATGGCACCTTCCAAAACTGGAGGAATGTAACTAGACTTATCTGGGACTAATTAGTCCAGGTGAAGGAAAATGGGAACTGTAAACTTTTTAAGAGTCCTGGTTGCAATATTCATCCAGTGATTACTTCAGTCTCAATGAGAAAACAGAAGAACTACTTGCAAGGAATACTTTCACCTTTGTTTACTCTTGGCCTCGAGGAATGGATAAGACTATCCTGGGAGAGCAATACAGGCTGCCCTTTTCCTCACTGATGCTCCTGCCAATACAAGCATTCTGCATTTCTCAGGTCACTGAATTCCCTGAATGTCATATGAGTATCATATTCTATGACCCTTTCTATGATTTTTTAAAGAAGCCCCTGTTCATCTCTGAATGCCAAAGATGAGGTTAATGAAGTGCTCAATGCTCTAATCAGAAAGCAAATAAAAGAGAACACAAAATTGTTCTTTGGGAAAACCTCACTTTTTTAAGGCAGTCTCAGAGTCTGCAGAGCTGGATTCCCTCATTTTTAATGTTTGACATCATCACCATCATCTCAAAGACTTTCTGTTTGGAATTGTAAGCCAGTATTGAGCACAGCTGGTTATTTTAAGACCAGAAGGAACCCAGGTCAGAATTATTGGGCCTCATATGTTGAACACAAGACTTGCAATATGTCATGCTTCCTGTAGCTGAGAAGAATGGGTATTAGGGGAGGAGGGGTGTGTTATGGCTAACAGTGGCAAACAATAGATACCTTGGAAAAAAAGTTGAGAATAATCATCTAGAGATACTTCCTGAAACACTCTCCCAGGTGTCATCAATTTGCATTTTCAAGACTTCCTGAGCCAGAGAAGTTACCATTGTATTCAGTAGCCCTTAGGGTATTTTCTTCTATGAATTTCTCTAGCTGTTCATTGGACCTAGGTGAGCGATCAACAAAGACCTGTCACTCTTGGCTCTGGAGACCAATGCTGCAGCTCCTGTCCTGCTGTGTGTTTTCACCTGCCAGGTGATGCTGGTAGGGCTGGTCTGGTGTGTGTCAAACAGCAGGCTTGGGAGGAACCACAGCAGTGGGAGAGGCTGCAGGGCTTTACTCTAAATGGAGCAGAGCACCTGGGAGGACACTTCCCTCAAATGAGGGCTGACACCCTGATGTGATACAGATAGAACTCTACACCTCTTTCCAAAACCAGAAACAGAGAAGGAACAGGGGATCTGGCTACTGACAAGGTTGGATGCTGCTGCCAAGAAAATATATGTGGAATCACAAAGTTATTTAGTTAATGTCTTCTTGAATATGGACTCCTAAGACCCTTCATCCTTGCAACTCCACGCATTCCTTACCTCCACATCTTCACATGCACCTAACAGAATCATCATAGAGTTGTAGAAAGGCTTAGACTGGAAAGAACATTAAAGACCATCCAGTTCCACACCCCCGGCCATGGGCAGGCTTATCACTCACCAGATCAGGCCACCCAAGGCCTCATCCAACCTGACCTTTAATGTCTGCAGAGATGGGGAATCCACAGCTTCTCTGCACAGTCTGTGCCTCACCACCTGAGTAAAATACTTTCTTCTAACATCTAACCTAAATTTCCCCTCTTCTTAGTTTAAAGTTTCTCCCTCTAGTCCTATCACTATCAGATCATGTAAAAAGTTGCTCCCCTCCCTGAACACTGGAAGAAAAGGCTGATGTTGACCTCAGTGATGCACAGTCCTATGTGGAATGATAATCCAAGGGAAATATTCTTAACCTAGCCGAGGTCTTTCTTGTGTGTGTGTGCCTTCCCCGGCCTTGCTGTGTCACAGGTCTGGAGGCATTCCCAACTCTTCTATGTCACCATGGAAGTGAGCCAAGGTATCATGAGGAGGGCTTTACGTGAATCTGCCCTCTCACAAAGCCAAATGAAAGGCAGGATGTTCCCTAAAACAGCCTCTGAGAAGAACAAGTTAACCCAGAAGGTAGTAAAAGCCACACAAGAAGTACACAGGTGCAGCAACAGTTCTTGTTTGGTAAATATCACCTCCACAGGAGTCTCATGAAAGAAGATGCCTCTTCTGCAACTAGGAAGAGTGTGGTTAGGAGCACTAGCTGGGTTAATAAAGGCTGTTGAAGCTTCAGCTTCCGTTGGTGGTTAACCCTGTGACATCGCTCAGCTTCTCTGAAAACAGCACCTGACTGATACACAGCTTAATAGTGTGCAATATAAACACATCTTTATCACATTAGCCGCCCTCCGAGCGCGCAAATGAAAGACGCTACTTAATCGAGCAGAGGGTACTTTGTACATAACAAGCTGGGGTTGTGCACTGCTGAATAATTTAGTGCTCAAGTTGACATGGGTAATCAGGGCTGCCCCTGTCTGTGAATAACTGCTGGAGCGGGTGCAGGGCAGAGAGCTGAGATGCGATAGGAAAATGATTGCCCTTGTGGTTGAAAACCAAAACTCACCGACCTATTTCCTAGCAAAAATGTTTTTTTTTTTTTTGTTCTGGTGCTTTCTCTGTCTCTCAACAAGAGATGCTTGGATCTCCTGGTTGACAGCTGCAGCTGTTCATCTGCTGGAGATGAGACCTGGCTTTGCAGCATTGCCACCTCAGTCTGCAGCTCTGATGTTTCCTCTATGCCAGAGCTCTGCAGAGAAATGCAAGCAGCAGAACAGGATAGGGCCCTGAGCACTGAACTGAATTCTGCACTAGGAGGTTTTGCATCTCCAGCCCAGAGCCATGCTAATGTCCAAAATCACTACCACATCCTGAGCTGAGTGAAGGACTGTTCTCTATCACTCTCTTTGTAATCTCAAGTAGCCGTTTAAATGGTTTGCAAGGTTCACAGTCTGTTAAGAGACGTGCATTTCCTCCATTCCTAGGCACTACTGATTTCTATTTCTTATACTGAGGAAGATGAGGGAAATGCATCTTTAGTGAGATCCAACTTCACCAATAATATCTTCAATTCAACAGCTTTTTCCTCTGTAAACATAGGCTTCCATGATGGCATTTTATTTAGAGTAAAATATTATTTTTTTCCTTCAGAATTTTATTTGTCTGCAAAGCATCATATGCACACCCATGGCTCTGTAGGTTCACTACAGTTTTAATATTGTGTTGGTTCATGTTTCACTCACTCCACTTCAGCACAGCGATGTGCACAGTGTTGCATGCTGGTAAACAGCTCCCTGGAGGTCTTCCTTCATCTGCTCCAGCTCTGCTCTTCAGAGTTCAAATGCAAAATCATTGAGTTTAACAATTCCCTCCACAAAAATATTCTCTTTTCTTCTCTGATGCAGGATCAGGCCTGCACTGTACCATGCTACTGTGGGTAGATCATACTCAAATTTCATTCCTCATACTTTCACCGCAGGGCCCCCATCCATTGGCAGTGACAAACACTGTTACCCTATCTCTTCTTCCTTTCTTCCCCATCCTCCTCTCCCAGCCACCCTCCTTTGCACAGCTGGGCTCAAAACAGCAATGATTTCTTCAGGCATTAATTTATGAATGGTATAGGCATAGCTTTGGAAATTTACCCCTTCTTGCCAACACCCTGCTATGTGGAACACCTGCATTTAACAGCAGAGAAAGAAAACAACAACCACAGTAAACCTTGGGTAGAACTGGTTTCAATTAGGAGCGTTAATTGCAAGGAAACAGAAAGGTAACAAAATGGGATCTTTGCTTATTCAAGCTCTCCTCTCTCTGCCCTCTCACCCTCACTCTCCCCCTTTTCATTCTCTGCAGCCTGGGTAAAGCACCCACCCAAGCACTCAGCATCTCCAAAGTGTGTCCACTCCCTGCCAATCTCTGCCATCTTTCTCATCTGTCATCCTCAGAAGAGGCAAAATCTCAGGCATTGGCTCCTAAAGATGTAATGGACCATTAGACTTTCTGAGACAAATTCCATATCCCAGACTAAAAAACATATGCTTCTCAAGATATTACTCCCACGTTGATCCAGAAACTTGTTTTTAACTAAATAAAGGATACAGAGACCTCAACTTCTCTGCTTTCTTCACCTCATCACTACTCTCCAGAGCTTGGGACCCTGAGCATCACACAATCAACATAGCTGATTTCCTGACTGCATAAACTCAATAGGAGGCTGCGAACTTCCACACGTGTTCCTCTCTCCCCATGTGGCAAATATTCTCAAGAAACCTGAAAGGTGCAATTTTCCTGTTTTAACCCAGATATGCTCAAGGTGCAGTTACTTTCATATTTCAATCAACACAATTTCATGTCTCTTGGCAGAGAGAGCCTGGTGCCTTGTGTGGTGTCCACAGGTGTTATGGCTTCTCTCACACTAAGGAGGTGAGAGGAGATGGTTTGGAACCTCTCACACCTACATTTCATCATAAAAAAAGTTAATGGATCATTCCAGAAAGTCACTGCAATCTTTTCAATTGCTTTTACTAGATGTCGTTTGGGACATTCTTGGCACAAGCACAGTCCATCTGCACCTAGCTGCTGCCCCTTGAGAACCAAAAGTGGGTTGTGTACAGCACTAGCTCTCAACTGCAAGGCTATGCAGACTCTGGTTTCCTCCACCATTAAACCTGGAAATTGAAATCACAATATTGCTGCCCTGAGCCAGCAGCACAGGGCATTCAGCTTCCTCCTCCACCAGCAGGAAATCCTGGTGATGATGGCCATGCTAGCAAGAGGTTCTACAGATCTCCATCCTACATAATGATTTCTAGGCTAAGGTTTATTTATCCCAACATTGTTTCTGATGTTATTGTACTATATACAAAGACATATCAAAGACATATATATATATATATATATATATATATATTTGTCAGGTCATTTGGTTTGCTCAGCAGCCACGTTGCTTTGTGCTCTCCTTCAGCAGGAACTGCATCATGTTGTGTCTTGTCCTTAGTGGCCTGTGATGTCCTTTTTATCAGCACAATCTGGTGAAAGCAGAACTCAAGATATTTAGTCTAATGGATTTTAATCTTGAAGAAGCCAGGCTGTCATCGCTGGAGTGAATCTGTATTCTTTGTCATCTGAGTCAGTGCAGGATATAAATACTAAAGATAGGACTCAGGTCCCATCCATCAGAGACTAATTCCAGCAAAACTCAAGCACATAAGGAAAAACAATTGGATTTTTGCAATACTGAGGAGAACAACATGTAAGATCACAGGGCTGATGCAGACTCAGAGGACTTAAGAGCTCCCCTGTTTCTGTCTGTAGGAGATGACCCCTTGGTAATTCACATGCTTAAGGTTGGCACTTAGGACTAAGGCATGGATGTGTGGTTCATGTTCAGCAAACCTACTATCCATTACTTTACTTATTAGGGGATATTTAGATTGGATATAAAGAGAAAGTTTTTTATGATAAAGATAGTGAAGCAGTTGCAAATATTGCCCGGAGAAGTAGTGGACGTCCCACCCCTGCAGATATTCAAGATCAGGCTAATCTAGCTGTAGCTGTTCTTGTTCACTGCAGGGGAGTCAGACTAAATTAATTTTAAATGTCCCTTCTAATTCAAATGATTCTATTATTCTAATTCTCAGCAATATATCTTCATGCCTCTTTCACCATGAAGTACTAAGAGAAGTTCTTGGTCCTTCCTATGCCAATGACCATTTTTGTTTCAAGGAGGCAAAACCAGACTCGTGGGAGGTAACCAAGACGAGACTGCCACCTTTCTTACAGCAAAGCCTCCTGTTTCAGCAAAGCTTCCTGCTCATGACACAGGCACAAAGGCAGTGCAGACAGCACTCAGCAGAAGAAACCTTTTGCCCAGGCAGGAAGGTTTATCTGCCATTCTCCTGCAGTGCTGAGTGCATGTGGTGAAACCGAAATCTTGTTCAGTGCAGCCGAAGGACGTAGCTGTGGTTGCTTTGCAGTGAAGGAAGGGAGATCAGTGTGTGTTTGATCTGGGGGATGTCCTGGTTTGCCCTGTGCCATCGTTAGGGCTCCCAAACTTGCTGTGGCCAGGAGGAGCTGAGCATCAATGCACAGTGAACAGCATGAACCTTCCTGGCTGTGACCAGACCTGACCACGGGGAACTGTCATGCAGTTCCTGGTGTGGTTACAGTCGTTACCCCCCTTTGTTCTACTACAACTCTTGTCTGTCCCTTCTCACAGTTAATTTCCTTGTTTGCTTTTGCAAAGGTGGGATGGGCCATGCTGGTTTTCAAGCAGACCCACACTGGGGAACTGGAAACCAGGCTGGCAAAAACCTTGCTTGTCTGATAGGAATGTGGCAGTTCAGCAGTGAACACAGAAAAATAAGCAAAATGATCTTTTCTCTCAGCCCTATTGCAGATATATTTATAACACTTTCATCCTGACTTTTCTCTTTCCTCTCTGCCTCAGTTTCTTCCCACTTAAAATAAGGAATGATGCTTATGTTTTTGACAAAGAGCATGCTCTATCTTGTTGCTGTGGCTTGTCACAGAAACGGATAAATAGATTGTTCTTATCACCGAGTGAGAGGGCCTTAACAGTTGTGTTTTTCATGAACCAAGCCCCACCGTGTACTTTCAGTGTGCATACCACTTCTACAAGGTTCAGTGCAGAGGACTGGAAAGGGACTTCTGTCTGATCACATTCAGTCCCTTGTTGTGCCTCTCAACCTTCTCATTTTCTTCCTCTTCTGAAAAAAACTTTCTATATTTTGACCAGCTTGCCCTACCCTTACCCAGAGCAGCTCTGTATCCATAATACGTTAAAAAAATACCCACTTTTTTCCACAGTGACTTGGGAATGAAACCAAAGAGAAGCAAGATAGGAAAGATTGAAGGTCAAATCTTCATAGACTTTCTTGTGAGTAAGATATTGTATATCTGGATGGAGGTGGCTGGACTACGGAAAACAGAAGAATGCAACACTTGGAAAGCAAAGTCAGAACAGTCACATCAGTTTCATTGCAGGGTGGTGGAAGTATCACTCTGGGTGTGCAGAGGTCAGCGTGCTTGGTTACATGAGCAACTGGTTGGGTGTACATTGCCATTGGGCCACACACGACCATTTGAGGAGAAATTATTTTCTATAGCCCTGTAGCCAGGCTTTTTCAATAGGGAAAGAATGCCAGCTCCGGGACTGGCTTCAGCACGATCCCAACACTGCTTCCTCCATCAGTGGCAACTTTGCTTTCCCCTTGCTTTCCCCTTGGTAGCCAAGTGTTCCCAGGCCATGTGTTTGTAGGGGCTCTTGAGAAGATGAATAAGCAAAGGTGTAAAGTCAACGTGCACCAGCTAAAGACCTTTAAGTATTTGTGGGGATACTCATTCAAGAATAAAGTGGCCTTACACTGCTGTAGCTTAATCCTCCTCTGAGGATTAACCACTAAAGGCATTTTAATCCTAAATGAGAACATGCACACGTGCTGTAATTTACAGGCACTGACTTCACACTTGCAGTTAGTGGAGTTGCCTTCATTCTTCTACATGTCCCTGTGTAGGAGAGCTCTAATTAGATGCAATTGGAATTCAGGTGATGCCATGGCTATTACTTCTTTCTTTGAGATTTCTGAGGTTTGGGTTTCAGTGCATTCCTTGTATTTTTTTTCCTTTTTCCCCTTCATTTTTATATACCCTTTAAATTTTGGTGTATGTCTACATATTTGATTAGAAGAACCTCAGATGGCAGAGTTAGAGAAATACTTTTGGGCATTAGAGATGTTTTGAATCCTTTCAGAGATATAAGACAGCTTCCAGATGTGGCTTGGAATAATTCTTTGAATGTGAGAAGATTCTTCCTTCAAACACATGCTTCTCCTCCAAAGAGGCTCATAACTCTCAGTACTCAGCTAAGCTACTTAAGTTACCTATTTGATATCTTAAGTCTCTATAAGCATTGAAAAAGAAGTAACTTTCTCCGGGGTGGTTCAGTTTAAAAAGTTTTTGGAGAAATCTCTCTCTGTTGGCTATATGCAAGGTATGTAGTATAGGCAGACCAGACTTAAATTTTGGTAGTGAAACAGTTCTCCAGTGTGCAAAGTTGCTTTTTTGCTTCCAAGAGGGAGTTCACTCATGTTATCTGCAAATGGGGACCAAGACCATGTACATTGATTTTCTCATTGTCAACGTCCCAGTATGAGGCAGCTACAATGAATGAAAATGGGGAGAATTGGGATGTGCTAATACACCAATACCTTTACTAGCTGGGAAATTCTGCACTAGCCATTTAATAATATCCAAGAACTCCCATTACCATGTAAGTTAATGTCTGCAGGTAGAGGAACTTGGACTCATATTACTGCCAACATGGTGTATTTATCAGAAGAAGATTGGATCTTCAGATGTGGTGGTACTTAACAGGCAAGGTACTGATTTAGGACATTGGGACTGGGAACGAAAGCAAATCTCCTCTTTCTACTGTGCTTTGTTTTTTAATCTGTGAAATAACATCCCTTTTCTTTGCTTTGAACCTTCTGGTGATGATTTAGGAATCTAAGGTACTTCATCGGTGACTTGAAACAAGCACTAACTTAACTTTGGAGTTCAAGAAGTCTTTGGACAAAGCTCTCAAAAATAAAGCTTGATGTTTATGTGCCCTACATGTAGCCAGAAGATGGACTTGATGATCCTTGTTATTCTCTTCCAACTCTGGATATTCTATGAGTTGGTGATTCTATGATTTGTCTCTTTGACAAGTTTTCTTCCTCCATTGACCACACGGAAAAATGATTTTCCCCAGTTAAACCCAGTATTTGAGTAGTATTGGGCCCCTTACTAGTGTTCTGGGTGACAAAAAATCTGACCAAAATGAAAAAGAATGGGGTATTAAGTTAATGTTATTATAACATATGCTAAACCTGATATATCATTTCTCCCATA
Source organism: Cyrtonyx montezumae (assembly GCF_038088225.1). NCBI lineage: Eukaryota > Metazoa > Chordata > Aves > Galliformes > Odontophoridae > Cyrtonyx > Cyrtonyx montezumae. The sequence continues at coordinate 157,041,284 of NW_027072034.1, read as the reverse complement.
AGGCATGTGGATACCCTCTCCCATCTGTGATTATTTACTAATTATTTCTTCAGCCAAAGGTGTTTGTTACTTGATGGAACTGAAAAAAAAAAGAAAAAAAAAAAGAAAAAGGCAGTTTCAGCCTAAAGGCTTAGGCTGAAACTGCCTTTCACTTATAAGCATTTTCGTCCACTGAAAGGGAAGGAAAACAGACATGATTCTAAGCTCAAAGGAATGTTCATTTTTATTTTTCTTTTGTTGATGATGATTACTCTGTGTCTTCATGGGTAGCATAAAGTATCCTCAGCAACATTCTGGTGGTACCTGGATATCCCCACCAACCAGGTGGCTATTACCAAAAAGCTTTCAAAGACAGCATAAAAGCTTAATTTCTACAGTAAAATATGCTTGAAGAATGCTTAATTATACGCAGGGAATCAGAAAGACAAATGATATTTAAACCATCACAAGATGTAGAAACGTGCTTCTTTCCCTAAGAGATGCCAACTGACCCCTCAGTCTTTAGGGCTGAAAGCTTCCCTAGGCCTTGAGGCAGACATCCTCTGACTTGAAATGGCTTGTGCTTTCATTATAAAGTAATAATTAAATTAATATTTGGAGTAAATTTTAAAGTGACAACTTGCTATATTGCAGGACAAGCTTCAGCACTGCAGGCAAATGAGAACAAGCTGCAGCGAGTATTATTTTCTATCCTTCCTTGTGTCAAACCTCATTCATTTAAATCATCAAGCTCAGCAGTGCTTAAAACAATTTACAAAAGAAATTCAATAAATTATATGAATCCCCTTTTCATAGAGGAGGAAACTAAGGCAAAGAGAAATGAAGTAGCTCGGCAGGCTCTGCTGTAGGGGAAGGCAGAATTCTTTGAGCTAGTTGTGGCTGTCACACCATATTGTGCAATGCCACATGTAAAATATATATTCCGTCACTGTTACAGAATAAATCCTAAGCAAATAACAAAATACACTAATTCACACTGATTGTACACCTTACCTTTTTTTTTAAGCAATATGAGAACTACTCTGTGACCTTCTTCTCACACTAAAACAAGATGTTGCATAGTTAACTCTAACCATCCAAAACTTGAGTTCAAGTCCTTTCCAAATCATGAAATAATGACATTTATATTTTTCAAAGTAAAATAATAATAAAAAATGCAGAGAAACAAAAAACACATTTTCTAGCTCAGTCACAATGTGACTTGAAAGCATTTCCCCTGGGAAATACCATGAGATTCATACTACCATTAGATATCAGGACACAGAAAACAGTTGCTTTCAGCAGTGCTAATGAAAAAATATCTGATTTGGAAGAAAAAACTTCAGTCCTGCACTAAATAAACCCATTGACAGAGTGAGAAAAAAGACAACTGTCACATCCATGCTCTCTGTTTATAACAACTTTATGCCTTTTAGGGGATGAATTCTGCCTTATCTTACATAGCTGAGTTTCATGGGGGTAAATGTGTGCTTAAAGGGAGGTACATTCATTCATGCCCTGGTGAATTTGGCCTCTAGGTAGCAAGTTCTTCCCCATATTATACCACTACAAGCTCATGTGCTTTCTAGGGTAGGGAATGTCTTTTTGTTCATTGCATGTAAAAAGGGCAGAGTGAATTGCGGTTCTAGGCCACAGTTTGGGGCTCCTAGGCACTACCACATGCTGCATAATTAATATTAGTAATGAATAATAATTAATAATAATAATAATAATAATAATAATAATAATGACTGAGTATAACTGAACCTCATAACCTTGCCCTTGGGTGCCTGAGTAGGAAACTCAAGCCAAGACAATTCAAGAGAGACATCAACAGGGTTCCTTACAGCAGCCCTAGCAGCTGGCTTTCATAACAAGCATTATAAACGTGTCTGGGAGGGGGAGGCAGTGCACAGCAATTTCACATTGCTAGGCTCCATGTGCAGGGCAGTGTACCATCACCAATGGAGTCATTTCAGTTTCAACTGGAAAGCCAGTGGGAGTTACTACTGCAGAACATTTTTCATTGAAGGGAGAGCAGCCCCAGAAGAAACACACGTGAGCGTCACTGGGGTGTAAAATGAATTACAACTGTTGCTGTTACATCTTCTGTATGAAGGCACAAGTGATGAGACTAGCTATTATGGGAGATTGCTTTATGACTGCAGCCTGTTGGCTTTCACTGGGACGATTAGCAGTTCTAACTTTTGCCTCTTAATTCAAAGGACTGATATCCAGTTTTCTTCTAGAAAGTTTCTCCTAACAATTTGTTTGGGAGGTACTGAACCTCCCCACCTTCCTTTGATGCCTGTGTTTCCTAAAATGAAACTTCCCTTGAGAAATCATATATATAGTGTAGAAATTATAATATAGAAATATAGAGAGGGTATAGAGATTAGGGTATAAAATTTTTACTCTGCACTGGTGAGACCTCAGTTGGAGTAGAATGTAGTACATGATGTGCTTCGTACAGAAGAGACACGGATCTGTTGGAGCATGTTCAGAGGAGGGACACAAAAATGATACAAGGGATGGAGCAACTCTCCTATGAGTACAGGCTAAGAGAGCTGGGGCTGTTCAGCATGAAGAAGAGAAGGCTCTGAGGAGACCAGAGAGTGACTTCTCTGTGTAGGGTGAGCTATGAGAAAGAAGGAAACAGACTCTTTAGCAAGGTCTGCCATAGTAAGATAAGGAGAAATGGTTTTGGATTAGAAGAGGGGAGATTTAGATTAAATTATAAGGAAGAAGTTCTTTTTACAATAAGGTGGTGAGGAATTGGCACAGATTGTCCAGAGAGGTGATGGATGCCTCAGTCCTGGAGACATTCAAAGTCAGGCTGAATGGGGTTCTGAGCAATCTGACCTAGCTGTAGGTGTCCCAGTTCATTGAAAGGGAGTTGGACTAAATGATCTTTAATGGTTCCTTCCATTCAGACAATTCTATGAAATTATTAAAACAGTTGGAGTTTCTATTCCTTACTCCAGTGTCACTATTGCTACTCCATCTTCATGTTCAGGCTTCTTGTGGATTCAGAAAGCTGTTGGATACCTGGAGAAGAGGAATGAGGTCTTCATGTCATTCCTGCTGCGCAATGTTCCTGGTCCAATCTTCTTGTAGGAAAACTTGTCCTTCCACAGCAATGCCCAGGACATAACACAGGGAGGTTTAGCACATATTTAAGTTCTCTGGTAAATATGAACAGAGTCAAGCTTTGCACTCAGAAAGGAGAAAATGTTTTGTCAGCATCTTCCAACAACAATGTTTCTCCTGGTTTCCATTTTGCCTAATGTCATTGACTCTCCCAGGAACTTCCCTGAGCAGTGATAGAAAAATAACAATCAGAATAAGCGAATACCATATGGTTAAAGGGCTTTACCATGACAGGACAAATTCTGGCCTCTTCCAGTCCTTGAAACTCTAAGAAAATCCTAGCGGTGTTGCAGTGAATGTAAATCCAAACTCTGCAGGGCCTTTCCCAATTATTCCTGGAAGGGAAGAGTCTCCACTCTCAACTCCACCACACCCCTGCTCTTGCCAGCATCCAATTTTTAAGTCACAGCCGTTAACCTACTGTCAGTGCCTTACAATTAGTTTTTTTCTGCCCCAACCCCTCCTCCCTGGAAGGCTTTTCCTGAACTTCACTACTCTGATGTTTAGAAATCTCCCAGTTTCCAGTCTTACGGCCAGTTTGTTCTTCTGCCAACATTGTTCTTTTGCTTAAATAGCTCATTTCCCTCCGTGGAGCTTACCCACCTTCCCCTCCTTGCCACATATTTATAGAGTACTCGTAGACCCATTTGCTAGTGCATGCTCAGCACCTTCCAGTATAGGTCCCTGGCATCCGTCTTGTAGACATGGCTTAAAGTGTTTCCTCTGCGTCTGAACGCAAATAGAGTTCCCACCCTGTTCCAAACATGGTGCTTGCACATGCTGGACCTGGTCCAAACAGCCTCGAGTTTGCCTATATCCTTCGTTTAAATAGCAACACAAATAAATTTCAGCCTAAGTGACCTCATGGGATGGGCTCTTTGCAGAAAGGGAGAGCCGTGCCCTTCTCCTAGCTCCCTCTACCCAAGGAAAAGGGCAAGTTCAGATGCTGACACTGGATGCTCTTCTTGCCCCACTGCTCCCCTCTGCTTTGTTTTTTGTGTCCCACAGGGGAAGAGAGCCCCTGCAGTGGTGCTGATAGGGCTGGAATTGTCTGGCTGCCAGGGTGAATCAGAACAGCTCTGTCTCCAGCATCCCTCCGCCTGTTAATTAATGCATTAATGAATTGCCTTCTAATTCCTATAATCCTAATTTTATTTTTTTTGGGGGGAGGGGGTGCAAACATGCTTCCAAGTTTGCTTAGCTTGCCCAAGGCCATGAAAGAAGTCAGTGGCACAGCCAAGGAAGAAATCTGGGTGCCGTGACACCTGGACTGGGCTGTGCTCGGCAGGCAGTAACTCCCTGCACCGATGAGCCGAATGTCTCTCCTTCAGGTAAAACCTCCCATGCATTGTTTCCTTCTCCCCAACTTGGTGCAATGGTGCACCTTTTTTTTTTTTTTGCCTTGCAGCAAGACAACAGAAGAGCACGTAACAAACTGAGATTTGAAGCTTTCTTCAGCAGTTCCTAATCTCTACAAATGTGATATTCTTTTGTGGTAAGGAGCTTGGGAAACGCTCCCTACCTCCTTTGTGAAGGCTGATATGTTGAACTGGCAGGGTATTGTTTTCACTTCTGAGTTGAGCTTGCTTTCTGTATGCAGATAAAACTTCCTTCAAAGTCAGTAAGAGTTCTGCTGAAGTGCATAAGCCTGATTTGTTTTTAACTTATACGTTACTTCACTGACATAAACAAGTTCAAACTAGTGCTAACACTATACACAGCTGCTGCAGTAGGAGCTGTGTTATGATCTGGTTAGTGCATTGCAGCGAGAACTGTTCAGTTCTGATCCATAACAGTTTTTTTTTCTTATTTCTGTAGTTAATAAGAAATGGTTTTTTCCATTGTTCACACAAATACATTTTTATCTGCATATCTAAGTAAAAATAACCCCCAGAACTGCATGTGTTAACATGAGTGGGATTCTCTACAATACAGTTGATATTATCACTATTATTTGTTGTTATTTTACTGTCAATATTATTCAGAGTTCATTACAGAGGTAACATTTGAAGACAAATTAGGCAGAGTTTTTACTGCCCAAATTCAACCTAGAGCAACTCCATGGCCTTTGAATTGACTCATCTGGAGATGGTTTCATGGACTTTGTATATAAAGTGACAATTACCTTATTTTCAATTTCCTGTGTAGTTGTTATTCACCAGCTCAGCCTTTCTACTCACCAAATGAGGATTTAACTAACAAAAATATGCATGGATCTTATTATATAGATTCATTCTTCCAACACATTAATGTTTCCTGTGAGAGGTGGAGAGTGTTGAATTTACATTAATGTTTATGGCTTTTGGGTGGGAAATTTTCACCTGAAAAAAGAACCTACTCTGGAAATAACCTGTGTATTTAATACTTTTTTTTGTTCTTTGAAAATTTATAAAAATCTGAAGTGACACCAACACTGCTAAGGGGTTTGTCTGCTTTCTGCTTATGACTAAAATTGAAAGTAACCTCAGTTTTGTAGTAAAGGTTATAAAATGCACAGAAGTTTGACCAAGCTCAACTCTATCTCATCGCTCAAGTGGGACTTGAAATGTCTTGGAATCAAAGGAAAGAAAACCAAACGTGAAGCCTCACCACCCAAATGCACAGATTTTAATTGCTCCAAGGGCTGCTCAGCCTGCATCCTACTGCCCAGAGAAGCACCCATCTGGATTGATGGGCTGAAAAGTGCTGTTCTCACTGCTTACGTGAGAGAAGGCATAAAGACGCTGTTGAGGATTTATGGGGAAGAAGCTGTGGAAGTCCTAAAGAAAGAGATCAGAGGAGGAGGCAGAAGGGAGGCTCCTGCCTGGTGGTATGAAGACTGCTGATTCAGGGCTGCAGCCCTTGCAGAGTTAGTGTGCTCTGTAGTGCGAAGGGAGCCAAGCCACTTATGCAATATTAATATTAATAACTGCTTTGCACTTCTATAGTGCCTTTCATCCAAGGATTTCAAAGCGCTTTACAAACATTAATTAATTAAGGCCCATAACACCCTGTGAGGTAATGCAAGTAGATATTACAGCTCATGCAGAGGCCAGAATTGCCAGCATTACAGGTATAATCCTCTAGCAAGAGTTAACTTATGCTTGAGCAAGCCTTCTGACTTATAGGCATAAACAGGCTTCCCTTTAACACTGAGCATGTCTTTTTTTTTCTCCTTCTTCCCCTCGATCTGTCAGTCTTCTTACAAGAAAAACTCCCATTACGAGGCAGCCAAATGAGGTGAACGTGCAGCACTTCCATCTCCCTGCTTGCTGCTTCCTCTTTGATTGCCTGATAAAATTGTAGGATATTGAGAGGCTGCAGAGTCCTGTCGCATATTAGTGTCTTGCTTCTGTGGGGTTTCCCTGTACTAAGCATACTTTGCGCCAGGGAGGTTAAAAAAGGAAGTGAACTAAAATATGTTTTATGGCACATTCTTATCAGATGACCTCCAAGCAACCTGCAGACATTAGCAAATGCAGTGATCATAGCAGCTGGTCATAAATGTCATTAGTGACAATTTAGCCAGAATATTTTAGCTATTCCTAGCTCCTATGTATCAGGGCCAAGGTGGAAGCTGGTGGGGAAAAGGTAGTCCTGACAAATCTGCCTCCCTGTTGACTGCAGCCCTTGTTTAACACTTGTCCTTTCCTCTCTGACCTCAGTGTTTGCACCCATCTCATTGTCACTCTGCCTTTCCCTGCACAGGGAGATGCAGGTAGTGGAGCTATGGGGCCCCACTTGTCCCATGAAGCTCTACATGCACCTTCAAAGGGGTCTTTTTTTGTCAATAGTCGCTCTCTTGCCAGTGATGATAAATCCTCCGGCATGGGACTGGATGAATTAAGTAACCTGGGCTGGAACTTTCTCCCTCTGACCTCCACACACAAGGAGAGAGTTGTCCATCCTGCATAGCTGTTTTGATAACTTCCCAGTATGGCTGGAGAGACCCTGGGAGGAATTTAACCAGAAAACAACTTTGTCAGGATTTGCCCATTCAATTGCATTCCGAAACTGTGCAGACATTAGCTAATTAATGTGGTGAGTTCATTAAACCAATTAATTGCATTTCTTACTGTGAGTGGGCTGGGGCTATCTGTCATCTTTGTAGAGTGCAGTTTAGGGCATTAAAAATATTCTGTTCATCAAATTAAACTTTATTAAATAATAACTCCTTCCAAATTCTAGGTTAGCAATGAACAACGTCACTCTAACCACAAGAGCTGTTTATTGTGCGTAAACTTCATTTACATCCCTGCCAGCTGTGATAAAACAAATTCAGATGCATATTCTCAATACAGTAAGCACTTTCTCCCCTTTCATAGCCTTGAATTAACCCAAAGACTCCATTCTTTTGTTCAAAACTTCCACTGAAATCAACAAGAATTTTGTGTGGAAAGAACGCAAGGTTGGGAATTTATAAGTCCTCGTGTTAGCCAGCAAAGGCATTATGCTTTCCACAAGGGGCTTTTTGGCAGGCAGCAGAATGTCTTACATTTTTCAAAGATACACAGAACTGAAGAAACAATTAAAGAGAGAGAAAAAAAAAAGAAAAAATAGAAAGGAAAAGGGAAAGAAAAAAAGAAACAGAAAGAGAAAAAGGAAGAGAAAGTGGAAAAGAAAAAGGAAAATATCTGGTATTTTGCCTGTTTTTATTCTGTGTAATTCTAAAGTGAATACGAATCTCTTCTTATTCTCAAATAATTACTTTATAATTTGTGTTTTAAAAGAATCTTTTTATAGGGCAAAAATGTCTTCCCAGATTTTAACACATCTCTCAAAAATAATGGGTTTATCTGCTAGTGGGAATCTTTAGCATGGCTTTCCTCTTCCTTAATGTTCATATGTTTATTAAACAACAGAGTTATAGGGGTTACTATAAACAAAAAAGGCTTTTTTTTTTTTACTGTCCAACAGATACCCTTTTTTCCTTTTCAATTTTAAGTTGTATTAAACATCATGTGATGCAAAACAGATCTGCTTATTGGGACAGACATTTAAAAGTGAAGGCACTCAAAAATCATCTCATTTTAGTCATTTTCCTCCTGTACTTTTGCTCTTGAAAGTTTGTTTGATTTTGCTGTATGGCTGCCCAGTAGCATGTAAAAGCAGCATTTTCCAAGGTTTATTAACAAGGAAGGATGCAGGTATCTAGGACTCTGCTGAAAACTTCCAATGGTCTTTGGGTCCAAGAACAGCTCCAGGAAGGACCAAGTGGCCATCCATTGTCACTTTAGGATGTCACCTCACAGAGATCCAAAGAAGGAAAGACCTCTTCAGTAGAAGGACAACTACCTCCTCTACCTCCTTGTCTGCTACCTAACACTGTGTTCACTCACTGAGAATATATCCCAGGTTTTGAATTCCTGTAATCTTTGAAGGATCTTAGTGGAAGAAAATCATTAAAAAATTTCATCTTCCCTTCCTCCTACTCCTTTGTTTCTACATCATCTTTATCTTTCTATGAGGAAGCTTAAAATTGCTTAGCAAGTTGGTTTTTTTTTTTGGCTGATGCATCTTCAGCCAGAAGCGTCACACATTCCCAGGGAGAGTTGAGTAGACAAACTCCAAGTTTTCTATTTCTTTCTTGGTCTCAAGTCTCAGACATCACTGTACCTAACTTCTACAAATATAAATCTTTGTATTATATCTGTTTCTTAGCTCTGCACTAGCCTTAGAATAAAAGGATCTGCGCTACTACATTTAGGATGTTTACAGCAAAGCCAGATAACATACAGATCCGGATTGCCAGCTTCTTCAACTCATCTTTCCAGTTATTAATTATATGAGGGCAATTCATATAAAACATGTGAAGAGTAAATTGTAGACTCTTGGAAGAAGTCCAGTCAATTAGAGTGATAGTTAAAAATAAATTCATATCTAAAAGAGAAAGAAACCTGAAAGACCACAGCAGGTTACAAAACATTGCAAGAACTCGAAAATAAAGCTGCAGGGAAAAAAATCAATTGCATTGTGGCCAATATTAATCTCCCATCAATAAATACCGTATCTTTCACTTCTTATGGTAATTGTCCTGGTGATTCCCCTTAAAGTGGTTCTCAAGTACTTAGAAGGCCCTTTGATAGCATCTTATCAGGTCTTAGTGCAATGGTGAGAAAGTGCAAATAGGAACTGCAGCCTAGTCAGAGAGAAAATATGGTCTTCAGAATGTGCTGATTTGACAAAAGGGTGTTGTCACACGCATTAGTTTTTATCTGCTTAGCGGATAATTCTTCCAGAAGGAACCCTTCAGCCTCTGTGACGCTGCCACGCGGCACTACCTCAGGAGGATTTTCCAGTAAAAAAAGAGTTCTGAAGCCAAATGGGCCCAGAGTTCAATTGCTGCTTGAAATGGGCTTTTTTGGGGGAATTGTGGTGGTGTGTGACTTTGCATGGGTTTTTGCCTCAAGGAAGATGCTTTTTCAGCCTGAAAAATGTCAGGAAGGAGTTCATAGCACTGTGAAAATGTTGCCATAAAAATAATTGTTGCACTGAGGGAAAGTGGGCTTGATGTTTTTTTTTCTTCTCTTGGAAAGTGTTTTCAGTCAGAATTAATGTCCATGGAAGCTGATTGTTGACCTTAATTGACTTTGGAAATTGGGTACAATGTTTAACTTGTGTGCCAAAAAGCATTCAGTCTCTGTTCGTTGCAAGGTCCAACAACTTTAGCACAGTATGGGAGTTATGCAGTGGACTCTCTGAATGCCCACTCTGTTGCTAGGTTTGTGTTTCACAGAAGATGAGATCCGTGGAAAATATATAAATAGCCTTTGGTGTGGAGTCAGCTGTGCAAGTGAGGAAATTTTGCATGCTTTTCACAACTGACTTGTCATTTTGCATGCACATTTTACCAATTGCTGGATTTCCCTGCCCATTCTCTCAGTGCAATGCTTCAAGAGCACTTAAAACGTCTATACTGATGGAGTTATTGGCCAAATACAGACAGATTTTTGATCATCTTTCCAGGTAATACCATAGAAAGTCAGCAGAAGAGAAATCTGTAGGGATTTTCAGACACAATATTTTGACATTTTGCTTGAATTCCTCCCACTGATGTATACTTCCTTCCTTCATAAGGTAACAAATAATTATTACTTAAGAGACTATATCCGAACAGCATCCAGAGCAATCCAGTATTCCCCAGGTCATTTTGGACGTGAATTAATTTGGAGATGATTAATGTGTCCCAAATACATGCAATGAACACAATCCTGTGAATATTACTAACATGTCAACATTACTTCTCTTGAAGGCCACATGTAGATTTTTTAGTCTTCATGTTCTTTCATCAGAAAGTATTATATTTTGCTTATTATTTGGATTTCCTTAGGCTTCAGTGGCATTTTCTAGATTTTACAGAAACGTTCCAGAATTTATCCCTTCCAAGGTGGCATGTGCTATTTGAAATAACACTTAAAGACATCTCTTTGATGTTGCTTTTAATTCTAAACTTAGCCATTGCATGCCAAAGCTCCAGTTTTGATTGAACAAAACTTTCTTCATTTCTTTGCAAGGGTTGAGTTTTTTATTTTTTTTATTTTTAAGTAAGATCTTATTAAAAATTAAATTTTCATTGGCTTGCAGTGTATCTGCAAGATTACACAACTCTGATATACTGTTAGGATCAGAAATTAACTTCAAAAGAAAAGGAATGGAAAGTGGTGGCTTATTTTCCCATGGCACATTACTGCAATAAGACTGAATGATATAGTGATACAAGAAGCATATTTTCCCTTCAGATGAAGAAAAGAATGCCACTCCAGTCCTTACCTGCATATTTACTTATATTTCAGGATGTTTTCCTGCTATAAGTAAGCATCTGGGGCAGGTCACAGGCTGATGTTGCTACTACAAAAGATGTCAGCAGATAAACAAGTTCACTTATATTCTAACAGTGATTCCAGACACTATAAGCTATAGCATATTTTTAAGCAAAGTTATGCAAAGGATTGTGCTCTGGCTTGCATTCAGCTGTTTGCTTAAACCCACTTGACTCTAAGCACAAATGGTCCTACTGAATCTGGTTATATTCCATAATACAAGCAGGTTGAATTGCCCAGTTGGGCTAAGGCCAGGGTGGAGAGCATTTTGAGGATGCAGGCTATCCCACAGTCATCTGTATGGTTTCTGAGTATCTGCCTAAAGTCATTAAATTTTTCAAAATGGAATCTCTGTTGTGGTATGTTATCCCTCCTTCCTTCATAAAAACCTTTATTGAAGTTTCAACTCTGTCCTTAAGGCCTGATCCAAACAAGGATAGGAAGCACAGTGCTCACAACAGATGCTGGAACTGTATGAAGCTATCCACCTGGGTTGAGGTATCTTGCTGGAAGAGGCCCTACTCTTACTTTGCTCAGTTTTAGCTCTGTGGACTTTTCTGAAGAGGACACCTAGAGAAGAAAGTAGACAGCCTTGTGGGATTCACCATCTAAGAATGTTATGCTGCTTGCAGAATGTCCTAGCACTGCAACCTAAGCAGGGCTTTCAATGTTTGTTCCAGTAGGGGAAACTCACAGTAATACCTAATTCTTGGATACATGTGCCAATAGTAGGCCCCAGACTCAATGTTAGGACCTCAGGTTCAGCATGTGAAGAACATTTAATATCTTAGAAATGGAAACACAGACCTTCACACTGAACAAGAAGTGAGGGAAGAAATCTTGAAGTGGAAATGCCTAGTTCAGTGCTGCAAGAAGCCACTGCCGGGATGTGTGATCTCCAGGTTTCTCCCTTCAAAGGACTGAGCAAATCCAGCTTTGTTTTGCTCTTCTAAAAGAATATAGTCACCAAAGGAAAAGGAAGAGCTTCTCACCATTTTTATTGTAGTCCAGTAGTTAAAACCACTTCTCCAATGAAAGCAAGGTGAGTTCTCAGTTTGCCTTTGCCTGGGAGGTTCAAACCTATGTTTCTCAATTGCCATGGGAGTACCCCAACCACAAGAGTGCAGGTGACGCTGGGTGGAGAAAACATTTCTGCATTCCTTGGTCAAACTGTGGGACTGCACAGGAAAGACTAAGAGATTCCCACGACCCTTTGTAAGGAAAAAGGAACTCCCGGGTCCTGGGTCATTTCCCCTTTCTTTTTAATTTGATGTCTGTTTAGCTAGGCAGAGTATGAGATTTCAAGTTTGGGAAGGAGGAGTAGCAATTTTGGGACTGAGATGGGTAGGCATTTAGAATCATAGAATCATTTTATTTCGAAAGGGCACTTTAAGGGTAAAGGTCACCTAGTCCAACTACCCTGCAATGAACAGGGAAGTAATTTAATAAGTGATGGGTCCCTACATCCTTCAAATCTCAGTCTGTAAACATTTTGCATAAAATACTCATGTAGTAATAATCAAAACTTTAGACTTTTTTAATCAATAGATTAAGACTCTAGATTCATGCTATCCTTGTAAAGTCAGCTTGGGGTACCATAGCTCTTTCATTTCTTCCTCTCTATTCATTGTTACTGTTTGAATGAGGAAATGAATTCTTTCTCTCCTCCCTGTGCCCAACATCTCACCCTCACCTGATAACTCAGTGTTTAGGATAGTTTCATGGGAAATGGAAACTCTGAACCCCTGAGGCTGAGGAGGGCCCAGAGCCCACTGCTCCACTTCCTGGATGAACGCTTTCATCCTGGGGTTATTACAAGAGCGGAGGGCACTGGCACTGTTGTCTCCTCCTCCACCAGCTGCATTTAAAAGAAGAAAGCAACTGAGACTGCATTCTTGAAGGGTGTGATCCTGCAAGCAAGCGAGAGGTAGGTGTGTTCCCAGCATACCTGCAGGATTGGGCCCTTCGGGGTACTGCTGTGCTGCTCTACCTTTCCGTGCTGGCTTGCAGTGAGGCTGCCAGAGCTGAGCCAGGAGGCACCCAATGAGCTGGGGCAGCTCCAGGGCTAGATGGCAAAAAGAGGGGCTTGAAGATTGTGCTTTTTTTTTTTTTTAATGTTGTATTTCCCCCATGTTTCTTCTTCTGTCACTCCCCTGTAAGCACTGAAACCCTTCAAGAAGATTGGCTCCCGTGAGGTCATGAGATCTCTTGATGGAGAGGTGGTCACTACCAGGAAAGGTTTTGACCCACCTAAAAGCAGAATCCCAGAACACACTCTCCTGTTCACAAAGCACAGAAAAAAGCTATGGAGGTTTATTAATGTAGGTCCCTAATTATATGGGATAAATACCTCTCTGAAATTACGCTTATTCACTGAAAATGACATTTGGGTTTCAGAATTTTGTGTTAAGCATAAGCTTAAGTGATTTGCTGAATAGAATCTTAGATGAGGCCAACAGCAAGCTCCCATTCTCAAATTGTTCCCCTATAGACATTTGTTAATGAATGAGATCCACTTAATGAAGCGGATGCAACAGTACAGAAAGCAAGGTGTGAGCAGTTTCCTTTGCAAACTGCCAATTACCTCTCGAGGGACTGGGCACCTCTCTTTACTCCCTACAAGATAGGAACATTTTTGTAAAAATGGCTCCTTGTGTGTGCAGCATGGAACACTAATCTGGAAAAAAGGCCATGTCTTTATGAAGATAACCCATTTGGCTCCCATACTGCCCATCTTTACAAGTTGCCACTCTGCAAGGTGGAAATGTCCTTGTGACTGAGGTGGCTTCACACACAGTTTCTTTAAATTATCGTTTGCAATCCCTCAGAGAGAAAGAAGCAAAGGAACTGGGTGGGAATTAGTTGCTTCTTCATGTACATTGCACTAGTTACTGTGTGGGAGGATCATTATTTCTAATGATGATGGATGGTTCGTATATGAAAGGGTTTATTGCCTCTGTTGTTACCCAAGTTGGAGCAAGAAAGGGTTACTATTTTAATAAGAGAAGTTGAATTACAATTTATTGAGAGGAATGAAAAAGAAGCATAAAAGCTGAATCAAAACAAATGGAATGTTTTACCTGATCACCTTTATGGCATTACTGCTTTCATAACACACACAGCACACATGCACAGAACTGCCAAGCTTTGACTTACGCTATTTTGTGCAATCACTTATTTTCCCTTGTGTCTTCAGAAAATATACCATTCCCCAAATAACTGTTTCCAGTGCACATATTTTATTCAAAACACAAAGGGGGAAAATGTGTCTACAAATGCTTACACATTGACAAATTCTTATTTTTTTTTCAATATCCTGCTGATAGAGACAGTCTATCATATAAGGACAGGAACCAGAAAACTTATCATACCTGTATGCTGCTATTATTTGGAGCACAGAAGGTGATGTTCAAAACAACGGTAAAGAATGTGCTAAATCGGAACCCACATATAAATACAAAAATGTCCTGAATAAAAGCATCAATTTATTCTAGTCTGTGCTCAGCTGATTAAACTGAAGACTTGTCAGAAAGATAAATAGATAAATAGATTGATCATATCATTTTTTTTAATAATTGCAGCCTTCAAAATTAACATATTTTTACAGGGGAGTATATTAAAAACCATTAAAACAGCTGTTTTGCTGTAGGGAATATTACTAGTAGGTTGAATGCAGAGATATGTGTAGGTATTTATTCAGTAATCAATCATAGAGAGAAAAGACCTCAAATTTCAGTTGGAAGTTTTTATTTTTATCCTTTTCCTTACTACTGGTCTTTAAACCTGCTCTGAGGAAAGCTATACATGCCCGGCTGGTGCTCATCAAAAGCAAGCAATCACAGCTAAATCAGCATGCAAAATGCCACTCAACCTTGGGCCTTTATTAAAATTTGCTGGGACTCAATTTGAGATAGCGATCGTTCTTATTAAAAAGCAAAATGTAAGATAGTTTTTTTATATAAATCTCTGGATGGAATGGAATTGTTAATCAGCATAGGCTGATGTGATTTCTCTGTTGCAAATCCTGCCGAGGGCTCAGAAGTGGCACATTACCATAATTCCTAGGCTAGAGCTGGCAGCTTGAAAAAGACCTGCAAGAATCTTTAAAATGCTTAAGCAAAGCTGTAAGTCACAGCAAACAACACACACTGAGGATGGTTACCACAGGTTCTTCGTGTTATATAACAAAGTTTCTTCTTTCGGTCTATTTGCTTCTACCACTATTTGCTTTTTTGTTGGGTAATTGTTTCTGTTTTTTTGAGAAAAGGGCAGCAACAACAGAATCCCAAATGTAACAAAAGCTCTACTATTTTCCCTAAAAACTCAAATAATTTTAATACAGTTCCCTCTGTTGTACTGTCAATTCAGTATATTTGATCATGGACTATATATTGAAAATATATTTATATATAAAACCGAAAACTAGCATCAAGTAATTCACAGCTGATTTAGCACCTTTCCTTTTTGCCTGCCCTCCACTACTCTTCCACTGGGACATTGGCCTCAAAACTTAGGTGACCAGAAAATACATATTTTATATATTCATTTTAATATATCTTTGATCTGTTTGTTATCTTGGGCACTAAGAACATTAAGCTATTCTTGCTTCTAATAATAAACACTGAGTAGTAGAAATTATGATTATATCACCATAAAAGACAATACTGAACTCTGCATATAAGCACTCCTCAACTGTACTATGCACTGACAGAATATTTATAATTTATTACTAATATTAATATAGCGCTCAAAATTTGCTATTGTAACTACATTAGTGACTGCACAAATATAGAGCAAAAAGACAGTTTTTTATATAAAAGATTATTCTATCCGTAAATATTCACAGTTAGGTTTAACAGCAAGCAAATTACAGTCCAAATTGATGTCATACTAATAGCAGGTTTTGGGAGCTGTGGCATCAGTAGGAAATATTTTCATTTACTTGGAAATTTTTGGCTCAGAAGACGGACGGTTGGCTGTTCTCTTCTCTCCTTTAATCAGGAATGCACAAGAGGCAAAGGAAACAAACAGCCTTTTAATGAGTTATTTCTACCTTGATATTGCTGGTCCAAACTTAGGCCAGTAATGGACTAATATATACATATATATATATTTTTTTTTCCTGATATATTTTTATTAAGGATCTGGAAAATAAAGATGTTACTCATACTTCAGTTCTCCCATGAGATGTGTCCACCCAAGAAACGCCTCTCCTGCCGTGGGTTTGTTCAAGTGTTCTCTGTTAAGACACCCAAAACTCACTGCACAAAGAATGAGGTACCTGTTGACCTACTGAGCAACATAAGGATGCATATGGAAAGAAAAACTTGTTCTGATGTTGATTCTTCTGAACCTGCCTTGAAGACTGTGAGAACGAATCAGTCATAGATTTCTGCCTGATAGTCATGAGCAAATTTTAATTCCAGCATGCAGGCACTCCCTTTGGAAGGAAAAGATAGACTCAACTGCACATGAAGAGCCAGAACTGCAACCTTGCAAAAATCAGAGACTTTGTTTCAAGAGCCAAACAAAATTGAATATGTTCCCCCCCCGTCCCCCCCCAACATATACACACTATCATCAAATATTATCAATTTAATTGCTCAGCTTCTGCAGCTGTGAGCACAATAAATTAGCTTGGCTGGAATGGAATTTGTAATTCTCTAAGACATGTTCGAAAATAAAATACTGAGCAAAATTCTCAGCTAATGAGAATCAGCATAGTTCCACTAACCTCAGATAAGCTACTGAGCAAGTAGGAATCGTTCGAGTTCCTCTGACTTAGTTGGAATGCCTTCACTCGGATCAGCAGAAGAATATAAATTTACTCCAGGAATTTGTGTTTCTGTGCACTTTAGGGCTCTGATATAAAACCTGTGCTTGGAGTTTATCAGCACAATGTGATATACTGTAGCAGATCTTCGCCAAACATCGGTGGCTCTTGTAGTACTGGGCAACTCACTGTCACAGGGCATTGCAAACACTCAAAATCTACATCGTTTAGGGGTCTACTGGATAAGTTAATAGAGAAGAAAGCAGTTTTATGTTGCTAAATACAAGAACATGATCTCTGGCTCAGCAAATTGCTGGCATATTTGGGAAGTACCGTCACACGCTTGCCCTGTTCTTCTATCTTTCTTCATGCCTTTGCTTTCAGCCATTCTTGAAGCAGGATCCAAAGCTGGGGGAGATCTGCTCTGGCCAAGTATCACTGTTCTTATGTTCCTCAAAAGTGGATTATGAAACACAACATTTTTTCTTCCTTGTTAGAGCTTTCATCTCCTCTTCCCCCACTCTTAACACACACTTTCCCCTTTATTTTCAGCTTATAAATTGAAAAAGGCAGCTAAGACAATAAATAGAAGATCAGAAATGCCACATGCATTTTTACCCTGGCTGAATTTCCTGCTCTATTTTACACTTTTAGCCCACAGAATTTCAGTAATTGGAATTTTATGAATCAAGCAGAGCATTCTTGTCTTCCATGCTTTAGTGAGAGCATTATTGCTAAGGATGAAGTCTACATTATCTATATCTATTATAGCGATGCACATAACACTATATATTTGTGTGTACATGAATGCTTATATATGTAACAAGAAAAATGATTTGTTTCAGTTAGCAATGAGTGCTTGCACAAAGCAGATAAAAATGATAACACCTTTCACTTGTTTTGTTCTGATAGTGCCGATTTCCTTAGGTGCAAAGCCATGGAGAACTGGGCCCTTCACATTTAATTCTCTATGTCTTCCAACTACTGCCTTGTGGCCTATTTGAGCAAAAGTTTAGCATTCTTGAAGGGTTATGTAAATGTATACATTAGTGAATAAACAGATGGGCTTTAACGAAAAACATATTTTCATGAGCTGTGTCACACTGATTTGATTCATCATTTGTAGTATCAGATCTTTGACATAATGGAAAAATGCACAGAGCTGAATTACACAGTCCAAATTAGTTCAAGTGGACATCCCTTAGAAAACAGGAAAATGTACACTGCATCAACTAGTGGTGGGTGAACTAGTGCTGCTGATTTTTCATTGTTACTGATTAGGAATGAAAAGACAAATATATCAATCCAAGGACCTCTGACTGCTCAGCAGGTCTATTTTCTAGGTACCAGAAGTGCCTAAACACATCTAGGAAATGTGCCGTGAATTTTCAGTTTGCAACAGCAATCAGATTGGAACAGACAAAAATTCTCTTTCAAAACGAGTAAATAGAAAAGAGAAAAAAAGAGAAAAAAAAAAGAGGAAAGGAAAATCAAAAAAGAGAAGAGAGAAAAAAAATAGAAAAAAAAAACCCAAAACTTTCAAACTAAATATGCCAAGAGACGTTTTATTTATTTCCATTTGTGTCATGTCAAAATAGAACAGGAGTTTAGATGCTGGTGCTGCACTTATTTATTTATTTTTTGAATGACTCGATATTTTAGAATCAGGTTGCGCAGCTGGACTTCACATTGCATTTGCTGCGGCTGCTTCATCAGAAATGCTGGTAGTATTTGTCAGCCTGGAAGTGTCTTGAGGCTGCTTCTGAGAGATACAAGGAGGCAACTGATAAGGAGAGCATCAGAAGGGCAGTTAATTGCCTCCAGTCTCTCGGTGCCGGGGAATATTTAAAATCTATGGGATTAAAGGCAGATTAAAAACTGTGGAAGCAGGAGCCCAATAGCGCTGAAAGATCATAATCAGCAAGGGTAATGGCAGAGCAAAAATGAATGTGGCAAATAAAATGACAGATAGGAAATTCAGATCCGCTTCTAATGCTCGAAGTTCCATCTTGTAAGCACAATTCATCTACGTGTAAATCATTTTTTGGCTTCAAGCTTATCAGCCAATCGGTGAATTAAAAATGCTCTTTCCTTGGAGGATTAAAGAGGTTGATTGAAGTCAGTGTGAAAACTGGCTAATAAGTCTGGAAATGTCAGGAGGGTGCTTCATAGGAACTCAGTGTACTTTTTCTATCAGTGCTATGAAACAGGAAGTTTGAAAAGCTCTGTAGTTCTGTTACTTTGAGAAATGCTTTTGTGCTGGGTTTTTATTTTTCTTTCTCTCCTCTGTGTCAGAGTGTCATGCAGAAATATTTTAATTTGCAAGATGAATGGTGATAGATGCAAATGCTGAAAAATGAGATTGAGAGAATTTGCTAAAATATGCAGAGAAGTAAGAGAAATTGCATTTCACAAAGCACAGCGAATGCGTGCATCACGGTCATGGGAAATTCTAAGTTCCAGGCCGTGAACTGCTTAGATATGTTCTACCTTGAAGGGGGTGTTCAAACTTTGCTCCCATACCGTACCTTAAAACCCAGTGTAGGTGGTAAGGCCAGAGGTTGTGTTAAGGCAGTCTCCCTGCTAAACAGGAGAGCTGCCAGGGCATCTCCAAGTATGGTGCATATACGAAAACGCACTCATGTACAACGTGAGAGCTTTCAGTCACTGCTATTAAAAATTGAACAAGCCTTTTAGAGATCTACATGCGCAGACTATGCTGTTAGCGTTATTTCTATCTTTAATGCCCACACAGCCAAGGGCAAATAGACTTACAGGGGTATCTTCAGAGAATTTCACCACTCTTGTCTGCAGTAGTTACATAGATTGTCTGGGCTGTGGAATAATAACCTCTCTTTCAGTCCAAAGGCACAAAAGAGGTTACGAGATGTATGCAAATAAGTGAAAGAATTTTCCAGAGGGAAAGCTGCTTGCAACTGCATGACATCTGGTTCTGACCACACCAGATTCTCTTCTTTTGAGATCAAGGAATGTGTTCATGAGAGAATCCACTTTATTTATCTTATTTTTTCATTATTATAGAGATTGCTAGCTCATTAGAGATTTTAGCACTATGAAAAACGGTGAATGAATGAAGATGCTGATGGGGTAGGGAAAGAAATGGTGATTCGAATCTCACATCCTAAGAATACCACTCTCATCCTTGGCTCACACAAAGACAGGCTGATATCCTTCATGCAAGCAATGCAACATTGTGCTTTCAGTTATTCCAGCTGTCAGATGTGTCTGGATGACTTACTGGGAGCTACATCTCCAGCAGCAGTTCTGAGCTGGAATTCTTGTCCTTTGCCACATGTACACAGCCTAGTGCCTGGTCCCAGAGGAGCAGATGCCTCCAGCATATCCTCCCTCTTTTATGAAATTCTGGGGAATACTGTCTCACTTTGCAAAAGAGAAAACATATATAGGTCATTGGAAATAAATCTTGCTTATGGATAGCTTGCAAGGCCTTGAAAATGTAAAAAGTAATGTGCATGGATCACAGAATGGTTGAGGTTGGAAGAGACCGCTGGATGTTCACTTGCTTCTTATCTGTAATTTTATTTACCATGCCTCATTCCTAGGTTTGAAATACCAAACTGTCAGTTTTCATTTGCCAGTTTGTTTATAACCACAACCAAAGAAAGGACAAAGATGCCCACAGGTCCACACAACCTGTGTTGAAAACTATACCTCTAAACACTCTGCAGCTTCCTGAGTCTTTGATACAGGCACCTCCAGGGGCAAAGGCAATGAGAGATAATGGATTCCTCTCCTTCCAGTGTGGAGAATTTCTATTCCTTCTGCCCAATGACTGCTTTCCATATAAGAGGTGTTTAAGCAGTGCTACTCTAACCCAGAACCCATGCTGGCCGGCTGAGAGCCCAACCACAAGGCTGCTGAGTGGTGGTCTATGCATGTTTGGGTTATGGGAGGTTGCTTTGATCTCTTCCTGCCCCCTGGAATGCATTTCTGCACAGCTTCAAGAAGAGGCGGTTGCACATCCTATCTCCCCAATCTCAACCTCACTTTACTCCCGTTGGTTTGGGCCTTCTCTTGGGAGGTGGAAAATGTGGTTTGGATCGCTCCAGGCTGAAGAAGGGGCTGAAGCCAGATTTCTCACTTTATGGGCCAGCGCTTTTGCTAACTCGACTCTTGATAAAAAGGTGTGTGCACCTCTGCCTTGGTCCACATTTCAAAAAGAGTGAGCAAAGCTCAGTTTTGAGTGCTTGCAGATGTCTCCCCTCGGGAGTGGGCTTGGCCCCCTGGAACCTAAGTGGAGGGAGATATTTTGCTTTGCAGACCTAATTCATGTACCTTAGGATGGTTTGGAGCTTGGGCACACCCTGTATGCTCAGCATTTCCAAATTGGCTTGCTTTCAGTGGCTTCCAATGCGCAGTACGGAGTCTCACCCCACGGCTGCTCCCTGCTGTGGCAGACTTCCTGGTTCTATGCCTCCAGGCTTGATGCTGTAGCAGGACCAGAGATGAGGTGTGTGGAAGTGCTGCACGCTCTCATATACCAAACTTTCCTTATGCATTAGGCAGGGAGAGCCTAGGGGCCTAACACTGTAATTTGGTTTTCCGTTTTGGGACCAGGCACTAAGAAAAAAAATAGCACCTCACTCCTTTCCTTGGACCTACTGTATAGTGTTCAATCTGGGGAAACCCTGCTGAGAACCTTACTATGACAAGTATTTTATCCCACTTCTGAGGTGTGATTACTGAAAATAGTTAGCTTTCTTAAAATGGAGAGGAGAGACTAGAAGGCTTTCTAAATTCTAGAGGATATAGGCAATAAGTCCCCAGTCTTCAATGGTTCTGAAATCAGCAGGACTTTTGGTACCTAACTAACTGTCTGAAGTCACAGAATCATAGAATCATAGAATTGTTTAAGTTGGAAGGAACCTTAAAGTTCATCTATTTCAACTCTCCTGCAATGAACTGGGATACCCACAGCTTGATCAGCTGCTTAGGGCCCCATCCAGCCTGGCCTCAAAAGTCTCCAGGGGAGGGGAATCCAACATCAGACTGGACAGTTGAGATTTAGATTGGGCATTGAGCCTACTTCACTGCACAAATGTGGTCCAGAAGCACAAAGTGTGAATTTTTCCCCTTTAGAGATTGCAAAACTGAAACTCTTCAATTGTTGATGATGTTAAATCAAGTTACCTTTGCTGAGCACTAAGTCAAGTCACACAAACATCTCCCATATAAATATCTACAGAGTTAGCTAGATGTAATTCGATTCAAAATTTTAAGGTACTTCAAGCTAACCTCAGGGTACCAGTGACCTTAAAGCATGCTCCAAGACATATAAATAATAATAATAGGAACAATAATAATAGTAATAATAATAATAATAATAATAGTAATCGAAACTCCCTGAGTATAACTGGACTTATGTGACAGAAATTATCCTTAATAATGACATGCATTAACAAAGTTATCTGATAGCAGTGGTTCTCCGTACAACTATGATAGATGATAGTTGCAAAAAAAAAAAAAAAAAAAAATCAATCAGGTTTTCAAGCCCAACTGTCAAACATGAACACTCTCTGTCTTTGTAATCGCAGCTCCATAACCAGCTCTTTGGGGAGACTGAGAGGACTTCCATGGAATAGATAGACTTATGTCCTAACCACAGTATGTCCACAGGGCTGAAATCCACCTGTGGGTGCCATGAAAGTGTATAGAGGATGTTTTGGACAAAAGTTTATGGTTTTTGTCCTTCTATCTGAGAAGGAGATAAGCTGATGTACCTTTCAGCTGCATGACTTGCACATGGATTTGAGCTTCGTGGGTTTTGGTAGGATGATTGGCCATGTGTTCCTGATGTAGCTTAGTAAACATGCTTGACAATTTTTTCTCTAGAAAAAGCTCAGTGCCACAGCCTTCAGCTTCATTTGATTAGCTATCTGGCTTCTCTGTAGATCTAAGCCTGCTAATGAATTTATATTATATATTTTTACCTGCTCATAAGCCCCTTGCATTCTGGCATGAAAGTGACACTCACAGAAAGGTGGAAATGAACTGCTTATGTACATGGTGTAGCTAATGAATTCTGCACCTCTGTGCTTTGGTTTCATACCCTTCACTCTCCCTCTTCTTTCTTTAGGCTTTCCTCATCACTTTGGATACCTGGTCTCCGTATGAGCCCTGGGTCCATGTCTCAGCTTCCATTTCTCTGCATCTCCCTGAAGAGAGTAAACTGACAACAGGGCTGATTGCAACAGCAAAACATGTAAAGAAATTTTCCTTCTCCCCTTGTGAGGGCTTTCCTTGTTCAAGTCTGTCCCAGGGGTATTGAATACCTTCTGCCACCTCACTCCTGACACATTAAGACCTTGAAATTTGAAAGAGGAGTGGTGGAGTCTGGAGAAAAATGGACCTGTGTTCTAACCCATGTGGCTTGTGATATGCACGTTGACAGTTGATAATAAAGGATTTACATAAGATTTACATTTTTCTTAGGGGACGTTTAGTGGAAAGGGAGCAATCAGTAGCAATGACAGCTGAATCCATTTGGCGGTGAAGGTGCCTCTTTCACACAAATAACAGGCTTTTTCTTAATCTACAATTTGTCACTGTTTATTCAGCAGTGCAAGCCTTTCAATTGCCCTGCAGCATCCTGTTTGTGATCCCTGGGAAGCAAGGGAGTTGTCTGGTGGAGTTAGAGGGCATTTCTGCCTCTTGCATCAATCTAGAAATCTGAACAGGGCTTTCCAGTGTTCGGGCAGTACCTTTAGGCAAAAACATAGGTGGAACATGACTTGATATGTCAAGACTCAGCCAGGGGTATGGTGCAGAAGGAAACAACTAGGCTCCAATCAGCAGATGTTAGGTTGGCATTCGTGTCCTTGCTGCTCATCACTTGTATTGTCGAGACTGACACTGAAGTGGATTTTTAGTTTTTTATTAGTGTTCTCAGATCCTATTTAGCTTCCAATACAAGAAATGTGAAGATTTGGCTAGTTATCTCTGTTGCTCTAGGAAGGCAGGTGTGTAGGAATAGGAGACAGAGGAGATCTTCAGACAACTTCCTGTCAGCTTTAATACAACCTATAGCTTTGGATGTCATTGTCTTTTTCATGAGAGCCAGATCAGCACAAAGCACTGCTCTTCCAAAATTATTTTCCACTCAAGTCATAAAATCAGAGTGAGAACACTTCTGATTTTATTTTAATGACTGCAGCTTGGCTTAGGCCATTCCTTGTTCCTCTATTAGCTTGCTTATGTAATCATCTTTCAAGACATGTCTGGAAGATGCCAAATTCTATTCAGGAAAGAGTGCCTAATTAAATAAGTTGTACTTCAACACAACAGATAATGTTTACTATAAGCAAATAACCAGCTTCAACAAGGTTCAAGCTGAGTGGTCAAGCAAGAAAAACAATATTAAGGTTGGGAAGTCGTATGCTTGAAAATTCAGATGAATCCTCCTGTATATCTGCTGAAAAGTGTCTTCTTATATGACCAAAGATTCTTTGCCCCAGAATACAACTATAATATGAGCATTAGTTTAAGTATATCATGAGATACAAATATTTTTTTCAAGCTTGATAGGCTTCCTGAGTCTTAATCAGATTTATGTATCAAGCTAAGTTTGGAGAAATGATTGTTTCCTATTTCTTTTGTATTTATTCAGTGAAATTGGATAAACTTCCTTCTACTTTCTTCTGGATTAAAACAATTTCTGTGAGGGAGAGGGTAGTATATTTCAGAGATATGAACTGAAAATTGCCTTAAGAGCTGAACTTAATTTTACAATAGTAAAACCCACTTGATGTATATGTACAAAGGAAGCTCTGCTGCATGCTCAGTATTAACCTGAGTAATTGTCAGAGCCTACAGTGGACTACAGATCTTTGCCTTATCTAATGCCTTGGCCAAAACATACATCAGTCACTGGAGTGGATGTAGTTGATTGCAGTCAAAATGACTGTCTAGTTAAAATCTGTAAAATCAACATTGCCAAAACTTCCATATGAATTAAAATCATCTATAAAATTAGTAGTAATGACCTAATATATTTCATTGCCAAGATCTTGGGCTCAAAGAGATTTTTAACTACCTGAAGACTGGAAAGCCCTGCTTTAGAAGTGGTTCCAGATTAGTGACCACATCTCCTCTAAGATCATATTTGCTATAGAAATCTGAAGGTATATGCAGAACAAGAAGGAGATTTTCAGGAAAAGGAGACTCTTAATGTTAAGTTGAATGTTCACTTGGAGAGAGGAACTCTCTCCCTTCTATCAGTTCCTTTTCTTGAATTTCTAGAATCCTATGCAGGACTCCCTGGCTTGGTTTGCAAATATGCTGAGCCTTTATTATGACAATCAAAGTTGATGGCATCTATAGGTCTGTAATGTAGAAAACTTTCTTCAGTGCTAAGTTCTTGGAAAACCCATGTCCTAGAGTTCACAAATGAGGCACCTAAAATAAGTGGCCATCCTCCTTATCCATCTGCTTTGACTTCAGTCTGTCATTCTCAAGCATACATTTTCTACTACCTTTTGATGGTACTGGAATGCAGATTAATGTATCATTATAATTACTAATGCTATTATCATCACCATTCTTATTTAAAAACATTATTACTGTTAATATTATTTACAATGTTAAGATGATTATTATTGATTACTGACACAAATTCTATGAATAACAGTGGCTATGGTTTTGCAGTCCAGCTTGGGAAGGTTATTTTGTGCACAGTCATTGGTGATAATCTTGGAAAGAGACAGATACAAATTATCTTCTTTTCTTGAACATGGGATGGATAATCTCTTGGTCACAATCCAGGCCAACTGGCAGAACACTGTAAGTAATGTCTGCTGTTTTCTTTCTTTATTCCTTCTTTTATTTCTTCTCTGCTTTTGCTACATTCAAATAAAGAAACAAAATGGTCTCCTAGACGAGGAACCTCCAAATGTTCACAGAGAGGAGTAGAGCCATGCTCCACATACCAAGGACCACTGTATTGTTTTGTTGGTGCTCCAAAAGGAATTGAGGACAGGTTAGGACATTTCAAATGCACATGAGACTTTGGAGTAGCTGTGATGCTGAGCAGGGCATCTGCTGAGCTGTGTCTGCAGTCAGAGTAGGGACCTAACGGTGGCATTCACATCTTCCTCAACATCCTTAATGAAACTGTACCTGGATAAGGTGAACATGGAAATACTGAAGTATTCTTAGTGAGTACTTTTGTTCATAGGCTAAGTTTGCTGCAAAGCACTCTTTCAGCTACTGTGCACACTTCCGGTCAAATCTATCGGTAACTTCTCCTGGAAGAAATATTTGTGGAGTAAATTCACCAAATGCTGAAGGAGAAATAACAATACAGTGTGTATATTTCATCAGAGATTTCTCAATTGCTGGCCTTCTTCCTTCATAATATGAATATTATAACTTTAATATTTTTTCAAGACCGGGCTAAATCCAATGGAAGGAGGAAAGAAAACCAGGCCCTCATAGGGAGCACTGCTGGGGGAGGAAAGTAGGCTATTCATCAAGAAGGTAGCTGAATCAGGAAGAAAGTTGGATTTAAGCATATATTTCCCACCCAGCTGGTGAGTGTCCTAGCTTCTGAGCTGCAGGGTATCCAAGGGCAGCATGATCTGGGATGGCTCTGGAGCTGTTCCACTTGGCAGAAAGTAATTCAGAGCTCACACACAGAAAAAGCGCCAAGGTGAGTCACCTGTCTGCTGATTAGGCTGCTCTCCTGTGAGGGAGGCACCTGGATCCCAGATCCAGGTTGTGAAGTGGAACAGCATCAACTGGGAGGGATTGGCAATACTTAATACTGCCTGGGTAGGAGGCTCTTCTTGCGTAGGAGGCATGAATTTGAATCCACTTGGAGAGGAGAGAGAGTTTAATTCAGGTCTCCTAAAACTTAAGGAAAGTTCTTATCGCTACCTTATAATTATGGGAATAGGATGGTTCTTTAGACACTAAGTGCCAATGTGGATATTTCACATGGGTTTCTTAAAAGTGCTGGAAAATCAACATTTGTTTTTTAATCCACTTGGACATTCTGAGAACAGAATAAACTAACAACCCAACAATTTTAGTCTTCCTTTATGCAAAATAAACAATTATTCACACTCCCCTGACTTTCAATGCCATTCCATACCCTGGAAAGTGCTGAGAGCATACTGTGTGTGCAGCTGGGTAGATTATCTCTGAGAGTGGTTTGGTGGACTATGAGCCAGTGATAGCCACAGATAAGTCTGGTGGGCCTGGAAGAACTTGTGTCTATGAAAAGAGAATGGGGGAATTTTATTGTGTTGGCAAAGCCTCCATATTTTTCTTTTGAATAGATATGCTAATAGTGAGTGGTAGAAGTGGAGAGTTTTAGGAATGGATTCTTCTCCATTTGAAGCTGCCTGAAGCGGAGGACAATTCAGTTCAAACCCAGACAGTTACTCTGAGTTGCTCTATAAGAGAAAACAGCCAAAACTATTCATTTGTGTCAATCCTATAAAACGTGCAAAGGGGAGTCTCCCTGCCTTTAACAGCCACGATCTGAAAGATCCTATCTGATCCACCTCTGTCAGCTTGGCATCTTTGCAGCAGTCAGTGGTTGCACAAAACTGGCCAATTTTTCCATATATAGTGTTGCTAAATTACCCTTTCTGGTTTTGTTTTATTACCCCCTCAGAGCAATGATCTCACCCATCAGTGTTGTGTTGCTCTTCGGGAGTGGCAGGGGTGGAGCGGGGTGGGATGAGCAAAGCCCTGAGCTTTTTCCAGAGTTCCCTGCATATGCAGAACATTTCATTGTCTTCTCTAACACGCCCTCACCTTTCACACAGACTGGAATTTGACACACCAGGTTAGAGAAAGAAAGCAAAAAAAAAAAAAAATACAACACAAGAAAAAACCTAACAAACAAGATCTTATCATGGAAAATATCCATCCACCCTCCTGATAATAAAAAAGGCCTCGGGTTAGGAAAACAAAAAAATGACTCTAATGAACACTGAAAATTAACATGCAAATGCATTCATGATTCCTGGCACAGATGGAAAGACTGAATGTAGCTGACTTCTAAAAGCAATTTTTACACTTATTGCAAAAAGAAAAAAATATCCCTATTACTACTGCTCTGCATCATTTTGAGAAGTTGTTCTTCACTGTGGAGGAAAACTCTGGATGCTCTTTCTCCCTCACCCCACCCCATACCCCACTTTCATTTCACCAGGTGGCATGACGAAACTCTCCAGATCAAGGCAGGTTTCATCAACAAAGCTTCATGCCATGCCACCCATAATTCTTCCCAGCCTGCTGTGGCTTTCTCTCAGCAAGCAGCACCTCTTGCAAAACCAGCCCATGTCTCACACTCCTTCCAAACTTGTGTTCCTCAGGACCAGCAATAGAAATACATGATTCACTTACAGAGCACACAGACCTTCGCTCCACTCCGTCCAGTTTGTGTCATTGACTTAACATTAATTACACACCATAATGTGAGCATTTAATTTCCGTGGTGTTTCAATTAAATTAATCAGGCAATTAAATTAATTAAAATTACAGAAATCACCTGCAGAAGTGCTTGAAATATGGGGGAGGGGAAGGGAGGGGTTGGGAGGGAGCTGGGAACATAGATGGCTGTGTTTTCACAGGCCTTCCTTCCGTAGACTAATTTGGGGGATAGACTCTTTCAGTACAGGTTATTTAAGGATTTAGAAACTATTCCAAGGCCCATTGAAACCAATGGAAATCTTTCTATTGTCACTGATAGGCTTGGGACCAAGCCACTAGCCCCAAGTGCTGAGGATAGAGTCAGTTAAGAGGCAGATGATGAAAGAGCGGAAATCCATCAACACCTATGAGAAACAAGGCCAAGGGCCTTGAGGTACCAGCACAGGGTCAGATTTTGGAAGGCCACCGTTTCAAGATGAGTATGATGTCTGTGGGAGTTGGGTGTATCAGTACTTCCAAGAACTTGGGCTTGGGAGGCATTCTAAGAAATTTATAGGTCTTTAAAGTGTAAAAGGACTTCTAGAACGTGGCCAAATGTATCTCATCCTGAACTACCAATCACTTGGTGTGCTCAGTGAGAGGGGTTCCAATATCACAGTCATGAATTCATCCCTCCTGAAACCTTCGGCAAATTACTTAGCCACTCTTATAGCAGCTCCCATTCATTACATAGGGAACAGTGCGTTCAGATGCTTCACAGCAGGAGAAGACTTTGAGAAATTCATGACAACTCAGAAGATAAACCCAGACAGGTCCCTCACCTCTTATGCCCTTTTTACCCGGCAAGCAGGGATGCATATTTGCCTTTTAACCAAGACTTAATTTCTTTTCCTACCATGGAAGGGACAGTACTTCTAGTTTGGAACAGCTACTTCCTCCATGGCATTTTACCAGCCAGTCCCAGCCCAACCAGTGCCTATGACAGATAGGCAGATTTCTTCCTTCCACGCTTTCCTGGAAAGATTTTGTCTGGCACACTTGTGTCTCAGCAGGTGACTCACTCATTCTTCGCTTCCATTCTTTGACCTGCAGTTGGGGATGTTTATACTTCAGACACTGAAGCTCAGGCAGGTATCCCCAAGCTGCCTTTAAATTAATTTCCTAGAGTACCATGGGTAGGATAGCTGTAGTTTCAGGGAACAATGTGTGGGCTGAAAAAACAGGGTATGAAGTGAAGTAAATGCTCATAATTAGGCTGAGCCACTCTGCCCTGAATTGGCCGATGGAATCTGAGCTCACTCTTTTAAAGACATAACTGTTTTGGGTTTTTTTGCATATTATAATTTCTTTCACATAACTAGATAATCCCATGCAGTTCCATAGGCAATTACTCATTCTTATTGATGTCCAAGAGGGAGTAAAACCTTATCACCTCTACCCTGATGGTGCCTACTTTTGCTCTACACTTGTAAGCTACCTTACCCTTTCTGGTTGTTTAGATGATTAACGTAACACAACAAATGCTTAAGTATTTTAGTTAGACTGAAGTTCACTGCCAGCCTCAGGTCTGAAAGATTTAAGTGAATCTGAACTTAAATGCTTTTCACAGCCCTATCAGCTGATATTTTCTCTTTCTGTAAACTTTACATCTTTTGCATCTCCAGGCCGCCACAGTATTCCCATTATCTTTAGCAACTCTATCACCGTTGTATGCTACTCTTTCCATTTATGAAACCACAGTAAAATGTTCTCTGATGCAGAATATTTTTTCCATCTTTTCAGCTTTTGGAAATTGTTCTTGATTTTTTAATCTTATATATCTCTTTGTCCAATCCTTCCTGCGCGTACTCCCCACAAAAGATAGAAATACAACATAACAGAAAAAGGAAAGACAAAATAGAAAATGAATGCAAAAAATGATCCCCCCAAGATGGCTAAGAACATAAAAGGTTGATTTTAGAAATTATAAGTTTTAGGAGAAGGGTTGTGTTTTAATTTCGAACAGCCTGGAATTTTAATTACAAATCTGATGAACATTCTTTCTTCTCTCCATATTTTTCTAAGTGATGAAAAACCCTTCTCTCCCCTTGCTAATCCTTCTCCATCTGAATCCTTTGACATGACTTCTTGTGTGGCCTTTGGCATGTCACTTCACCTCAGTTTCCTCATCTATAAAATGGCTATTAATCCCTGTGTAGTATCACCCACGCAAATTGCCAAGGCTTATACCCGAGCACAGCTTTGAAGATAAGTGAGGAAAGTTTCAAAAGAACCTAAGAGATTTAGGAGTGAAAGTTTCATTAACTTTCCATCAGATTTGTACTCTTATATCTCCAAGAGTCTTTTGAAAGTCTACAGAACTGCAAGACTACTAATCACAGTCTTATTCCTTGTTCTCCTCAAGGAAAGAGATTGCTCCAGGCTAGTTTTGGTGGAAGAATTTGTTCCTCAAAAGAAGCGAGGTGAGATGTGGGGCTCCCCTCATTCTTCCCCCTTTCTATGTACAAGATATGAAATCTCAAATGCATGCTCCAACCACTTCAGGCAAACTGGTACCTCTCAGACAGTCGGTATTTATATCAGTAGATCTGCTTGGTTTATTTTGACTGAAAAAGGGAGGGCAAGGCCATATCAGCAGCTTTGCTGCTGGATTTGAGATAGTAGCTTTCAGCTGGGAGGCAGTGATCTCATCTGGATGGTGCACAGGCGGTCACCTCTTCAATTAACAAAATTTGTGGAGGAGAGTTTAATGCTGTGTTCTCTTGAAGTGCAGTTGGATGGTGAGGGCCTGTGAAGATGTCTAGTTCAACTTGGGACATGCTGGTTGATTCAAGAAGAGTCATGAGGCTTCTCTAACCACAAGAGGATAATCTTATCAACCCTTTTGTCTAATGAATGGAGGTCCAAGTGTTTGTTTGTTTGTTTGTTTTTTGCTAAAAGAATGGCAGCATTAACAAAAAATAAAGATAAAAAATTGCTAGGGTTACACTCTGAAACAATTCCAAATATTGGCCTTTTTGCCTTTCTTTTTATTTTCTATTTTGTGATTGCTACCTTGATTCTTGATTTATAAACTCCATCAAAAACTGTACAGTGAAAAAAAAACAAACAAAAACCACCAACAACAAAAAAGGAGAAACTAATTATCTCCAAAAGTGCTACAGATATCATCTGGTTAGTGGCTTTGGTCTGTTCAGCTTCAGTGGCTAAACCACTGTCCTGACATCAACTGGAAATAATGTTGCTTTCTTTGGGGGACTTTCCTTATCAAAATGAAAATGAATTAGTATGAAAAGGAACATATTCATTGGCCATAAATTCAGTATTTCACTTTGATTTTCATTTTATCTATTGACAGACTCAGTGCAGTTGAATTTGAGAATGAAGCATGAATTGAAAGAAGAAACATGGAAGGTTTGTTACACAAAGCATTGGGACATATTGATTTAAAAGATTTTTTTTTTATTTTGACCTGTTTGCTGTATTAGATGCAAATGTACTAATGATTATGATCATTTTGCCTACAATTACATTTTATCTAAAATAAGGCTGTCTTAAAAAAATTTGTCCTGAGTTTGGGAAATGGATCCTTGTTTAAAAACAGCAAGCTTCACAGTAATGTTAATAATAGGTTTTAATTAATTAATTAATTAATTATATTCTGGGATTGACAGCATAGTGGGGGATTGACCTGATATTTTCCATTGATTTCTTCTAATTCGATCTATACTTTGATTCTGTAATTGTCTAATTGTCTGTGTTTAGTACCTTGTCCCTATTACCCCAATATTTTGGTACCTTCCAACTGAATATATTTATCCTTTAATGCCAATTTTTGAGTTGTCTTCCATTTAAAAGATACAAAGTAAGCACAGAAAGAGGTAATGGTGAAAACTTCTGACTGAGCAGGCAACTGAGCCAACAAGACTCAAGTCTGAAATCAACATCACAGCGTAGTTTTCCCATTTTCTCTTCAGATGTACAATGCTGAATAAATATTGATTGCTTAAGGAACCTCTTTAAATATATTTTTTTAAATTATGAAGAAAAAGTATTGTGAGATATTTTTACTTTTAATTTTTAGATTTATTTAAATACTCTGGAGTACAATGTTTCTACAAGGGTTTTGACTGTTTCCATATCTACTGACAATAATAACTAAGAAAAACAAGGGACTCCCCCAAAAAACAGGAGAATTTAGCTTGTAATGGAAGGTTCTTTGTATGCAGCAGCTTCTTTTTACCTCTGGAGCCGCACACTGAATTCTAATTAGAGCTACTAATTAGATACACTTTGTTAAAACATGTTTCATCAAAGCTGAAGCATTTCATAAAGAACTGTCTATTTTGTTGACATTTTTCTTGGACAGATTTTTGAGTTTCAAGGCTCTGGTCAAGGAAACCTTGAAACCTTGAATTCAAAGAGAAGCAGAGCTTGGGTCGTTACATGGATAACATGAAAGTATTATTAAAATTCCAGTCTCATTAAAATTTGCCAAAATATTTGAAAAGCTTTTATTTTCTGCTTTTTTCTCTCTCTGTTGTGGAGGAGAACAAATTTCACAACCTCAAAAAATGTGGTAAAATGGAATTGATGTCCTGTGGACAATTCCTGTAATTAGGCCAAGAAACTTGTATGCTGAGTCCAGTTCCTCCCTGTTTTAACAATTCATGTATGCAACAAGTGTCCAAGCTGTTTCATGCATTGTTAATAATTATGGGCATATCTTGGTGGTCATATTGAATTCAATGGCAATTTTCCCAGAGATGTTATCAGGAGAAGAATTTATCCTTATATGCTTTGATTGTATAACTTCATTTCTGTTATTCCTTAGGACTCCCCAGTCTGTGCCAGCATGTGAAATTCTGATGAAGTTTTATGTTAGCGGCTGCTGCTAACTGTTCTTAATTATTTGATAGTCATCTGAGGCCTGAATTTCAAAGACGTGGAACTCCTCTTGTTCCAGTTCTAATCAGTGGTAATTTAGATACTTTGTCCATCTTTAAAAGAGACCTTAAAAGGGTATTCCTGATCCCATTGTCTCTAATGGATACATGTCCATACATGCAGGTCTAAATCTTCAGTTAACAAATGAGGTAGAGCTTGTTAAAAATAGAATTCTTTTTTTTTCTTTCTTTTCTTTTTTCTTTTCCTTTCTTTTCCTTCTTTTCTTTTCTTTTCTTTTCTTTTCTTTTCTTTTCTTTTCTTTTCTTTTCTTTTCTTTTCTTTTCTTTTCTTTTCTTTTCTTTTCTTTTCTTTTCTTTTCTTTTCTTTTCTTTTCTTTTCTTTTCTTTTCTTTTCTTTTCTTTTCTTTTCTTTTCTTTTCTTTTCTTTTCTTTTCTTTTCTTTTTTTTCTTTGAGGAATTTAAGATTTCTCCTTTACTGGGGGGCAGAGTGGAGAGTTAGTCACAAATTCAGAAAAAAAGTAATAAAATCACAGAATTGTTCATAAAGCTAAGTATTTGGATAGGCTTTTTTTAATCCTCATTGAAACATTCTCTTTTGTCTGTATTACTCCAGCCAATATGAGGCAATGATTACCCTGCATTATATTTCCTGATCTCACCACAAGAATAAAAACACAATGAATATTTTGGCTTTAGAGGAATGAGACATTTAATAGCTGCACATTGAACACTCTCTGGTGAAACCAGTGCATACCTCCACATTACTGTGATTTGTAGAATCAGTATTTTCTGCAGGAAAAACTAGACTTTCAGTTCCAGCCCCCTCTCATTAGGAGTATCAGGATAATCGTAGAATCACTTGAGTTGGAAGGTACCTTTAAAGGTCTTCTAGTTCAACTGTTTTTCCTGTTTAAGATATGATTTTGCATCAATATTTCAAGGACATTCAGACCTACCAGTGCTCAGTGAATCTGAAGGGATAAAATAGGAGCTGCTGGCATTGTATAAGAAACTATGGCATCTCTGCTCCCCACTGCCTGGTGGGGACAGTGAATTAGGCAGTAATGCTTATCAGGAGGTCTCTACAGCAATGGGTTCACAGTAGTCTGGTCCTCCTAGGGTTGTACATTCATGGTCAAGTGCATGGCTGGATGAGATATTATGGCATCATGGGTATTTCTAAGCCCTTCTCAGCTTTACTACTTTAAATATCAGGACTTTCCCTCAATGGGAGCAGAACATAACTTTAGTACAAGCTGACCTACTGAAGAAGTATGGTGGCTGATCTACAAAACTAGAAGAAAGGGTTTTAGACTCTTCGCACTCAAAAATCATTAACGTGGTCAGACTTCACATCTAGATACTAACATCCTATCTTACCTTAGCAATAAATAAAAAAAATGAAAAGTATCTGGATGCTTAGAGGCATACGTGTATCAATAGTCCAGAGTGAAGAATGGACATTTCTGCCTTTGGCCTCCCAAATTGAGGCACCTAAAACATCTTGTATTTGGTCGGTTGATTCTCAGAAGTTTCTGAAAGTTAGCCTTTGGAGTTACCAGAGAAAAGCTCCCAGATTTAAGGACTCTTCTGTCAAAAACAAGTTCTCACTGGGTAATTTTGGAACAGCTTACGTACCCCCACCCCTAAATGTTTTTAAGGGAAAATCCATGGAAATCCTTTCCATTTGCGATCAGAGCAAAAATTATGCCCAAACTGACACCTTACTTACCACATTCTCAATCTAGTAGGAATACTGCATCTGAAATTGAAAGATTTATGTTGGAAATGTTGACACAGGCCTAAACTGGAGTGATTTGGGCATCATTCACATCCATTCTTCTATTGGTCTTTAGAAGGGATTTGTAGAAAATATTTGTTTTTTATATCAAGTTTCTCTCACTGAAAGGATTCCAAAGATAAAACTCATGAAGTATATAAGCACAGATACAATGTGGGTGAAAGGGTTAAGAGACTGAGGAAGACTCAGTAACTCTCACAAAGGGGGATGAAATGTTTCTTGACATTTTTAAAACATGCAGTCTCATCTACCTCTACTCATCTTTCAGATACCATGAGTTAGTCACTTGAGATCAGTGAGAAATTTCTGAAAAGGTAGTTTCATTCCCATGGTTTCTTCTCTTTGTATAAAAAATTACATGGGCAATTTAATAAAGATATATCAATAAGAGCAAGAACAGTTCTCAGCTCATATAAATTGACACAGCTGTACGAAAGTAATAGAAGATCTCTGATTTACAGCAGGTGGGCTTTGGTCAATCAGTGTGATTTCCTATATCAAGTGATATAACAAGAGCTGTTTACACACAATGTCATGTTGTTCAGTATTATGGCTATGCAAGGCTGTGCCAGGTCAAACATCCAATACAGACCTAAGCTTGCTGTATTCATAGAAATTTTGAAGTTCCAGGATGAAATTGTTGCAGGTTGAAGAATAAGAATTGAGGTGTCAATAGCACTGCATTTAAACTTCAAGGTACAACAGGCATGATCAGGGGAAAGATACATTCATACATTAGATACATTGATCCTATAATGTAAAATGAGGGATTATGTGGAGCTCAATGATAATCAAGCAAAAACAAAATCTGCTGTCTTTTTGCTTCTTACCACATTAAAATCAGTTAAAACTATATGATGGAAAGGAAATGAGGGCTATGTTGCAGTTCTGCTACAACAGATAGGTCACATCATGCTTATTCAGTCCAGTCTGATTCCTTCTCCAGTATGACTCATTTCTGCATACTCGTGAGGGGATGCTGAATTTGGCAGGCAAAACCCTGACGCAGCTATATCACGTTTTGTAAATCTTGTTGGCTCAGTTTAATCTGCATCCGAACAAGATTACCTATTTGACAAAAGGGTTGGGCTGAGCAGTAGAGAGGCATTTCAGTGCCCAAAGCAACTTTCAAGATCATTAATCAGGACCACCTTCCTCTTGAGCACCTCAATTCATTCCTTTGTCCACTGTGGACTGCTGGACTCTTCTCCCAGGTACAGGAAATTATAGCAGCATAAAAGGGAGCTAAATGAAGGGAAGTTATGTCTCTGTCAGTCAGATGTTGAGCAATGTGGGAGCAGTGTGACTTCTGGATGTTTCCCACCACAATTGCACTGCACTTAGAGAAGCATGGCACTCAGACTGTGGGGAAACCGGATGAGCCAATCCCATAGCTGTGTTGAAACTGCCCTCTAGCTAATGACTTAAACACTATGAGCTAAGAACAGAGTACTGTCAGATGGAAACTGCACAGTAGCAAACTCAGATCATCATTCTGGTCTCAGATGAGTTCTGTCTATGGATGCTGTAATGCAGTTCTACTACACAGGCTTTTCTACAGAACTGTTTGAGAAAGTGCTCGTCATCTGGCCATCTTGCTTTGAAAGTAAGCAATAAGATGACTTTGGAAAGAGAGAACTTGAGCCAGACCTGATATCTTTTGAAAAGATTTGTATTTTTGTTATCTAATAAAAAACTTAATGAATTGTATTTAGTACTTAAGTACTATATTTTTGTAATTTATTTTACACCTGGGCAACTTGACATCTGGGTGTCTTCTACTTTCATTTCAGTTTACTCTGTTTACCCAGGTCTTTTTAATATATTTTAGAAAGATACATCACAGATGATGTCCTGTAACATAATACATCTTTAATCTACGTGTATTAAATATCTGTTTTCAAAACTTTTATTTATTTATTTACTTATTTATTTTCTGTCTCTTTTTAACCACTGTGATACTAACTAGTCAGTGTATTACCTTTAGATTTTTCTTCTGAAATTTTCTCTTTCCCTTTTCACAAACTTG
This sequence comes from Cyrtonyx montezumae, assembly GCF_038088225.1. NCBI lineage: Eukaryota > Metazoa > Chordata > Aves > Galliformes > Odontophoridae > Cyrtonyx > Cyrtonyx montezumae. Next base: position 157,004,422 of record NW_027072034.1, on the reverse strand, counting down.
AATAAATGTTGGCCAGTGGCCAAGTAATTTTCCATATCAGTAACCTCTCTGCTTCTGTGCATTTGTGAGCAATGTGCCTCTTGCAAAGTCTGCTTTACTCTAAATGCAGAGTTCTTGTACTCAGAAAAATCCCATAATGTTCTATTTAACTGGTCAACCACGTGCTGGCTCCCTGCATTTGATTTCATTATTTTCATATCCCTTTCTTCACATTTCCCTACCACTATTCAATACCAAAGTAATACTTTGTTCTAAATTTGCTCTTACTGAACTCAGTAGTTAATTCATGATGCCAAGTATCTGAAAATGAAGAGCTTTGAAGTTTTATTCTTACTGGTATGAATTGGTCTATCATCTCTTACACTACTCTTGGTAGCAGTTGAATAAAAACTGATGAGCTAACATTAAGGGATGATAGCAATTCATGACCATAGAATCATAGAATGATTTGAGTTGGAAGGAACCTTCAAGACTATCTAGTTCCAACTCCCCTGCTATAGGCAGGGAGACCTCCCACTGGTCCAGGTTGCTCAAAGCCCCATCCAGTCTGTCCTTGAATGCCTCCAGGGAGGGGACATCCACAGCCTCTCTGAGTAACCCACTCCAGTGTCTCATGGCCCTTACAGTAGGCGATATCAGGAATTACTAAAATTAAACCTGAGAAAGATGCAGTAAGTCTGCAGAAAAAAAGGCCAAATGTAATCTGTAGATTAAATTATTGGTGTATATCAATGTAGAAAAAATGCAGAATTTGGCTCTATGTGTTAGATTTTTTTATTAATTTTTAAACAGGCTGAACTTCTACAGGTACACTAAACAGAGTAAGGCACAGAACTAAACATTGTCCATTTCCTTTAATTGCTAGAGTGCTCCCAGGGAGTTTTTGGCACATCGTATCTAGCACTTTCCCCAGTAACTCCCTGACACAGCTTTGTGGATGGTGTGTGCCAGAGATATTCCCAACATCTATAGTGTAAGGAGACTTCTCTCTCTTTTAGGGGAAGAAAATGAAATATAGCCTTATGGGCCTGTCCTGAAGCATTTGTCTGCAGGGCCAGAGAAATGGATAATGACATAGACACAGCTGGTGTAGACAACAGGCAATATTACTGTACAATTCATGCTCTACTAGAGCTGGTAGTGAATCATATACAGACACACAGATTGTCAGCACTGAGCTGAAGTCTCATGGAAGTTGTTCTTGAAAGTGGTGTGACTCCTTTGTGATTCAGGTACAGAAAGAAAACCTGAATCTGCAGCACCTGGTTTAATTCTTCCCAAATTAAATGAATTGCATGCACACATGAACAATATATGTGAGTGAAGTTTGGGACAGGGAAAACAAGGTTTGTGAAGAGGTTGAAGAACATGCCTTATGAGGAATGACTAAAGGAACTGAGGTTGTTTAGTCTGGGGTAGAGGAGGCTTAGGGGAGATCTTATTGCTCTCTTAAAGTACCTGAAAAGTAATTGCAGCAAGAGAGGGGTTGATCTCTTCTCATTGGTGGCAGGTGACAGAAGAAGGGGAAATGGCCTCCAGTTGTGCAAGGGGAGGTTTAGGTTGAATATCAGGAAAAGCTTTACAGAAAGGGTTGTTAGGCCCTGGAATAGACTCCCCAGGGAGGTGGCTGAGTGACCATCTCTGAATGTGTTTAAAATCCATTTGGATGTGGTGCTCAGGGACATTATTTAGTGTTAGGCTGTTAGGGTAGTATGGTTAGGTTAAGGTTGCACTTGATGATCTTGAATGTCTTTTCCAACCTGAGCAATTCTATGATTCTATGATCCTATAAAAAGAAGATTTGTAAAAGGTTGAATCAACTCTGTGAAATTGAAATGGCCCTGAGTGCTTCATTAGAGTTTATTCTCCTTGAGCAGGTACAGCAGTAAAGGGGAGACAGAAAGCAGCAGTGGAAATCTAGTTGAAAACATGTGCAGTAGGAAGGGACTTTTGGCACTTAAAGACAGCACGAAAAGGTCACACAATCTTGTGTGGGTGGTGGAAGACACCACAGAGACTAGCACCCACATGGAAGTAGGGGGATGATATTTATCACTGTAAGTACCAAATACTCTGCAAGTACCAAAACAATGACAAAAACAGGAGCACAAAAGAATAGAGAGAGACAAAGGGGGTTGATTGTTTTCAGAAGATAAAATCAGGTGCAAGTTAAAGGGAGAAGAGGAACTAAGTGCTGAAGTGGTAGTTGCAAGATGCCTTTAAAATAAAGGGACAAAACTGCACAGGGAAAAAACACTGAAAACTTGTTGTTTTGACTTCACGGTCACTATAGTAGATAGAGAACATGCGATGTGTGACTCTTTGTCCCTAAGACTGTATTCTCCAGAATGTAGGGCTGGATTTTAAGTTCTCCATATAAAAATGTGACGAAATTTTCCTTGTTATCTTCTTTCAGAAGGCCCTACAGTGTTAGTTAATCTAGTCTGATTACTGCTGAGTGAGTGAAGGAGACAACAATACCCTAACATGCAAGGTTTAGTATGAAGAGATCTCAGACCCAGTTTTGACTACAATTTTTTTTGATTGGCTTAAACAGAAACCAGAATCTGATCCAAATTGTGCTCAAAGCCTCGGTGCATGAGTTGAGGTGATGTGTTTTGTGAATCTAAAAATGTGAGAGTATATAGCACATGGTTTCTGCTTTTTGTCTGGTTCAGTTCTGGTCTTGGACTGTGGACTTTCTATAGAAAGTGGTGTACCTGGTGCAGAAACGAGCATAGCAGCCTCATGGGACTTTCTATCTGCCTAGATAATGCACTGGACCCCAAGGATGAATAAACCACAGACTCCCACTTACACCTTAAATTTCACATTGTTGTGGCACACAACCAGGCTCTTGGCTTCTCTCATAATCTCGAAGAAATTCCATTTAAAAGTCAAAGCAAATCCCCACTGAAGCTCCATGCAGAAGAGCTCTCTAGTAATTTGGATGATAAGGCAGAGTGGAAATTTAGGAAAAAAACCTGAGTGCTTCATTTCTGTTTCTCATCATCACTAAGCTGTGTTAGGGTTATGGGTCCTGGGTCAACTATGAAATCTCTTCTTTGCAGCCTGTGTAGTATTTTCATAATGCAAATATTTGGTGGCGAAGTTTCCATTTATTTATTTCATTGTACTCATTTATCTCGGCTTTTTACCCTACAGGTATTTTCACTGGAGCTCTGAATTCTTCTGAAGAATCATTATCTTCCACAAAGCATCTCCAAGGGATATTTCCAGCAGAAACAGTTCCTTTGCCAACAAGTACTAGGAGATCTTCATTGTGTTCCGTGGTGGTACCATCCATACAGCCAATTGGAGACTGGTAGTAGAGGTTTCTAAGCCCAAAGCATTCATGGGGAAGTAATTTCTGTGGATATTGTAGAGGAAATTATATTAATAAAAGCATTTCACAAAATTCTGGATTCCTTCCAGTCAGGCAGATATTTTTATTATGTTTAAGTACTCATGTCAGGGTCTTATTCGCTGCAGACTTTTAGGAAAGCAAGGGGCATTTTTGAATGCTGCATTCCATTTTTTTCCATTCTGTCTCAGACACATTTTATTTCACTTCATCAAGGGAGACACTATTTTCCACAAAGGTAAATCTACTGTCACTTTTCTACACTGCTGTTTTTTCCTCGTTTCCCTTCTAAATAACAAGAAGTGCATCTGCCTTCTCTCTGGAGACTTCAATGAGAAAGTCTGAAGCATTCCCTGGAAGAACAAGACAGTAACTACATTTGGCAGATGGGGTACTGAGGCAGAGGGAAGTGATTTATCCAGAATCACCCAGGAATGATTCCCTGAAGCAGAGCTAGGAGCTAGGAACAGGATGCAAATCTCAAAAATTTCAGGGTGAGCACACACATCTCACCTGAGCTCAAACAAAGTTTTGCATGAGTAATGGATTTTAAGTCTAATAGTGTGTATTGGATTAAAATGTTTTCTTCAGTTTATTAGTCCCCTGTGATACCAAATAACATCACTGGACTCTAGAGTCCCTCTGCAAATCAGTATACAGAGGATACATATGTAAGTGTGCATTTTAAGCTGCGTAGGACACTAGAGATTACCAAATTTGATTTCAAGCATTTCTTTGCTTCCCTCCTCAAACTTTGTGTGTCATATTCATGACAGGGCCATGATGTGGACTATTAGAAGGACAGGTTCTTTTATGACCTGACCCTATGTGGCACCTCTGTGTGGCACCTCTTCCATTTTATATACATGATCCCAAAATCTAATCATTGCAGCCCTGCTATTCACCATGGATCATTCATATCCTGAGAAATCCCCATTTTTAGTTCTTGTTTTTTGCATCAGTAAACTGTAGATAGAGACATCCTTCCGAATACAATATGAAGTCTACAGGTGAAAACTCTGTATGTGAAAGGTAACTATTTTAACTGTGCAGAATACTGAACAGTATTATGTATTCCAGTCACAGGAGCATCCTTTTCTTATGTAGCAGTGTGGTGAACTCCAGCATTTCAAAATTTGTTTTGGTAATTAGAAATTGGAATGTTTCGTGGAACGGAAAATCCAAGTTGTTTTAAGACTGAAACACAGAAACACACTTATCAAAAGGGAGGTCATTAGCCTGTGCTACTTGGCACAGGTGTGGACTCAGCTGTCCTGAGGTATGTGGTCCTAACCACCAAACTCTAAAATAAGTAATAAAACGTTTGGAAAGTATCCAGAGGAGAGTAACATGAAGGAGAAGAGGTTTAAGAAAACATGACCTATTACGAAAAGTTGAAGGAATTGAGTTTGTTTAGTCTAGAGAAGAAGCAAGGGAAGGGAGGCATGATAAGGGTCTTCAAATGTATAATAGGTTTTTAAAGAGAGGACAGTGATTGATTGTTCTCTGTGTCCATTGCTGGTAGGAAAAGAAGAAATGGGTTTAATTTGCAATCGGAGAGTTTTAGGTTAGTTATCACAAAAACCTTCTAACTTGGGCAGGAAAAACATAACCTTGATGGTCTGCAAAATCACTTCCACTGGAGGTTTCTCAGAGTAGGATAGAAAAATGTCTGTCAAGGGTAATCAAGATATACCTGATGTTATGTAAGGACAAAGGGTCAGACTGGAAGTTCTGCTGAAGACTTTGTCTCTCCTATTTGCTCTCCCATCATGCTATGAAATGCTTTATCTTCAAAATGTCTGCACATTGTCACAGAGATGACAGTCTGAGTGAAACCCCTTGTACCGCTGTGTACTGTCATTCCAATTAATTGTGACTACTATTTTTTTATGCTAAGAGTCAAAACAGAAAACAGAATAAAAAAAAGCAAAAAACAAATTCTGAACAATGAAAAGTGAGGTGAGACTCAATATTCCATTTCATCTTGCAGTTATTTTGGAATACTGTCAACAAGAGTATTATCACAGTTAACCTGCTCCTGAAAAAACACCTTGATTTTGATACATCAGCTTTTTCCTGGTAGAAAGCTATTTAATAAAATCAGAATTAACCAACTCTGTTTCATCAGGAGGACTGAAGTATGTTAATAGCACAGGCCTCAGTTGTGTTACTCTAGCTCTGTATTGAGAGTGTTTTTAACAAAACTTTCTCTATGGTGGACTTGAGGTGTGAAATGGTATTTATAGTAAAGTCTTTCTCCTTTCAGAGCTTAAAAAGTACACTTCCAGCAGAGGAGTGGGCAGATGAGGAGAGTACTTGCTTTTTTTGGATTTTCAAGGCTGAAGATAACAAAATCTTGGCAGTAGCTGAAGGAAGCTGAACAGCTGAGGGGAGCCAGAGAAGTTATCAACTCTTTATTTAGAATTTAAAGTGTGAGGAGGTGATCCAGTCTCTGATAATCTCTGTATGCTTGGAAGTGAAAAAAAAAAACAACCAAACCTAGAAATTTATGAGAGTAAAGACCTAATTATCTCTGTCTTTTAAGCCTTCAGGTTGCATGGAAATTCCTTTGGGTCAGAGAAATGCAATTACTGAGTAATCTGTGGGGACATGTCATCCTATAATCACCTGATATTTGTTTACCAACAATTCTCATTAATTTTCCCTTAATTAAGCAGCAGTTGCCTTGTACTTAGGGTCTTGTGATTGAAATTATCATTGACACTTCCTGAGAGTGAAAGTTGCTTTAGCCTGCAGAAGTGGATGTACTACTGTTAAAGCCATACACTTTGGTTTCATAGTGGAAGCTCTGGACTAAAGCTTTCTGTATGCTTTGGGATTCTCACGCTCTTGTTGGCATTAGGCTTTATTTTACTGGTACTACAACTATTCCCTCGATATGACCTTGTTCGTGTCCAATTTCAGAGTCTCTACGATATAAGAATGTGCTTCAAAGTTGTATTTGTAAAAGGATGAGAACATATTCTTACTTGAAAATGGGCCAAATGGGCAGACTGTAGGCCAATACCCAAACACTAATCCTTCTGTATGAAGGTATTTCTACAGGTACCCATGCATCATTGTTAGCAGTGTGCAAAGCACGTAGAGCAATCTCTTGAGAAAGGGGCACCAGGCATGTGCTGCATGTCTCCTGCTATCAGTGATACCACTGTGGGCAGCTGGGCTGTCACTATTGCATAGTAACACCTCATGGGCCCTGCACACAGGTGGCAAGAAGTGTAGCAAGAGAAACTGGTGAGAAGGAATTGATCAGGAGAGGGCAAAGTGAAAAACTATATTTTTGATTAAAACACTTTGGAAAGCAATAACAAAAACTTTGGGCCCATGTCTGGCTTCGCCCAGGAACCTCAGGACAGCACACACGACTTACGCAGAGAATCTTCCAGAAAAACTGTTTTTCTTCATTTGACTACAGTGAAAAAAAGCAAGGCAGACGTGTGTCTGAATTTTGGGTGTACAGTCCCCAAAGCAAATCATTCATAATGAATGCCCTATCCCATTTTTATTCATTCTGTGTTGTCTCTATATGGCAGGATGTCTAGAGGCCAAATACTGTTCTTCATAATGTTGGTGCAATCCATTGATACATTGACTTCAGGAGGTCACACCAGATTATCATAATGGCTCCTTCAGGCCTTAAAAATCTATGAATACGAAAGCATGAGAGAGCAAGTTGAGGAAATGCAGAAAACTTAACTTTGTATTTTTGTGTGGAGGGAACAGGGGAGTAGAGGGATGGTAATGTGATAGACATAGGGTCTTTTGACTTTTGGTTATGAATGTGAAACACTTTTCAGGTTGATACCTGGTAAAAGCTGCTACTATTTGATAGCTCAGGAATTGTTCATGCGGAACCAGCTGGCATCCTCTGTACAGTTCCTTCGAGCTAAAATCTGGTGAAGTCAATACAGGGATGTCGTTGACTTCAGCAAGTCTCAAATCAGGCCTTCAGTGGATAAAGGTTTGCAATAACATCAAACTATCCACCAATGCCTTCTGCATTCAATTTAACCCTTACCTTTCGCTCTCCAGTACAACCCAGCTTTATCTGGCTATCTGCTTTGAAAAACTGAGAGAAACAGTGACATCCTTTTCAAAACTGGCCCTCATATGGGTACCACTGTAATAAAAGATTGAGGCTCTATAAAAACAAAATTTGCAGCAATAACAAACTGAATTTCATCCATAAGAATGTCTTAAATGCCCACATCCCTTCCTCAGGAACAAGTTTTCCATAAACAGGAAACATTCTTTTGTTGTTCTTGTATTTTTTTAACAGGGTTGTACAATATCTTGTTGAGATGTCATCAATACAATTGCTTTGACATTTTTAGTGCAGCATTTGGAAAGCAGGTTGGGATTTTCAGTCCTGCAAGCCAATATAAGTCAGTCTCTGATACTTAATTTCTCTATGAGATCCTTCACTTCTATTATAAACAGATCCAGCAGTTCAGAGATAAATTTCTTGGTAACAGTTTGGACTTTTTTATGAACCACCTGCAAGTTTTCTGCAAACAACATGTTTTATGGGAGCTCAAGGCAATGTTCACCCATCAAGACCTGACAGTAAGAAGTGGATGAATGAGGCCTTATCTCAGCCACACATGTAACCTTCTGTGTCCCCTGGCTTGACCTCCCTCTGCACTCATTTATGAAAATGATTCATCTTTAAAGAGCTTCCTCACTCTGCCTGGAGGCTGTAGATCTTTCTGCACTGGACTTGTGTAGGCTGAGGTTATAAACTTCAGCATGGAAGTCATACAGAGGGGCTTAATTTTGAACATTAGGAAAAAAAAAAAGAACACATACACTATGTACACACTTAAAGAGGCAGGTTAAAATGCAGACATTTAAAACACCTCTTCCCGTGAATACTAAGAGTTTTTAAATGGGGGTGACTTAAAAAGGGAGTCTCTATTTCTTTTATTAATGTCATATTGGAATTTTATTTTAAAATAGTATGATTTTTTAAGGATCTGTTCATTCTCATGATTTATGCTTCTTGCATTAGGTATAATTTTTTTTTTCCAGATGAATAATGAGCATAATATAATGTAGTATTTTCTGGCTGTCAGACATTCAAACTAAGATGTGTAAGAATTTCTTTTTAAGCACAGTGTAATCTCTTACAGCAATGTAAATAATAATTTAAAAAGTTGGTAACAAAAAAACAAAAACAACCCAACATACCAGTGGATTTTTAGCAGTATTTAAATTTCTGTTAAGGAGAAAGTTCACCATGTCTCAAACTCCTTTCTTGTCTTTCACTGCTACAGGAAGTAAACTTCAACTCTTCTCAGAAAGCCTGAACATCTGAAACTTAGCAGTAAAAATAACCTTAACAAAATAAAACCTGCTGTCAGCTTCTGACCTAAGTTATACATTCAATTTTCTTTCAGTATTAGTTTAGGATTTCTCAGTTTTATATAAGCAATCTACCCAAACTTTAATATAAAATTCTTGATCATTTGTGCAGAAAAAAACCCTCACCTACTGGGTGTCTTGGAGATACTGAGAGATCATTTATTCAATTGGGCAAAAAATGGGTTACAGGCTGATTCCATTTTGCTTGGAGATGAAACTTGTTTTTTTGGGGGGACCTATGAGCAAAAGTTTACTTCAGTAGAGATAGTTCCTGCACTGTGTCCTTTTAACGGCATCTTTCTTGAGGTCCAGACTAACTTTCATGCCACTAGTACAACAGAGAGGCACAAAATCAGAGACTAAACAGAAAAGCTCTTGAGTTTGTCCTCAGATTGATGCAAGTGAGGACAAACACAAGCAGATCATGCTTGTACAGATAGAACTGCACTGTGAAAATGTGAGAGTGGTTTGGGTTGAATGGAACCTTAAAACCATCTAGTTCTAACCCTCTGCCATGGGTTGGTTGTCACCCACCAGATCAGGACACTGAGACCCATCTGACCTGTGCTTGAATACCTCCAGGGATGGAGCATCCATAGTTTCTCAGATTCTGGATGTAGGCCTGAGAGCAAACAGTAGCATGGCAAGTCTCTATACTCATTGATTTTGTCTTCACAGTGATCATACTTTGTAAATACATACCACACCAAATAAGAAAATTCTAGTTAACCTCACAGCATAGTATAAAGGAATATTTGCTAACTATTTTGCGAGAAATAAAAGGATTACAAGAATGTTATTGTTTACCCCCAGTAAGGCAGTATAAAAAGCCTAATATCTGGTAAAAAAAAATAAGCTCCCCCATATAATCTCTGCTCTGAAGCTCTGCAATGAATCAAACACACCATTTTGGTGTTTATCATCCTGGAATAAACAGGACATGTGATGCATCCCCGTGTACTGTGGCATTTTTTTTCTAGCTAAAAAACCTATGATTGCCAAAGGCCAAAGGTAATCATAACACTAATTCCTTTTACTTGCTGATCAGGAGCCATTTCAGAACTCATGCTGTTTGATTTTTTTGTTTGTTTGTTTCTCTTATATGAATAAAGTTCTATAGGTCTTGATTTAATTTCATTCACAGCCTTTAAAGGCTGAATTGAATACCATTGAATATGGTGACAGCACTGGCCATTTGCTAGGAGAACTTTTCTTACTCTCCCTTGCTTATCCTACAATGTATTTATAAAGTGCACTTCTAACTCCTATTTTATTTTTTTTTCTAACCTCTTTGTTACCGAGCATTTTTTTAAAAGCCAACAAGCTATGCTCAGGCATGTTATACTGATGTAGCACGAAGGACAGATGAAAAATAACTGATATGTCTATGTAGGATAGCACACTAGACTGCAGTGATATCATTTGTGGTCTGGTAAACACTATAACTGTGTAAATGTCAGCTCTCCTCTGGTGACTAAACAGAGTTAGTTCAATGGGATGTATACCCTCACTCCTTTTTCCTTTAAATCTCAATTTTGTCTCTTCTTCTGAAGTAAGCACTCTGTCTCTCTGATTGTCCAATTAGTTTTCTATATGTCATTTTATTTATTTATGTTTTTAAACATAAGTTGACTGTGGTTGTAAATGTCCAGAATATCCAAGTGAAGTTGTCTTTAAATATAAAATGTAATCTAATTTTCTTACCTTCACAAATCACTGAAGAGCGTTAATAGTTTTTGTTTGAATCTGGTGAAGATGAAGATACATTAGGTCGAGTTTGTTGCCAAGGTTTTTCATTGGGTTGTGGTTTTGCAAAATCATTACTAAACATAAATCTCAGCTTCTTCCTGATGAATATGTGAACATCACCAATTGACCAAAGGAAGCCTAGTTTATTTGTAGAACATCTGTTCCTGGCATATAGCTTTGGGAGCTAGTAGTTGAATACAAAAGTCTTATGACTGTGTTTATGGTATTTGATTGGGCATATTTAATATGTTTAAGAGGAGGAAACATAGAACACAATTTGACTCAACTAGTCCCTGGGAAGAACTGAATGTCAGCTTAGGGGAGGGAGGAACAGAGACAAACAGACTGCAGAGCTCTCATCTGTAAAAGATAATAAACAGCATGCCTGAGGAACAAGGAGGTTGCCAGCTTAGGTAGATCAAATATACTTGAGTTGTGTTAAATAAAGTAAACTGATTCAGATAGGCTTCAGATATTAAAGATCCTGGATACAAATGAATGAAGATTAAAGTTGCTATTCTGTTCCATTATTTTCTATTCTAATCTATTCTAGCTCTTCTATCACTCGTGTAGTATCAAAGATCTTCATCTACCAAGGGACTTACATATCACAGCACTGAATTTAGTAGCTTCTAATTCTCAGGAGCTTTGTAGGTAGTGTACTGCCCAACTTAAGCTTCTTATGCAATATGTGGGAAGGGGAATCGAGCAGATAAAGAAAAGATTAGCACATGTCAGAGTAAGGTAATAGCCCAGTTTGATGTTGCAAAAGCTGAGGATAGGTCCAAGGATTTTGTGCTCTCCTGTTAGAAAGTCAGGTGCCCAGTTCCAAACTGGAGAGAGATCAGAAGAGATTGCAAGGTCAATAATTTCTAAGCCCAATGCCATGGGCAAAGTTGCCAGGGCTCCATCCAGCCTGGCCTTGAACACCTCCAGGAATGGGGCATCCACAGATTCTCTGGGCAGTTGTGCTAGTGTCTCACTATCCTCTCAGTAAAAAATTTCATCCTAATATCCAGTCTACATTTCTCATCTTTTAGTTTAAAACCATTTTCCCTTGTCCTGTTATCTTTCATTCAGATTTATAAAGTCTATGAACTATGTCTCCAACAGCCATTTGAAACATTGACTTTATGTCGCAGAGATTCCCTTTGCAGATATCTGCAGCCTTACTGAAAGAATTCTGTGTCTCCCACTTGCATGGACTAAATGTTTAAATAGAGTCATTCCATATCATTTGGATATTTTATATAAAGGGGGAGCACAGAAGACACTGATGACTGGATTAATGTCTGCATTTTCATTTTAATCACTGAGGAGAAAAACCTAGGTTTGGTTCCATCCCTGTCTGTTAAAAACATCAGGGCTTTGAAATGGGGTCATTCCCAGACCAAGTATGCATTTAATCACCCAACTATTGAGATTGCCTAGCCAAACCAGGCTTTACTAAAAAGATAACTAAACAATTTCCCTATCTTCCTGCCTCTAGATGCTGATTTCCCCACACCAATCAAAATCTAAAGTTGTGCTCATGTAAGGCTAAGATCTGTAGCCCTAGAGCATCAATGAATTTAGTGGAGATTTGCAATGCCATAAGTGACCCTTTCTGTTCCAGATTCATGACAGTTTTGCCCAGTGTCTAATTTCAGTGCTTACAAACCTACATGCAAAGATGTGACAATGCCTTTGGACAACCTCTCATCCCGTATTTCCCATAAACAATCTTTTGAATAGTGTTCAGCAGCACAAATGGTGTGACAGAAAGAAAGAACAACAGCCATAGGACTTTTCTAGGGCACAGGGACAATTTATGGCTATTTTGAGTTTCACAGAAAATCACATCTGAACAATGGGATAAACATGGTCACTGAATGCATTTCCTATGCTCCACCAGCAAGCAAACTAGAATTATCACTGTTATATAGACATATATATGCTTTTATTTATTTATTTATTTAAGTTACTTCCTCTGATCATCTCTACTGTCTTATTTACTGGCATGCTGACAGCATGCCAGTGGCAAGACAACTCCCTCCAGGAGTTCCCATCATTTGGAGTACAGCTTCCTCCCTCTCCACCTACTTGAACTATTAGGCACATTCAATATACACCCAGGAATGCATGCACTAAAATGCCTAGGTGAACCCAAGGAGCAGCCAACTCTGAATACAAAGTAGGCCTCCAAATAATAATACCTGTGGAGCCTGAAGAGTTGCCTTCCTTGCCCAAAAGGCTTTTTAGAGGTTCTGGGAAGGAAAGGAAATAGCTTTTGAAACCCTAGGATTAATCCTACTGTAGAGATTTTCATTTTTGAGTGCCTCTACGGTTTTGGCATGACCAATTTGAGATACTTGCAATAGGCCTGAAGCCAAATGTTCTCTTCATCAGTTAGATCCCATGAGAGGGGGTGTACCTTATTCACCCAGCCTTTCATTTTGAGTCCTCACTTGAGTACTGTGTCCAGTTCTGAGCTCCCTGGTACAAAAAGACAGGAATCTCCTGGAAAGAGTCCAGTGGAAGGCTACAAAGATGATAAAGGGCCTTGAACACCTCCCTTATGAGGAAAGGCTGAGAGACCTGGGGCTTTTCTGCCTTGCAAAAAGAAGACTCACAGGGGATCTGCTCCACATCTATAAATATGCGGGAGGCAAAGGGATGAGGATGGATACTTCTCAGCAGTTTGTAGTAATAGGACAAGGGGAAATGGCCACAAACTGAAGCATAGGAAGTTGCACACAAGTGTGCTTGGGAACTTCTTCACAGTGTAGTGACAGAGCACTGGCACAGGATGCACAGAGAGGTGGTGGAATCTCTTTCTCTAGAGACATTCAAGACCTGCCTGGATGCCTACCTGTGCAACCTGGGCTAGGGAGCTGCTTTGGCAGGGGGGTTGGATTCAATAATCTCTAGAAGTCCCTTCCAACACCTATAATTCTGTGATTCTGTGATTTTGCAGTAGCTTTCCAAGTCCCTGCCACCAAAGTGTCGATTTAGCCCCCCAAAAAATGGGTAAGGTTGTGGGACCAAGGGGTCCATAACAAGACTTTTAGCCAGTGCAGATGTAGGAGTACTCCAGGGCAGGACTGCACTTGTTCCTTTATTAACTGTCCTCTAGCCTAGCCACTAGGGATCTGTAAGAGTGAGTGGGATATTTCTCCTTCCAAGGCTTTGTTGAGAGGAAGTTTTACCAGTCAGAACACCATACATACTTTGAAAGAAGGAGGCACTTTCCCTGACTCCCGATTTTCCTCATTACCAGGCTAACTTCAGTCCTAGGAGGTACTGGTAGGCTTGCCAAGTGCTAGAAGTAACAGGAATAAATAGCTTTCCTAGGGGATTTCCAGCCAATTTTCACTTAACCAAGCATCCTAAATGACATTTGCATTCTACTTCTGAATCACTAAATTTTTAGAACTGGTGTGGCTATTTGAACAGCCTGTTTGCACAGAGAAGAGCTGAGACTGGCACCCATACAAGTCTACCTGAATCACCAGCCCAAGCACAGAGAGGTCAGAGAGCTCTGAGAGGCAACCCTCCTCACTCAGAACCAGCCAGTCAGCTTCAGTTTTCTTTACCTCCCAGGCAGAAATTTGGGAAATTAAGCTGTCTTGAAATAGAAGTATTTAGTAATACACCCCTTTTTTAATTACTGCTACTCAGTCAAAGGAACATTTAGTATTGAATGGTAGCTCTACCAATGGCCATCACTTTATAAGGACCCTGCCTAAAACAGCTGTATGAAATAAGGGCATAAAAAGCATTGTACCAGCTGTACAAGGACCCAACTAAAGCATTTACCTCTTTCTGGGCTCAAGAGTAAATGCATGCTTGGGAAAGAATAAAAAAGCCAAATGAGACTTCCTCAGAACACTCTCCCAGAATCTAGAGATTTGCGTTTCAGAATCTTCTGGAGCCAAAGTTAATGTCTTTGTATTTAACAGCTCATGATGATCTTTTCTTTCATGAAATTGTCCAGTTCTTTTTGAACTCATGCAAATTTACATCATCTACAACATCTTGTGGCAAGGAGTTCCACTGCTTAATTATGCATTGTATGAAGAATAATTTCCCTTTGTTTTGAACCCTTCTCCTCCTTGTTTTATTTGATGTCCCTTTGCTCCTGTTTTGGAAGAGACAGCGAGCAATTGCTCTTAATTTCCATGCTGCTTTGATTTAATAGACCTCTGTCATCTACCCTTCATGCACAATCTGGTCTTTAATGAGCAGTTTAAGGGTATCACACTACCTCTTGATGGCTTAAATCCGTTCTTTCCCAACTAATGAGAATCCACATTGGGCTGAGAAAAGTGAAAGGGTTTTGAGAATAAGGAAGAATAAATGTCTGGCTGGATTTGTAATATCAGTAATCGTCACCGTTTACAGGGAACTATCTTTGATCTGAGGGTATTTGGGAAATTCCTCTCAACCATCTGTCTGAGGAGTTATGAAGGAGTTCCCTGTGTTGCAAGTATGCTGCAAAAGCAATCAGAGGATAATACTACATCTAAATCTCCTTATCAAAACCACTATCAGGAAGAGATGACAAAAATATACTATATGTTTACCAAAAGATCAGTTCTCTTTGTTAACTTTTGGTTCAAATTATATAGCCAGTAGACACTTAACATGTTATCTCATTGAGATATCAGTGATACTGTATTACAACATTACAGAGAGCTTTATAGACCAGTGACAAGAAGCTGAGAGTTTCTCAACTGACATATAATTATCTAATGTGCTTGATGTGCCAAAAATTGCTGCTCTAGATGGATGAACTGGAAGCAATGAAAGAGAAACAGAAAATACCTGAAGCATTCAGTAGGAAGGAGAAAAACAGAATCTTTGCAGCAGTTTGTTTCTTAGAGGTGTACCTATGGAAAACAATAAATCACTACCAGAATTTTCTTTTAATAAAAAATGACTGTAATTGTTAGGAGCACTCATCAGTTTATGTTTAGCACATATTTAATCACCTTGCTTGATAAATTTCTGACTGTTTCACTTTCAGAAAACAGACTATTCATTCATTCTGAGGTTCCTAATCTATGAACAGTATCTGATAGGAAAATTTGAATGTGTCCAAATAATTTCAGGTTTTGAAGGAGCACGGGGTGGGCATGGGAACCCACAAAATGTTCAGCTTCGGTTTAAGGGCATTCATCTCAGTGGCTTAGCTAATTGCTAGTCTGGGTGTTTATGCAGTGTGTTTGCAACACCAAATGATTGCATATTTCTGCTTGCCTCACGTGATGTGCTCACTCTAATTAATTTTGATTAGACTCATTTTGATTAATGGTTATCCTGAAAATCTATCAAGATTCCAAGAGGTATTTCCAGATATCTGGGGAAAGCAAGGGAAGGAGAGGAAAGGAAGAATCAAGGGAAGGACACACTTCTTTGAGATCTGAACATATCTTTACCTAGCTAAATTAAAAGTAGGTTTTCAAGAAAAGAGAAGCTTGGTTGTTATTTCTCCCTCCAGAAAATGTTGTATGCTTTTCTGAAACATTTGATCCCAGTCACTGAAGGAGAAAAAAATCCTATTTTGTATATTAGAAGGCTGATTCAGGAGGTCAGTGTTTACTGTTCTGCAGGACATACCCCTCACTTAGCAAAATTTTTTCATGTAATAGAGACAGATATATAAATAAGAACCTGACATAGCTTAAGTGTTCTTATGAGACAGCTGCCCATTATGCTGGGTAGCCCTGTTATTTCCTTGTACTGTCCCTTCTGTATGGAAACAGAGTAGTTTCTTTTCTTTACCACTTACCTTCTCCTTTGACAGAAAGCTTTCTGAAGCAGATACTTCAGTTTTGTTCTGTTTCTTTTGTTCTTCACCAGTTCCAACTCATGACATGCTTAATGATCTTTTTGGACTCCTAAGCTTATGACTTCTGAAGAATATACATATACAGATAATAAACAATAGAGAGTAAATCATAACATCACTAAGAAAATCTTGGTCTGTGGAACTTGTTCATTCTTCCATGCTATTTGAAAATGATTTTTAGCTGTCCAGGATCTCAAGGTATTACACTGCTTGTCCATGTCTGACTTTTGTCATACCTGTGCTTCAATAGGAAAGCCCCTGCCCTCTATTTCTTTTCCTTTTTTCTTTCTTTCTTTCTTTTTTTTTTTTCCTTTTTTCTTTTCTTTTTTTTTTTTTTTATTTTATTTCAGAGCACACTCTTACTTTGCAGATAAAAGTGAATCAACTTCCTCTGCTTATTAGGCAAGAAGAAAAAGAAGGGAAAAACATACTGCATTTTTAACTGCATCTTTTCCCTTAATTACAACTTGAGAACAAAAATGAGCTCAGCTGCTAGGCAGACAATTATCTTTCTGTGAAATTCTTTATCTTCATTTGTGCTAAGGTTCTTTCTGCGGATCAGACCACCTGCTTCTCACAAGTTCCATAAAAGTATTTCTTAAGGGCTCAGCTCTATAGCTGGGAGAGCTGGAGGGAGTTGGGTAGACTTAATACTTACAACATACAAACATACCTTATAGGAATTACAGTAAAACTAAGTAGGATAGAAGAGGAGGAACTGAAGTTACAATAGCCCTTAGACATCTTTTATTGCTATTTTGGCAGAGGATCATCAAGAATTTGGGTGCCCTATGGCCTACAGGTATCTTAATTTCCCGCAGCCTTCACTGAGTGATTTTCAGTGTCTCCTGATTTTTAAGCTGACTGCAAAAAATCAGTTCTATCACTCTATTACAGCATTTCAGGTAGAAGTTGGGAGGGAAGTATTCATTTCTGTTGACTCATGGGTATCATTTTCTGGACACTTAACCAGATTTTCTGTCATGTGACCTGGACAGCCCAGGTGTAGAGAAAATATCTTGTGCTAGGACCACTTTCTTGCTTGTGAAGCTTTAATTTTCATGAGGAGCAGGAGAGAAGAGAGTTCTGGATGCAACAGACCAGCCTGTCTGTGTCCCTGAGAGCTTCATTGCAATACTTTGCAAACCCACTCCTTGTTTACTCAGTAATTGAGGAAGGGAAAGGAAAGATAACGTGACCTTTGGTGTTTTAAAATAACATGATAACTATGTGCCTCTTCAAAGAAGTAGCACTGTTGAAGAACAGCTGGGACTAGTGGTGGGAACAGCCTCCCCCTAACATTCAGGCCTGGTGGAGGAACTAGAAGAACCTGCAGAGCTTGTGAAAAATGGTGGGGAAAAGTAGGAGTGGCCAGAACAAATTCATTGTCCCCTTTCATTATAGCTGAGACTGACCTTTATTAGTTGCCTGTGGATATGGAAGGGACTGAGCTGAAGCTCTTCAGAGGAGGCAGAACCAAGCATACATGCAAAGCATGGAAGAGGAGAAGGTGAACAGGAAAGTCAAAGGGATATTGCACTGTGTGATGATGTTTTTCCCTTTAGGGCTCTTTTTATTCTCTGTAGATGCTGAGCAGTTTTAAAAGGACTAACCTTTACAACACTTAACTCCCATTGACTACTCCTTTGCAAGGATTATAATTCCTCTTTGTGTGAAATAGGAATGATGAAGCAGAAGGCATCTGAATGCCTCTGACAATGATGGTCAGAGAAATTAAATGGCAATTATACATCAGAATATTTTCTTAATGGAAATTAAAAGCTTCTGCAAGAGCTATCTTTTGTTGAGGGAAAAGAACAATGAGCTTTCATCTGCAGTTCAGATAGTGAAAAATAAATATTTTGATTCTTGAGAAAAAAAAATCATTTAATACAAAATCTGTTCTTGGCAGATGACCGAGGAAGGAGGATTCTTCAGCAAAGTTGAAATAAATCAAAGCAGTATACTTCACCTCTGGTTTCTTTACTAAATTTGATAGCAAAATAACCATGACCAGGATTGCATATTGCCCTCTGGAGTGATCTTGTGAAACACCACAACCAGTATTTATCAATTCTCTCCCATCTGTAACTATGAAAAATCTTTGATTATGAAAAAAATGTGATTCTTATGGGAAGATGACCTGTGCATGAAATTTTGTTCAAAGAAATCATTCTTATATAGATCTCTTTTGTTGTGGGCCAAGAAACATACGTGTGATGCCTGGAGAGATCTTCTCTTTGTTATGTGGTGAACTCCTCTCAGCAGCCTTATCTTGATGTCATAGTGTTCTGAGAACAAACCCGGAGACTAAGGGTCATATTAGGCTTCAAATTGGTTATAATTAAATTTATGACACTGAGTGTCTCAGATTGAGTGAGTCTATATTCTGTTTTTCATCACTTACCAGTGCTAATAAAGGCTGGAAGTTTATGCAGCAAGTCCACTATTTCTTGCACAAACACAGAAAAGGGGGGTTGAAGAAGATGAAATTAGCCTTGACTCCTTCCAACATGATCTCTTGCTTCTTTTTTCCTCCTCACAATGCATTGCTGTGCATTATGGATTGCAGTTGGAGCAGGGAAAGGCAGACAAGTGAGAACATTCGCTGCTTGAAATCACCCAGCAACAAAAAGGTACCGCCTTCCAGTGACTACAGAGATACTGTATGGCATAAGGAGGGACCACTATTTCGAAAGAAAAGTCTTCCACCATTTCTTCTGAAGCAGGCATAAGCATGGCTGGTCTGCTATGGCAGGGGTGTTAAAAGGTGACCTGGAAATTGGGCCTAAATTCGTACATTAAAAAACCTCACGTCCAAACAATTGATGTTAATGCTTTAAAACAATGCATTAAATACCTAAGAAGAAGGAAAACCCATCTAAATAAACATTTTGCTTCATTGGAAATTATTAATTACCATGAGTGGAACTCATTTAGATGCAAGGAGTGTTTGGCAACTTGGAGTCCCCTCAGCACTGGTGTTGCAGACACAACGCACCTGCAGCTCCTTCAGAGCAGCTGCTGTGACCTCCAGGCACACTCAGGTCCTCTGAGATTGCAATTGGCCACTTTGAAAGCGGAGAAGCCTCAACCTGCTTTTTTTTTTGCTCATGCCTTCAGCTCTGCTGTCCTTCCCTGAAGGAATGTAGGGACGTTTGCGGTACAAACTGGACATCTTGCATTGCAATAATTATTTGTTAATAGTGATCATAAAAAAAGTGAGTATGAACTTCTCTCCTTTCTCACACTTTAGTATTAGCCTCTTGACATGTTTTACAAACACAAAGGAATGAGGTTTCACAAGAGCTCGGGGAGGTAGGGAGCGGACCCCTACAAAGGAGCCCTCATGCTACAAGACACCAAGCCAGGAAAGGTGTCAGAATGGAGGTTTGTTTCTGGGGAAGGGTAATCATTGTTTTGGGAAACCTGACAACTGTGCCGGAGGAAAGAGGCTGATGGTGCACGGACGTGTGTGGGCAAGCTCCTTGCTGACAGGGGAGAGCTTCCACTGTCGGCACCCGATTCCAACCATCAATCACGCTGAGGCCATATGTACACAGCAAGTACTCCGCGACCAGACAGAGGCGGCACATGATGCAATGGGCACAGGTGTGCAGCAGACACCAGAGAAAGGCAGCAGAGCTTTGCATACATAAAACGTCTTTCCTCTGAAGTTCTCAAGGCGATTTGCAAGCATTAATTAATTCTCACAACGCCCAGGGATGGTAGGCAAGGCAGTGTCACTGGCAAATTAATTTCATAGGTAGTGTCTTTGATATCATACGCTCATGTGCTCACTGCACAGGATTTGATGTATTATATTATTTCCCCAACACACCTGCTGCCCTTCAGCTCTTCCATGCTTGGTAGCATCCAGGATGATTTTATTTCTATTATTATTTTGCTGTTGTTACTATTATTATTGGTGCTATTATGGCAGGGCTGGAGCTATGAAGTAGGTACGTACAACCAAAGAGAAAGTCATTGCCCGACAGAGCCCTCAACCTAAACAGGCATGATCCTTCTTTCTGCAAGTCCATGCTTGCACTCCAAGATTGCACTGGGACTGACAGATTGGTCTGTCTGCAGCTTTTTTTTTTTTTTTTTTCTGTGTTTAAACTCTCTGTGTTATGAATTGACTGGCCATAGAGATGTTCTCATCTGAAGATCTCCTGAGGACTCCTGAGAGTCTATGGAAAAGCCATCTGAAAGTGCAGTGTATTCAGACTGGGTTGACAACAAGGGAATTCAGTGTCTATAAAGAGTATCGAATTATACACTGTCCGTAACAATATAATCAGAGAAAATAATCAGTACTTATGTTTGTTTGTTTGTTTTTCACTTTCAGAATGAGCTTAAATGGAAACAGGGTGGAAAATGATACAATTATTTTTTTTTCTTAATAATTGAAAGTAGAAGGAAATGGAAATTTATCAGCCAGAGTAAATCTGAAATTTGCCAGTCCACAATTCAGTGACTGTGGGCATTTAATGGCATGCCTCAAAGATTCTTTCTTCCTTCCTTTCCTGTTTTCTTCCTGTTTTGTTTTGTTTTCCTCTTCTTTTATTCATCTCCTCAATGAGGTGAACACAACCAGGAGACAGATTGTTTCTCTCAGCTGGCCTAAGGCATGCATAAAGAATTCAGCTACTTCCATTCAACAAGAATACCTTACCTCTATAAGTATAGTATGTCAGTGCTTTCCTATGTGTGACATAAATATTTATCTACCAGATAACAGAGTTCAAGTGCCATAGTTTGCAGCATTGCAGAGATGAGCTTCAGTTTGGATTTCACATTTCTTCAGTAACTTATACCATAGGTTAACCTTATACTTTGTCTTTTTTCTCTGTTCCTAAGGAAAAGCAAGTAGTCCAATGTCAGTAATAGGTAGCCTGGATTCTGAGTCATATCACTATTGAGATTATTCTGCTTGGCATATTGGTCCTTGAACTTTTAAGAAGAAAGAGACTTGTTAGCATTGAAGCCATGGGATATATTTCACAAATCTGTTATATAATATTCTGTGATCTGGTAGAGTGCTGAGGTTAACATGGCTTTTGCTTAGGCCAGGTCCTTGAATCAAAGTTGACTTTTTGACAGTCTTAACCTTTTTCCATCATTACAGATTGGTAGATCATTTGTCTAGATGGTGAATAATACAGGTGTGAGTATGCTCCCTTGTGGTAAGCCATTATTTTGTCATATAATTTACTCCATTTCTTGCAAAGTTCATCGTGAAATAGTTTCTTTTCTAATAAAGATTATATCAGTTACACTCTGTGATGATCTTCCAGTATGATAAGCATGTTGGCAGGGTGTCCAATTAGCTTAGGCCAGAAAAGAAAGTAGAGATGCTACCTTTTTCTCACCACTAACATCATGCCAAGAATACCCACTAAGCTCTGGAAGAGCTGGGTTCAATTTCCTCTTCTGCTTGAGGGGATCTGAACTTGTCTCTCCACTTCCCTGACTGCCCTAACCACTAGGATACAGAATATTCTGGGGCAGGACTTTCTCAGTTCCTCATATTGAAACCATTTCACTTTGCATAGTTTAATTAAATATTCATGGGAACAAGAAGATGGCAAGCCTATGCAAATGAATATATATCTTCATGGTATAGGCTTTCATTTGGGAGCAGAAATCTGGCTTCCATTATCCACATCAATGAATAGTTAAATAAAAATACAGAAACATTAATTGAAGCAGGCACAGGAACAGAAGACTTCCCCTTCCAGGTGAATACTCTAACCACTAAACTAGAAAGTCATTCTCCTTGTGACCCAGGAAATAGTGAAATATGGTATTCAAATAAAACTGCATCAACAAGAGAGCTTCAGACAGGTCTGTCTTGAAACCTTTCACTGTGAATATTTGCCCATAACCTGAGACTGGGGTTCAAGTTCCTGGAGAAGAAAGCTATGATTTTTAATTACCAAGGCGTGTACTGTCCACCCCAGCTAAAAAGAGTATTGACACTATTTCTTGCTCTTGCTTGTCTGCCTAATTTTTCTTGCCTCTTTCTTAAGGTGATCAAAGGATGGTTGTGTTATGAATGGTGTATTTGTTCTGTACAATGTTTATTCTGTGCTATATTTGAGAGTTGCCTCTTTGTCTGACTCAGATGGATGGCCTATTGCCTTCTTTGCTGTCATTGTAACATTAACTTTCCCATCACTGGGAGACTGTGCTACTAAAGGAAAATTCATGTTGCTAGCATAATTGCATGAGGGTTTTGACTAGAGGAAGATAAGACATATCCTTATTTTTGTATCTTTTCGGCCTCTGATCATGATATAGCTGAATCTTTCATCTACCAGACAAAAGCAGATATAAAAATGTAGTTATATCACCATATAAACAGTAAAGACCAATATGTGAGCTTAAATTTTGCCTTTTTGGCCAACAGTTTTCCAACCAGTTTCCAGATAAACCTCCTCTTTATCAATCTTAGTGAGCCTGATAGGGTAGATAAACTCTTAACAGCCCAAAAGCTAGGCCTCTGAGATGACATAAGAAAGGGAACATTTAGTATGAGTTCAGTCTCCCTTCTCTTTGTCTACAGCAGATTTGGTGTCATCTTGGCTAAATATTTAGACTCCACTGACAGTCAGTGGAAAGATATGGGACTTTCTGGGATGCAGTTCATCTCATCTTAATATAGACATAAATAGATAGCAGATGAAAATGATCTTTTAAGGGCTTCCTGTTCTCTATCAGTTGCCAAGGAAATTTGGTGTCTACCTAAGATGTAGGTATCGACACCATACCTATCGAGAGTTGTGTAATGGATCCTTATCTTGCATTTTACTATCTTATCAAGAGTGAATTGTGATTTGTGGCTTTGATTATCTCTTGATATATCTTGAGATATACCCAGTGGTAGAAAAGCTTTGTGAAGGGAACACCAGTTATGTCCATAGCACACTGTTCAGAGCAATGCTAGGTCCCTTCCTGGCAGCAGAGAGACAACTGTGTGGTGATACTACCCCTAACCCAGAGGCATCACTACTGCATTAATCAGGATCTGGAATCCTCTTAGAAGCCCTCAGGAAAGGTAATTAGCTCAATGCAGAATTACACTATTGTAACTATTGTACCCCATTCCAGAGTGAGCTCATTGACCGTAAACTGAGGTTACTTTTCCTGTTTTATATAGCATCATGAAATCATAGAATCATTAAGATTGGAAAAGACCACTAAGGTCACCTAGTCCAACTGTCAACTCATCACCACCATAGTCCCTAAATCATGTCATATAATGCAAACATGGTAGAGGCTGTAGGACCTCTGGACCTCAGTGGCAGCTGAATTTCAGAAGCACTTAGATCATGAACTTAATCTAAGAAACAAACAGTTATTTTACTGCATACTTGTATATTTTTAGGGATAAGTTGTTGCAGAAACACACCAGTGCTCAAGGAGAGACTGATTTAAAGGAAACTAGTATATTTTCCATTCTCTACATCTTTATATAACTCTTTTACTCCACTGTTGTTTATGCCAGCTCTATCTCAACAAAATAAAATATACTTAAATATGGCTCTAATTTCTGTATATATTTTTTTCTCAGTATATTACATTCCTGAATTTTCACAATGACAAGTGAAGAATCGGGATGCACACTGATAATGTTGTTTCATCCAATACTTTGAAGGTGTGTTTAAAATTTGTAATGGATTTCAGATGTTGCAAAGCTGAGTCACTGTCACTATAATGTGACTAATCTTCAGGATGAGCTTTGATTCCATAATATGTCACTCTAACTTTTCTACAAATTTTATGTATTCATTTCAGTATTCCAATTTAGTTTTTAACTTTATGTTTGTGAGATGAATCTATTCACTGGGAAGACAAACTGTTTGTGAAAACAAGCAAACAAACAAAAAACCCACACACACACAAAAAACAAACTGACAAGCAAACATGCAACAACAATAGGAACTACAAAAAACAAACAAACCGACCAACCAAAAACAAACCAACAAACAACTGAAAATAGTTGAAACAAGTAACTAATTTACCTTTGAGTTTGTCTATGGACAAAATTTAGCCCTCATCAATGACATGCCACTTCCACTGACTTTGCTATTCATATATCCAAAGGCAACATTTGTTATTATCTATCAATCTACCTACTATTTTTATCTACTATCTGTCTGCTTAACTCTATTAATTAGTTAATGTTGGTAAAACACTCAAAAGATGTAAAGCCCCATAGAAATGCTAAGTATTATAATTATTGTTATCTGACTGCTGTATCTCTTTACCTATCTAGCTATCTACCTTCTCTATCTATTATAATAACAATAATACTTAACACTTATATAGTGTTCTTAATCTTCAAAGTACTTTACAAACATTAACTAATTAATCTAATCTAGTCATCTTGCAAACAATTCCTTTAACAAACCAATGGCTGTTTCTGTAGAGAAAAATTCTTTGCAAAATAGAAGTATCATACTTAGGAGGTGGGGTGTATTTTGTTCAGGTTTGACTATGATAAGGTAATAAATATGTATAATAACAAAGATAAAAAATGGGTGAAAAGTTCCGTCACTAGATAACACTGAGCGTTCAACAGGCAAGAGCACATTGTAAGCTACAAACAATGAAGAGGTCTCCTGGCAGCATGAATTATGTGCTGCCTTAGAATCATCGAATCATCAAAGATCACTAAATCCTCCAGTCCAGTCATCAACCCATCCCGACCATGCCCACTAAGTCTTGTCCCTCACTGACACATCTAAGCATTTCTTGAGCACCTCCAGGGACAGTGACTCCACCACTTCCTTGGGCAGTCTATTCCAATGCCCCACCACTCTTTCTGAGAATTGTTTTTTTCTAATATCCAAACTAAAGCACCCTGGATACTTAAAGTAAAATCAAAGATTGTGTGCAGGTACTTTTGAGGGCGGACATATAGGTTACGTTTGTGTTTCTCAACAAATGAAAATCACAAATCAATAACCACCCTCTGATAATCCTTGATGTGGAATTGCCACTTTGTTGCCTGAGTTGGTTTTAGACTGTCCCCTTCAGCTCAAATCTTCTACAGAGAGAGAAAAGCATGAAATTTGGTGTTGCAATGAGCACTCAGTCCTGACCGTTCTACAATTAGAATATCTGTGTCCTAGCCATACTGAAAGATGATTCAGTCCTTATGTGGCTTATGACATGATCAGAGAGCAGAAAATGAAACAGAAATAGGTAGAAAGAAAAAAAAAAAGATTTGTTTTGTACTTTAAGAGAGTAGGGCTTTTGTTTTCTTTTTTCTTTCTTTGTGGTATTTTTCTATTGGTCTTAATTATTTATCTACATAAGCAAAATATAATGAGACAGTTCTGTTAAGAAGTAACCTAAAAATGAATTGGGATTTTTCACTGAGCTCCCCCAGGCAGCCTGGCAAGCAGCAGAACTATGACCATTATTGGAGAGAGACTTTGCATAGTATTGATTCAGGCAACAAGATCCAACACACATTGTATGGAAATTTTCCAGAACTTCTTCCAGCATCTTAATATTAAAAAAAATATATATATATATATTTAAATATTTTCATTTCTACTTCTCTGTTATAGTCACAGATGTATTCTGCCAGGTATTAACCTGGAACAGCAAAGTGCCCTTTTTATCACTGTGAGAGATTTCTGAATGACAGCTGCCTTTTGGGTGACAGCCTGCAGCAGGGATATTTGAAATGAAAAACAAACAAACAACAAAATAGAAATTAAAAGTTGTCATTAGAGAAAGTGAAACAGGCCTGAATTCAGATTGCACATCACCAATACTGTCATGCAGGCAGGCATGGCAAGAATGGAATATTTACTTGGAGTGATTATGGGTAAGTCAGGCTTCCAACACAATCAGTGTAATGAGTAGCTATGAAGTTTCTGTTACAAATTCACAGAAGATGACGTGAATGTGGTTCTCATCAGTCAGGCAAAAGAGCCAGCCAGGCTGAAATACGAGGAATCAGGGATTCAGCCACAGACTCTGAGTATCTTAGGATATGAGAAGTAACCTAAGCTGTACCTTCATATCTTATTTTTTTCCCTAATCGTGCACTGCATAAACATAGTACTTTTATGCTCTCAAATATTATACCCAGCAGGGCTAGAAAAATGAATGTCTGGAGTTAAAGTTATAGCTGCAAATGACAGATGCACAAATATCTGCTAGGAAGGGATGAACAGAGATAAGTGATATCTAGAGACCTAAGATTAAGGGATGAGGTTGGAAAAAAACAGCTGAGTCAGGAATCTGTGATACTTTACCTAGGGAGAGTAAAGATGTCACTGACTGTGTGCAAAAGATTAAAGATCCCCATAACACGCTTAGAGGGCTGGCACATCTCAGAGGTGAGTGCATGAAGCTGATGCAGATGAAGAGCTTTGAGTTGTGTTTAGAGGCACAGTTAAGGAATTACATATTCATGGAATTTGAACAGTTCAGATGAGGCCTCTCGTCTCCCAATTTATAATTTAGAATCATAGAATCATTAAGGTTGGAAAAGGCCTCTAGGATCACCTCGTCCAGCCACCCACCTACCACCAATATTGCCCACTAAACCATGTCCCTAATTGCACCATGAACCTGGTATTCTCTGCAGTACCTCAACAAGTAGGCTATGCACACATAAAAACACAAACTCCACCCCCTTCCCCTCTTTTCCCCTAGAAATACCTCTTTGTGAATGGAGAAAAGACCCCCCTTCCTCTGAGCAAACAAAACCTCACCTGCAGAAACCCAAACCTCTCCCTGTGAATCTGAGGCAGGCTGCAGAGATACTATATTCTTTGCTCAATGACGCAGAGAAAAATATGTTTATAATTGCAAAGCCATATGGTTCTGCCTGGGTTCTGTCATGCCTGTGACAACTTGCTCTTCCCCAGCCCTTCCTCTCCTCCTTGTCTTGCCAAAACTCTTCTTGACAGTGGTCACAGGGAAAACATGAAGCCTTGCAGGGATATGGGGAGTTGGCGTCAATCTGTCAGAGGTGTCACCAGTACTGGATATATATATGCTGATCTGTTACCACTTGCTAATTATGCATTCAGCAGCTAATTGTCATAAATCTTGGTAGGAGAGGTAGAATGAGACACAGTTTTCAAAATGACATAGCCTAGATTGGTTTGCACTCTGCAAGTTACGGAGCAGAAATGATCTCTGTCTTGTGCCAAGCTCTGCTGCTGGGTGATACCCAGTGAATACCTATGTTGTTGCAATTGCCAGTTTGCTCCAACCAGCATTTCTGATGTTTCTTTGTAGGGACCTTGAGTGTCCAGGACTGGAATAAATTGAGCTGTTGTTGAAGGATTTTGTTTAATAAAACCAGAGTCATAGTCAGAGCCAGGCAGATGTTTTACTGGAAGAAGTCTTGCACTCTTCATCAGGCTGACCTTCTAGTCAGTGTTGTCCAATACCATTTAGAATCATAGAATCATTAAGATTGGAAAGATCTCGAAAATCATCAAGTCCAAACATCAACCCATCCCCACCTCAACACTAACACCCTCAGTGACATAACTGCACTTTTGTTGAACACCTCCAGGGATGGTGACTCCGCCACCTCCCTGGGCAGCCTGTTTCAATGCCTCAAACACTTTCTGGGAAGAAATTTATCTTAATATATTTATATTTAGCCAGTCAAGAGTTTGCAATCTGAAAGAAATGGAGGTTTTGTAAGTTTCATACAGATTTAGGTATCCTTCCCAACACTTCAATCATATAGATGCTTACCATCAGAAACAAGTTGGTTTTAACCCATGCCTGTGTTTTGAAAGCAATGGTATAGGGCTTTCAGAAAAAGCCATCTCTTCAACGTCTCAAAAGTATCTAATTTTCTTAAATGCTGAGCACCTTTTTAGGAAATCACATTCCTTCAATCAAATCTGAACTGGAGCATCCAAAAATAACTACTTGAAAGACTCAGTGGCTCTAAGAATCACGGGCTCTGTATTCTGGTGCTCCACAATTCCTGTAATGGATCAGAACCAAATTAGTGTTGTTTATTAAGTGACCTATAGCTCAAGGAGAACAGAGCTAAGAATACATGCAGAAAGAATGTTTATCATAACCATTAATTCCTGGTTTCCAGAAATTTTGTTCTGTATTTTCTTTCCTAGTCTTTTTCCTATTTTCAGCCAGTTTATTGTAATCTTTTCTACTAGTCCAAGTTCTTACCTAGACCAAAATAACCAACAGCTTTTGAAAATATAAACCATTATGTATCACATATTTCACTAAAATTCTGACAATTTTTCCAGGTAGAAAGACACAACAATCTCTTTCAAGGTCAAGTTTCACTAAATCTGACTGAAAACTTCTTAATAAAATATTTATTTTCCCAGCTGAAAAAAGCTGATTCTCAGTAATTTAAACACTTTGCTGAGATAGCTCAGTTTTTATTCAGGTATGATAAACACTAAATGGAGTACAATTAACCTCTAATAACTAGATTTCCACTGGAAAATAGACTTGCAAAATGCCATGACACGATGGGAACCAGAACCTCTGAAGCACCTCAGGTACTGATAAGAATTATAATACTGCAGAAAGATAATCAGGAACCCCAAAATGTTAAAACTTATCAGTTAAAGTTCTAAAATCTCATTCTGTGTGGAAAAAGATACAGAAAGATGCCAGAGTACCAATACTCACATCTTCTGTCTCACTATCTATGTGACTAAGAAGTCAAGATCCATTATGGTTTTAGGATAAAGTAAAAATGAAGCTTTTGTTCTAAACTGAAAATAAATTTATAATTAAAATATTTAAATATTCCCAGTAAAGAAAGATTCCTCTTTTCAAAGTTCTAGATCTAGTGTCCACAATATTCTTTGACAAGTAGTGTTTAAATCTATTAATTGTTTAGTTAAAAAGATGATAACCCCTGTAAAATCCATGTAAAATCATTTTTGATGAAGAATGATCCACATATGTGAAAGTCTTTCAGAATAAGTTCTATAACATGCATTATTATTTCTGAAGGCAAAATGTTTTTTCTTTAACAAAACCCACAACTTGACTTTCAGAAGGCAGAAATTCACGTCAACAGAAACCAAGAAAACAAGCCAATGAACCAACATAAAAATTATTCTCCCACAGTTCAAAACTTAAAAAAGGTAATTGAAAACATCAATAAGCTCCAAAACATCAGTTTTGAAATTTCAGCCAAAATGATTTTAGAAAAGAACTTGAAAAGGAGCTTAAATATTTTCTTTAGAGTGAGATAATTACTAGTTCTAATTTCGCCAAAAAACCTCATAGAAACATTTTGAGGTTGACTTAAGACATTTCAGCTATCCTCAGCCACATATTCCCTCATTTTTTGGAAGTATACACCATCAGTGCTGGTCCTAGAAAATCAGCCTCTCAAACAGAATTGATGCAAACCATCTAAAGGACTGAATCATCAACAATTTTCCAGAGTGACTTAATTTTAACAGTGCTATGAGTAAGCTCAGAATCTGGACTAAACTAGCAAAAAATCACATTCTTTTAGTGTTCATCATCTAGTGCGTGCTCAACTAGGAAGTGACAAGAAAACACAGATAAAAATCTGTTGCTTTTCTCTCCTTGAAGCTCTGGCAAATGAAAATGAATAGTACCAAATCTTTACCCTGGACAGGTGGTTTCCTTTGGACGTAGTTATGTCCCTTCTTCCACAGGAGACAGTTCCTATATGCGTGAATGTTGTGTGAGCACATGCAGTTTTTGGCATGCTTGTGTAGATCACATCACATCTTTGTTGACACATTCTGGTCCCTTTGGAGTTGTATGGTCTCAGCTAGGTTTCAGCAAACACATACATGTTCTAAAGATTAGCTCTAGGTTTTGTAGTTTACCCTTGGCAATCTTTCTCCTTCTATCCAGATTCAAACCTTGCTGAAAACACTTGCAGTATCTAGGGTGAGAATACTGTATAAATAAATGATAGTTTAACACTTTGCTGACTGCTGTCCTGGGTGATTATATTTCCCATTTGTTTGGCTGTAAATACAAAAAAAAAATACTTAGTAAAAGAAGAGTGTAACTTCGCCAGCCATTAACTGCATTATAAATATTTTCTTTGGCAATATGTTACCTTGTCTTTGTGGCAAAAAGATCTCATAATACATTATAATAGTCTATGTAGACAGGTTTCAATGATTTTACGTGTAAAATAATGTAATGATAGCAGTACAGGATTTTTTCTTATTATTTATTTACTGGTTGTTTGCTTATTTGTCTGTCTTTGTTCATAGAAAGGGGCAAAGCTATACTTCTAAGCATAAAAGTCAAGAGGTTGGAACCAAAATGCTTGTTAACCTTGTTTTTTTCCAATTTTCCAATAAAAATATCCCAGATAATGATGAAAGAAAGAGAGAAAAGGAGAAATAATTAACATTTTCTAAGACTTAATGTGGTTTCTTGGATATTATATGAAGTAAAGCAGTATATAGATGTCTGGGGAAGAAGAGGAAACCAGTCTTGGCACCTGCCTCCTCTCTTTACTTTGTAGCTTTGTAGTGAGCATTACTGCAGTGTACATGTCTTCTATCTGCTTATTTGCTTTAGTAAAAAGCTTGATATCTCATGCAATATATATAAAAAAAAGAAATAAAATAAAGAAAAAGAAAAAAGAGATGAAGAAAAAAGTTAAAAAAAAAAAGACAAAGAAACTATCCATTACTCTAGGTAGGTTTTCAGATGATAGCTGTAAAACAGATAACTTCTAATTTGCTTGATGTTCATTAATAAATATAGTTGCAATCAGGGAAAATGTACAATACTGTTCCTCCACTTCTGTCATCTGCTTCATCGGAGTTTCTCCGTTTCATTTCTCTGGAGGTCTATAAACCTGTTTTGCTCCGAATGGTAGTTGGGAGGTGAAGGTGTCTCCTGTTGAGAAACCTTTTTTCTACAGACCATTTGTCATCAGTATGCTGGAATTTAAGCATTTTTCCAGCCATAGGTGCAAAATCCAACTCATGAGAATGTGAGGCAGATTTTTTAGATGTCATAACAAACAGGTCAGGAAATGAATCTGGTGCGTGATGAATGCCTGTTCATTGGCTAGTATATCTAGGGAATGGTCTTCAGGTATGGCCCCAATGGTTCTTCTTGCCCTTGCGTGCAAAGTCTCACACCATTCAGCAGGTTTTCTGCTGCAAATCACCCACGAGTACCTATCTGTTTTCAAAATTAATCACTGTTGACATGAAAGCACTTTCATCTGCAGAAACTCTTTCTTTCCCCACCCTCTTCCTCTTCCTCATGCTGAGACAAGCTACCATGTACTTTATACGCATAGTAGAGGTGCTATCTAGACACCCAGAACATCTCAGCTGTTGTTATGCTGTGTGCATAAGGCAAAACAGGTGTCCACACATGAGACAGTTGGGAAGCTCATCTCCTACTCTCTTAACCAAATCTCCAGCCACAAAGGGTATGTCTAGTCAGATGGATGTGTTTTCAAATGTCAATGCTTGGTCTGATTAGCAAATACAAGAAATGATCTTGATTGCGGTAAAACCCCAAATTGTCTAAGAGATAATTTGAAAACAGAAGGCTTATATTTGTTGGTCTATGTGCTTGCCTAGTTTTCTTGCATAGCAACTCCAAATTATCTAGATTCTCCGCTCCTATTGGGGTTTTAGAACTTCAGGTGTTGGATCAGACCAGTGCTGTTTGGAGAGTGTGTCTGGAGGTCTGCAACCCAATCTCTTGCCTGAAGCAGACTCATTTCTGAGTGAATGCACCAAAGTAGGTGAACTATGAACTTGTCTGGATGTGTCTTGAAAGCTCATGAGCTTGTCTGGATCATGAAATTGTAGAATGGCCTGGCTTGAAAATGGCCTCAGAGGTCATCAAGTTTCAACCCCCTTGTTGTGGGCAGTTACTAATCACTAGACCAGGCTGCCCAGAGGCATATCCAGCCTTGCCTTGAATGTCTCCAGAGATGGGGCATCCACAACGTCTCTGGGCAACCTGTTTCAGTGTGTCACCACACTGAGTGAAAAACTTCCTCCTAACATTTGACTTAAATCTCCCGTCTTATTTTAAAGCCATTCCCCCTCCCACTATCAACCCATGTAAAGAGTCATTCCCCCTACTGTTTTTTGCTAGTCTTCTGATGAGTCCTTTACATTTTTTTCAACATCTTTCCTGTGTAGTGGGACCCAAAATGGCACACAGGATTTCAAGTGTAAACTCTACACGGCTGTATGTAGTGGGATAGTACTCTCTGTACCCTACTGGTCATATTCATCCTAATGTAAATTAACAAGAAGTTTTTATATTCATGGTGAGAGGATACTCTTGTCTCATATTCAGTTTGGTATTTGATTTGAAGATGGGCTGCTATTCAGGATGTCCCCTGCCTTTACTTTACCCCAGGTGTAGAAAATTATATTACTTTTGTTGATCTTCACGATCTCTCAGCTTTTCCAGTCTTTAAGTTTCTAAAACCCGCCTGGCTTGAAATTCTACAATTTGGATTATTAGCTAGTTGCCATATGCTAATTACCAGCTGCTAACTGGAGATCAAGTCACTTGCGACAAGTATATGAACCAAGTATCTGTCCAATTTTCATCTTCTCTAGTAGTTTACTCTCTTTCAGCTCCTCAGCCATAATGCTGTGGGTGACATAATGGTTGAAGATATGAAATATCTGCTGCTCTTTCTTTATCCTCACTGTCAGTCATTTAATTGCAGAAGGCAACCAAGTTTTTTAAACATATTTTGCCCTAGGCAAAGCTGTGTAGCTATTCCTGACTACTTCTTATCTTTCAGTGATCTGGAAGAGAATATTAAGAGGAAGCTCCCAGACCTTTCTGGGCTGTGAACTGAGACTGACCAATTTATAGTTCCCCGGTCTTCCCTTTCATAAAGTTAGGCAAAATATTAACATTTTATATCATGAAGATATTTGGCCTACCTGCCATAATAGACATCAACCTTGCAGTAACACCAGCCAGCTCTTGCAGCATCTTCATGTAAATCACATCTGATTCTAGTGTTTGAATACATCCAGGATATCCCAGTTCTCCTTCACTACTTGCCATCTTACAATCACTGTCCTTCCCAAACCATGCTGCTTTATGTCAGAGACCTGGGATCAGGGTTTGTATTTCAAGACTGAGGCAAAATAGTCAAATATTCTTGTAGAAATCAGACTTTCTGATTCAATAAAGAGTATAGGAAGACACCGAGTCTTCCTAGGTCCAGAGATATTTGCTTATAGGCCTACAATTATGCTTCTGTTGCTCAACCTGTAGATAACAGGAAATACCACCATACCCCACACAGAAGTTTTTCTAGAGGTTTGATTTATGGTTGATGTGTGAAGTCATACAGTTCCTTCCCCCTCTGTGTTCTGTGTGTTGGAAAGCCACCTCTTGGTATGATATTCTCAGAAAATTTCTGTTTGGTTGAGGGGGAAGTGGGCTTGCAAATCTTCTTTTGTGTAAGGCACAAAGAAAAAGGGGTGTCTTCAAGTCAGCAGCAAAATGAGAGAAGGCTCTCTGCTCTCTTCAAAGAATTTCCTCTTCCCCTTCACTCTCTATTGTGAATTCTTTAAAAAGACCACCTTTCCCTTCTGCAGAATGAAAACATCAAAGGGAATAGTGTGGTGGGGTATTTCCTTGTGAACATTGACTTACCTTACAAAGGTGAGGAGTTCACAGGAGGTTGTCTCTTGTGAAGCATGTTCTGGCTGCCTGGCTTTGAATGCTGAGCACACTGGGAAAATGTTCTTACATCTTCAGGCAAGCAGCTTTTCTGCAAAGCCAAATCTCTTCCTCTCCCTCCTAATTTCTGCTTATCCTGTCCCACATTTTATTATTTACATTTTTTTTAAATGTTGGGCAAAATGCAACATTTTTATTTTAGGCCTTGATTTAGGCCTAGGTTTTTTGTTTGTTTGTTTGCTTACTTTTATACGGGGAGAGGGGGGGAATTATGAAAATTGACTTGTCACAGAAGAACAAATTCTGCAAAAAAATGAATGTAAAATATTGACTCTTTTCTTTATGAAGGCACATTTGCACAGGAGAATAGAATCTATCCCATCATGGGATGATAAATTTGCCTGTGCTTGTTATATTTGGTTGTTTTACTGACTGATAAGCTGATATTGGCTGATAAAGAACAGTCAACAATGAAACAGCTGAATCAAATTCTTCTTCACTGAGGTGGGAGTAAAGTTTAATGTCATTAGAATAACTCCAAAATCTTCAATTTCCTCCAGGTCTAGAAAGAACTTGGTAGGAATTAAACTAAAACTAAGACAAGAACATTTTTTATTTTCCATTTATGTAACTTTAGGAATCTTAAGGAATAGAGCTGATCATAAAATCAGTGGCTAAGACCCTTAGTTGTAGCAGAAAAAAATGCTCTTCGATCCATTTACTTCACACAACTTTTAACTCTTGCTCTGCTGTATAAAGAATGTTAATGATAAATGTTAATGATAGTTTTTGCTT
Source organism: Cyrtonyx montezumae (assembly GCF_038088225.1). Classification (NCBI taxonomy): domain Eukaryota; kingdom Metazoa; phylum Chordata; class Aves; order Galliformes; family Odontophoridae; genus Cyrtonyx; species Cyrtonyx montezumae. The sequence continues at coordinate 156,969,611 of NW_027072034.1, read as the reverse complement.
TACTTTAGATGACAATGACACAAACGTTACTCATTAAATGCTGGATGATGTATCTCTGTGGTTTTCATTGGAACAAATACAGCACTTCTTATTCTCCCATTGTCTGCTCTACTGCAAATGTGGTTCAGTTCTTTGTGAACAGTGCTGTGCTGCACAAGCACTGCAGTTAGATAACCAAGACTGAAGGCAAACTCTGGCTGGTGTTGACAATGGAAAAATTTTGAGGAAGGGAAAATCAGGGTGGGAACCACTGGGAGCTACTAATCAGAATTACAAGAGATTAACCAAAATCATTGAGGAAATCAGTCCAAGCTCTTACAGATTAGTCCACAGCACCCAGGTGGGGCTGTTAATTTCAAAACTGCATGTCTTTAAATCTCCACCCCACAATCACATTTGTAATGTAGCTATCTAGACCTAAAAAAGAGAAGGATGTCCCCTTTGCCTCCTACCCAAACAACAATATCTTTCTTCTTCTCATCCATGTTCTCCATCTAAGATGTCTGTGCAAAGGAATGTGTTTCAAGCCAGATTTCAGCTGTGACTCATAATTTCATAGCAGAGGACATGTAAATATGCTTGATCATGCTGGAAACCAATTGTGCAAGAGCAATTAACAAATCCTCTCTGTTCAGGTGGCAGAGATGAATTTTACCAGTCCACCTGGGAAGGAGCAGAGGAAATACCTAATCCAGAACTAAGTGCAAAGGATCTGATGTGTAATTTTTAACCCACATCATGGAAATTGGCCAGAAGTTGTATGCATTTCTGGAACTTGGGGGATGCTGAATGGAGGAGCAGGTTTTTGCTCTCATCAGCACTTTGGTCTGTGTGTGGTTTCCCCATTGCTGTTAGCTCCAGGCATTTTGGAAGTTTTATTCCTCCTGCAAGGCAGAGTGGGAAGAGCTGACAAGGTGGGTTAAAATATTGAGTAATGAAGATAATTAATCAACAACCTTCTGTAGAATTTATCCTTTTTTTTTTTTTCTTTTTTCTTTCCCTGTCTCAGGGGAATGAGCAGCTGGGGATCCACCTCCAGCAGGCCTCAGGCTGTGGTGTGGGTGCTCACCAGTGTTCAACCCAGATAACTTTCCCCCAGAGACTGCTTTCTCATTGTGCTGGGTTATTTCAGATCAAGTTGTCATTTTCATGGACAAGGAATCATCTTGTGCTACAGGTAGTGCCAAGAAGGAAAGGGAGCTAACCCAATACATGCATGTCCCGAAATCATCTCATCTGAGGACCGGAGTACCTCAAACTTAATGATTTTAAGTTAAAATGGTGGATAATAGTGTTGCAGCCATCCAAGCATAAGCCACTGTGCCACCCAACTCAGCTGGAGCTGAGTTGCTGCAAGGGGCTGCAAACAGACATTCCTTCCCCCCCCTGCACCAGGACTAACCACACAGCAACTTCACACATTTAATTTTGAAGCATAAAGAAGTAATTAGGAAGGGAAGGTGAAATAAAACACTTTGGATAGCAGAATATGGCCTTCCTTTTCCCCAGAACTGTTGTTGTTTAGTGACTTGAGCTTATGTTTTAGGCTGCTGCTCAGGAAATGCAACTAACTCTGGTAGGAAAATGGCGAAGCATAACTGCAGGATAAATTCAGTATTCAAGGACCAACCACTCCTTGAGGCATTTCATCCCTAAGGCCTGAAAAAGCTTGAACAAGACTCATATCACTTGCTCATGATATTACTGCTTCCCCAAAACACAACTTTTCTTTCCTTAGAGAAAACAGTTTTAATTAATTCTCTCAGCAACATTTTTTCCAAGTCTTGCTAGCCTGCTGTACTAACAAAATTATGGCAGTACTCATCCTATGCCTTTTAAAATCTGTCACGACCAATTTTTGCTCTTTTTTCACTGTCTGTAAAGAGATTAATTCAAAGGCATTCCTTCCCATGCAGGTCCAGATTCAAGATGACATTGAAGCATATGTTTAACATAAAGACTGCAGTGATGCATTGTGCTGAATTGGGGCCTTTTATAGGAAAGGCGAATCATTCTTGTCATTCTGTTTTTGAGTAAACATTTCTGCAGTATAACATTAATTATGGATTCTCCACCTTGATTCAGTATCGCGTTTAGGCTGCTATTCCCTGTTAAATCATCTTCCTTGACATGTGAAATTCAGGCTGCCTTTGTTAGATTAAAGTCTTTTTATCTGACCTGCCTTTGAGCTTCATCTACTTAGTCATATCACTGGGTAGGTAACAGAAAATTGCCAATATGTCACCCAGTGGGTAAATCAATTCATGAAAGGAGGCCTAGTGCTTTTAGATTGACTGCAGAATGGTTCTTTTCTTTTTTTTCCAAGCATATCTTCCACAGCACACCTGGGTATTCCTCCTGAGGGCTCAGGAAAAAAGTTTGAATTGCCTTGTTCTTTATTAGCTACATCCTGTCTCCTTTATATTACAGGTGAACGTGATTTGCTCCACAGTATGTACCTAAGAGAGGCACTGAAAGTAAAATGGCAAATTATCATTCCAGTAATGTGGAAAGCAGGAAAAGAGCTAGCAAGGGATGTTATCACTAGTAACAATCTGGGATGAGTTTTGCATATATCTGAGAGGGAAATGACAGCCTTCTGAGCGGGGATGTCAGGCGTGCCAGTGACTTTGGTGACCCCGCATGTGAGTACAGTCCCTTAAATGACAAGTTTTACTGGGTACTTGACTATACAGGTTTTTTAAAAAGTCTTGAAAATAAATATTCTGTCAAAAGATGTGGATCAGCTAGTGGAGCAATAAGGGGAAAATCCCACAGAAGAAGCAGAAGGTTAAAAAAATAAAAGTTATATCTGACCACTATACATTTTAATAAACCTTTAGGGACTCCACAGCAGGGGGCTTAAGAGAGGGAGGTAGATATAGATGTCACCCTTGAACAATCTGTTTTGCACAAGAGTACCTGGAGAAGCTGAGGCAAGAGAGTGTGCCCAATGTCTTGCTACTTTCTTTCAACACACACTCGTCTTTTATGACTTAGAAAGGAGCACAGCTTCTTGAGATTCCCTCCTCAAAAAGCTGTTGTAATTGATCTCTTGTCCCGAAAATGAGGGGGGAAATGCTTTGAATGGCAGGTGTGCTGAGAAGTCTTGGCTTGCTCGTCTTGAGTGTGATGCCAGTCATGAAGCAAGTGAACTGAAGCTCTCTGATTTCGTTAGCAGGGCTGCAAAGCCCAGACCATAATGCTTACACCAGTCTGAGGGAGTCCACTAACTGAAAGCAAAGCATATTCTCCTGTTTTACATCAGAGAGAGCTTTACGAGGACCACGGATGTATGTTTTAATGTGATGTGATAGGTAGAAGAGGAAGAGGCAGTACTTCAGAACTCACTGCTCTCCGTAATCTGCTATAATATAATGTATGAAACATAACAAGGTCTGCCAGCTCACAGCTGGACTCTGAAAACAGATATCTAGAGCTAGTGAAGATATTTCTGCACAAGTTGTTTTTCAGTAACAAAATAAATTCTCAGTTTCATGAGTTTTCTTTTATTATTACATACATATACTTACATATATTCAACTTCTGTCAAAAAATGGGCACTTCTCCTTTCTTATAATTGTGAAACTTTGCCAGAAAACAGATAAAACAAAAGGATAGAATTATTATTATTATTATTATTATTTTGCTAGATACTCAAAGCACTAGAATAATTATCTCTGACTTTGTCCTATTGCTTCTGTAAGTGCTTTGAAAATGCAAACTAATAAATGCTTGGTGCTATATGTCTATTCCAGAAAGACAATATAAAATTTTTGAGATTCTTCAGAAAGGTATTTGAACACTGTGACCTTTCCTGTCCTTTCAGTTAATGTGGAAATCAGGAGTAACTCATTAAAGTCAATGTATTTTCTTCGGTATAAGTGAAAGGAAAATCAAAATGCATGTATCTGATATACATTAACTTAAAGTCTGCTATTAAACCACAGATCATGAAAGACTAAGGGAAATCTGAACCCCTGCTGATTTTTGCTAATTCTATAAAGAGTCTATTTAATTTCCTCAGGAAAACAAGGCAAACCTTCCCTTGAGGGCATATACATTTTTGAATGGGCTACAAGTAAGTCCCTAAGGGCTCAGTTATCAGTGATCACAGTTTGGCTTGCTGGATATTACTAAGGGAAATTTACTGTGATTGTCTGTGATCACTGGCATGTGCTCATACCCATCAGGAGACCTATTCAGTCCACTGACATTTGGTTCCTAGGAGAATAGAATAGCTGCTCTCAAAATGTTTCCAGGTTGCAATATTTTTTTCCTTTCCACTACTTCCCTTTATTTATTTATTTATTTATTTATGGGGGGGGATATTTGTTTTTTGTTTCTTTTTTTTTTTTTTTCCCTGAAAGAGGAGCAGATGTTCAAGATCAGAAAAAGAGCTAATACAGAGCACAGAAAGAGCAGCTATAGTGGAAAAGGGATTCTGTATCAACGAGAAACTGTTGTGCGACAAATGGTCTTACCTTCCAGTTTTGTTAATTCTCTCTCATTTTGTTTTGGGTATGGATGATGTAGTTAAGCAATACCATTTGCAGCTGTATTACTTCAATGGCAGAATAAAAGGTTAAATATTTCCCCTCTAGGGCACAGGTACTTTTAGAGAGACATGGGTCTGGTATCAAACATATTAGTGACTTCAATACTAAATTTGTTGAAGTGTGGCTGCTCTTCTCAGCCTAGTTTACCTTTACAGACCATAGGGCAGTTGCTATAGTTTTTTAGCTATATTTTGGAGCTGACTTGAGAACTAGTCTCTCTTCATTGACACTGAATGGTGGGGACTAATTGTGACACTAGAGCACTTGTTACCAAAACTAGTTGTAACCATGCATGTGCAAGGTGAAAAATGTGGGGATTCAGGTCCACTGGACACAACTGTGACCTTTGGGATGATGTACTTCCTCTTCCTGAATGATAACAGAGGTCTCTGTCAGGTTTAAAATAACACATTTACTTTTGTTTCTGCAAAATTTGGATATAGACATCAGTTTTTCTCTGGGGTTTAGTGAAACCCTGGTAAATTTGCTCATCTAACAAGATGAATAGAAGTGAAGGATATGACTGTGGAAGCGACTCCACATAAACCTAACTTAAAGTTCTTAAGTTTACATATCAAGAAGAAAAATGAAAAAAACTGAGAGTCAGTTTAAGTTCTGACCCAACAACCAAAAATATCCTACAGTCTCTCTTTGTCCTTGACATAACTTTTTTTTTTGTTGTTAACTATTAGACCCAAATGGACTCATCTCTTCATCCCCCTTCTAGTTTACTAACTTTTATGATTTAATTCTTTCCGAAGAAGCAGGCAAGAAGTGGAGATCAAAATCAATGTGTTTAATCCTTCTTTGTGCATTTTCCTATGAAGCTTTCTTCTTGTAGGCCTGCCAGTCCACTAGGACAGACTGCAAATCAAATTGTTTTCCTCCTGTATGTGTGTCAGTGAGTTCTTAAGGGCTAGTCCAAGAAATGGTGGAGAAACAATCCAGGTGTGAAAATGCATGCATGTATGTGCTTGCAATTAAGCTGTAACCATGCTTACAGATTGTGTTTCTTTTTAATAGCTGTAGCTTTGCCATTGGCTGGTTCCAGTTCTACATTATGAATGCTGTTAACTTTCCAGCATTTCCAGCGTTATTTGTTGTTCTGTTGAATAGTAAGTCCAATAAGCAATGAAATACAGTTGTTTCTCACTCCTGTGCAGCTTAGCATTTGTATCAGTCTATACTAAGGGAAGTCTCAGAAGCTTGACTCCACTCATCTATCCCTTGCTATTTGGCATGACTTGTTTTTTTCCTAGAACCTGTGAAAACCAGATTTGATGATAAAATTTTTCCTGCTCCTTTTCTCTCTTTTTCTTTTCTTAAATTCTGTTCTTTATGAAGGATAAGATAGTTGAAATGAAAGAAAAACTGGAAAACTGCTCTGACAATTAAATGTTTTGATGGATAAAAGAAGAATCGTTACTTGAATGGAAGGGATAAAGAGTAGCTGTCAGTAAAGTCCCACTCAGACAGGTACTTTAGTCTCTTAGCAGTAGCCAGAACCATTCAACCTGGAAAAAGGAAACAGAAAAATAGTGCTGGAAATAGCTGGCTCTTCTGCAGTTATTTGGTTTATTCTACCATTTTGGAAAAATTATCTGGCCCATTGAAACAGGACTATGCTTTCACAAGTGAGGCAAGCTTGTTCCCTGTGGTTTAATGCATAGCCAGAGTTGAGCCAGATAGTAACAGCTGACTATGTCATTGAAATCCAGAGAAGTGAGGTGAAGAACTGGGAGAAATATCTGGAGAAGAGTCCAGGTTATCTCTGATGTGACCTCTGCTGTTTTCTCTTTATCTTCAACTCAGGATCTGGAAGCAGAAAGACATCCCGTTGTTGATCAAGAGAAAGATTTGATCACAGTTTCTGTATTCTTCTTCGATATTATGAATCAGTCTAAATTGTGATAGCTTCCAGTGTCACTGGAGGTTGGAAGAAATATCTTACCTGAAAATACAAGGAATTACTCATCTGGAAGAAAACATTGCCACAAAAAAGTGAGAGATATTCCTTAAACATAAGGCAGTTCTCCAGTGGATCTCTTCTAGTCTTCAGAGTATCACCTGTTGCATAAATATATTGCTTCAAAGGTAACAAGCAGGAATAATCTTGGAAAAAAAAATTCTGAAATTCCCAAAGGCAAAATAGTTCTGTGGTGTGAAGATACGAGTCTCACCTGACACAGTGCCATTAGTTCAGCTGAAGAAAATTGCCTATGGGCAAACATCAAACTGTGATGGATTGGGTTATGTTTTTTTTTCACACAGGTGTTTTTTGAGCAACTTTTCATAAATCTCTGGAGATGAAAAATCAGGGAATAAGTTAATCATTTTGTGTTATTAAAAAGATTTACTGGGAGCAGCACCAAGTAGATTAATTGGGTGGTCTTATTAAAGCCTAAATTCTGGGGTTCTGCTGTAATTGTGAAATGTCTTCACATGGTGGTGATGTTTTTTTTTTCCTTTTTCCTTCATTACACCAGCATTGGGGGTAATAACTCTGCAAGAAAGAATATGTATTTGGTGACTTATCATAATCTTTTAAATTACTGGTAGCTGTCACATACTACATGCTACAACAAATGAAACTGATCTGTGCAGTATGTTGGATAATGGAATAGTGCTAATTAGGAGACAGAGAGAATTATATCAGCACCATATGATTGTCACAAGTAAAACCATGGAGAAGTGTAGGAAAAGGTTAGAAGGAGTATCATGGTACCAGCACTGCCCGAAGGGAAAGCCTCAAAAAGCTTAACCATATAATTTATCTGACAGATTTCCAAACAATAATTATATCTGTGAATTATATGTTTTTAATATCACTTCTGCTAATTTTTTTTTTCCCATAAAGGGCATTTGGAAGCTTCTTGTCATATTGTCATCCTTTCTTTTAAGAAAAGAGAGGCAGGGAGCTGTGATGTAACAGCACTTTCTCAGCATTGGTAGTGGATATGTTGTGCTTTTTTTTTTAATCCTAAAAACATATTGCAAACCATCCCAATCCACAGCTCTTCACAGTTGTCTTATTCAGTGTGTAGATTAACACCAATATAAAACAGTGGAACACTTTTTTTTTTTGCTATAGAGGGACATGTGAAGAGTAAAAGCAACACTCAAGATTTCTATGAAGTAATCAACATGTACACAAAGCTCCTCAGCTTTCTATGTCAGGTCATGCAAAGTGCTGAGACTGGCAGGGCATAAAAAGCTATTTAGCTGTCCACTACCCATATGTCTTATAGGGGAAAACCAATCTGGTTTAGCATTGTGGTGTCTCAGCAAGCCCCTTGGCATGTACAGCTCAGATGATCTTCTCTGGGCAACCTGTTCCAGTACCTTGCCACCCTCTGAGTTAAAAATTTCCTCCTATTATCTAATCTAAATGTCCCACCTCTTAGTTTAGACCATTCCTCATTTTCCTTTCAATCCTTATCCTACTGTATAGGTAAGTCAAAGCAATACAGCTCCTTAAAAGCTCTAAGGTCACTTTTAAGGCCTAGTTCTACCAAGCAGAAGCTGCAACATCCCTGCATACTCCATGAGAGAAGTTGATTCTAATACCCTTTCCTCAATCTGAAACAAAATCTGGAGAAGGATTTCTAGAGGATATCAAGTGGAAAGAAAAAAATCTCTTGGAATCTTGGATCTATATGCCACTTCTAACTCCTGGGGAATCTCCTTATTCTTTTCAATGAAAAAGAGAGGAATGGAGATAGTGCAGTACTTGGAACAGGCAAATAGAGAGTCCTAGGGAAAAAATTCCACTAAAATTAGTGAGTGAGTAAATTAACCAAAAGTAAACAGTTCAACTTCAAATGACATAGAGGATATTGTGCTCTGTGTTTACAAAACCATTTGTAAAGGTGTCAGGACCAGACAAAAGGACCTACATGTTAGATCTGTCCTTCAAACTGTGATTGCATTCTTTCCCTGTCTTCCTCCCTTACCCCCAGAACCAGCACAAGTATTTTTCTCTAATCTATAGCCAATAAGCAATCTCTGCCTGGACTTTATGGAGACACATCACAGAAAGAAACATTCACCTCCTTCAGCCCTGAATCACTGCTGTGACATGACCAAGTTGTCCTCAAACTGAGCCACAAGTTCCTCCTAGGAACACAGATACAGATTACACTACCAGAGCACTTTATTTATTTCTATTAAAAGGGGAAATTGAGATGTTGCTCAGTTTCCCCTTCCTACTATTAGCCTAATAGCAGCCTTCAGTCTCTTTCCAAAGAGTGGACTATATGAATGGGAATACTTAGGATTTCAGTACAAGGAGCTTCTGTGCTGTACTGCCAGGAGGATGTCATAATCCTTTAGCTGTATGTGGTCTAGCTGGAGACCTTTAGAATGAATCTGAATGGCAGGTTATTCCCATCAGCTACAGTCTGTTTAGAAACAACAGAACAGGCTATCTGGGAGCCCATAAGACCCAGCCCAGGAGTCACACAGCTAATTCCATTAGTAGCTACAACAGCATATTTAAGAGGCAAGGGGACAAAGCCAGAGTTACACTTCTAGCTGGTTGCAGTCAGTGTGACACACATCACATGTCCATGAGCCGCAGGCCATTGCTCTTAGTGCTTTCACCACCTCACTGCAGAGAGTGGAGTGAGCTCAATACGGGATCTTGCCCTATTTAGAGGAAATCACCCTGTACTGTGTGGGTGGTACCAAACATTTCACTCGTGCACTGTCCAGTGTTCCCCTTCTCATGGTCACGCTGTCACCGAGACATCGATATATCAGTGACTTCAAAGAAATAAAGCTGGCTGCTTCCTAGCATTCAGAGATCTGTCATGCATTCAGTGTTCAGATTTGAAGACTTAGATACACAAGAGTGGGAACAGATCACAGCAACCTCTGCTATCTGACTTTTGACTGCAGATGTAGATTTCTGGATTCCCTGGATCTGTAACTAATCTTTTCCATTAGTAATGTGGAGTTTCAAACTTACAGAGAAAGGTTTAAAAATGGTTTTCTCCACTGATTCCATGCAAACACTTGTGATTTTTTTTGGCAAGTTATGAAGAAAATTTTGTCACTTTTGGACTGTAGATGAAAGCTAAGTAAGATTGCTATGATGCAGCTTTGCTATAGTTTCCAGGTATGATTAATCTTGTCAAAAAAATTCTTATGACCAAGTGTCATGTCATAACTTCATAATGTGCCATTATTCTAATATTTTTGAAGAAATCTTTGAGATGGGAGTGCCCTTGGAGATATTATTGATCTCAGATAATGATCAGATTTTATCAACTTGCTACCTATTATTTTGATGATTTTCACTTTACAAGCATCAAAGGCAAAACAGGAAAGACCAATTGAACCCATTGACAAGTGGGTTTAAGAAAAGAGACAGAAAGACATTTCCAACCCAGAAGACATTGAGGTACACCAAATCTCAAAGTTAATTTGCTGTCCATGGAATAGAAAATTCCCTATTCAAGATGAACAGCGATTCTATCTTAGAAATATCATCACAAACTTTATATCACACTAAATAAATTGGCCAACAATTCCTGTTCACAGAATCATAGAAAAGTCTGGGTTGGAAGGGACCTTTAAGATCATCCAGTTCTAGGCAGGAACACTTCCCTCTAGACCAGGTTGCTCGAAAACCCACCTAGCTTGGCCTTGAATGCTTCCAGGGACGGGATATCCTCAACCTTGTTGGGAAACCTGTTCCTGTGTCTCACCACCCTCACAGTAAACAATTTCTTCCTAATATCTAGCCTAAATCTAGCCCCCTCCAGTTTGAAATCATTTCCCTTTGTCCTGTCACTACATACTCTTATAAGAAGTCCCTCCTCAGCTTTCCTTGCTTCAGTTTTCCTTCAATTGCTACTGAAGAAGTCAGACTGGTGAACTGAAGGGTGCTGTAACACTTCTGATATGTTATTTATTTTTATATGCACTGAAGTCATGCTTCATGACCTGAAATGAAGATACGACTCACACCCACATATGGCAGCTGCTTGAAACTGGATAGCTGAGGTCAGTATAGTCTTTTCTTTCTTCAAAGTCCCTCATCCTATAGAGTCACCAGTAAGATGATAGTTTTTGAAGCAGCTCCTGAACTATTATACTTTTTTACCCAATGAAAAGTGAAATCAAAGCTTGTTAATCAATCTAATATATTTAAATAAATTCAAATTGAGATGCTTCACAACACTGGCATGCTAAGTGTAGCTGTTCAAACTCTGCTTCAGGAACTTCTACTGATGAGCAGCCGCCTTGGAAGAGGGACAGTACGGAGACAGTGTAATTTCACAAGTTCAACATCTAATTTTAATCAACAGCTGCAGGAGAGTTGGATCTCATGTAACTTGGTTTATACTGTTGCAGCTGAGTTGAGACTCTTGTCTCAATGATTTTGCACTCACATTGCCAGCACACTTTATTTTACACTGGCGAAACATCAGGTCTTTCCATAGTAAAACCACCCCGTGACATTGCTTCTGGAAGACAACCACAAAACCTAATCCCTTAATCCCACTTGAGAAAGCTATTTTAAATGGGAAACAGAGTTATGCTCACTTCCATACTCACATGGCTGATTCTGATCTCAACTATGCCAGTACAAATTGAAAGGCATACTATAACATGGTAAAATTTGCTGGTGATTTGGCCCAGATAATATAATTCCCATCTGTGTACAAAGTGGCTCCATACTACACTGTCAGATGCATCACAGGCTCCAGAGATGACACACATGACAAAAATAGGAGTTGAATCAAGGGTTATCATTTCAAAGGAATTATTTATTTATTTGTCTAATTAGCTATCTCTCTACCTGTTTGTTTGTTTGTTTCATTTGTTTGTGAATTTATTTATTTATTTATTTTAAATGTCTTTCCCACTAATGGGATTCTCACTGTAATGCTGGTCTTCAGTATTGTACCTGTTTGCTTTGAAAAAACCTCTCAGGTTTTTAACACATTCCCTAATTGATAAGATACTCTCAGATGGATTTTTTCCAGGATTTTTTTTTTTGTCTTCTAACCTGTATTCTGTATGAGCTAACATCTTATTGGTCTTGAGGAGAAACAGGAGCAAAAGTACCTCAGTGGTCAATAATCAGCAGTGAGGTGGAGACCAAGAATCATAGTTCTTTTTTAAGTTATGCAAAGTAGCGGTATCCCTGAATCCTGAGGATCTTTTCAATAGAGGACATTATCTATTCACGAAGGCTTAAAAGATCTGAGGATTCTACATGAAAAAATAAAATAAAATAAAAAAGAAAACAACCAAAAGAAACCCCCCAAAACGTGCTAATTTTCAAAATAACAAAGGAAAGTAGGCAATCAAAGTTTTTTGGTCTTAGAAATGAGCAGGAGAAAAATCTTTGTCTTTCATCTCACACCTTTGGTGTAGGTGTCATTAAGATGGATTTCTTTTCCTGATGCTTCCTAATTCTGTGTACAAAGCTTTCATTGCTTGGTCTGTGTACTGAGTAGCATGCAAAGGCAGAGAAAATTAGAACTTCTCTAGAGAGAACAAGGAAATGTACACTGGTTCTTAATGGCTTGCCCAAAAGAGTGATGGCATCTAAATGCTGTTTAGAAAGAGTATTCGGGTCATTGGTTACTGTAAGAAGTCATTATAAATAATAACCTGCAGTGTCTTTTGAGGTTATATTTTTTTGATCTTAAATATAGGTGTTTTTATAATAGTTTTTCCAGAAAAGGAGCTTCATACTGAAGCAGAAAGCAATATACAGTTCTGCTGTTGCAACTTGATAATGGAACTGTCAGTGACATGTTAAGACTTCAGAGGGATGAATTCTTGAGCCCAGGAGGAACCTGGGAGCTCATATGTTTCTTGCATTAATGTATTTTTTTGTTTTTGTTATATTTATATTTTTAACTCCTTTGCACAGGATTAATTTTGCCTTATTTTAGCCATTAAAATGGATGAAATACATACATTTAGGAAACTGTGTCACTTACTTTTGAACCATATCTCAGAACATGAGGAATCTCTTCCTTTTAAAGCATCTTTTTAAGGCAGATGAATTCCAACCTAAGAGTTTAAAATGAGTTTATTAGTTGGATTAGTAATGCAAGATGGTTTTGTAACCAATTTCCACTAGGCAAAACACACAATGTCATGGAAAATAGCACTTATTAATAGTAAGGGCCAGATCTGATCAAACAGAATGCAGAGAAATGTTGTGACTAAACTGGAAGCAGTCTTAATGCTCTGTGATGCAGCCTAGCACCAAATCAAATTGCTAGAAATGGGATAGAACTTACAGTTCACGCTGTCTTTCTTGCAACTCTTAGGTGTGTTCCTTGTGAGATTTTAAGAGTTGTCTATTTGAATGTGCTAAAAAGGGGTCTATTGCTGTTGATCTTGATGCACTCATAGCAGACAAAGTGATTTCAGCGTGATCTAGAAGAACACACGTATGACCATTTCACCTAAGTAATCACTCGTTTTATCAGAAGATGATAAATGGATTCCTGCATTCCTTAGGTTTGTGTTTGTAGTATTTTGTAGCTGGTGCCAGTAGTACCCATAAATATTCATTCAAGAAGACCTGTAGAGTCTGCTGTGGAGTTTGCAGTCTAATGATGAACATTTTAGATATATTAATTATCAAAAGACTAGATTAGGACTATTCTACTCTGCTCTACTCTGCTCTACTCTACTCTACTCTACTCTACTCTACTCTACTCTACTCTACTCTACTCTACTCTACTCTACTCTACTCTACTCTATTAATTATCCCAATTACTATAAAATGAGCAACTTCTAAAAGGGAAATACATGTCTCTAACAGAAATGTCTTTCTTTGATTATTATTGTGATTTTTTTTTTTTGGGGGGGGAGGAGTAAAGAGAGAAGAAAGAAGTTACCAAAAAAAATTTGTGTTCTGTTACCTTGCCAAAATGACAGATCTGTAAAAATAACAATAACAACAAAACAATAAAAAGATGGGCAAAAACTGTGCTCTCTTTGTTCCCATTGGAAAATGAATTTTCAAAAATTAATAAAGATTTTTAAAAAGAAGTCAGTACTCATACATTTTATTTACATATTTTTTATATTTATGAACATCTATAAATACCTTTTACTTAATTTTTGTACTTGCATTCTTGAAACCCAGCTTTGCATGAATTGAAAAAAGATTTTCAGGAAGTAAATGCATTAATATGTGGTTTAGAATCACTTTTTATTACAAGTCCTGTAAAGTATTGATTAAGACATCCAAGGATATTGTAAAGAATAAAGTTAGATCCTCTCTTACTACTTTTCTAAAAATTATACTTTCCCCCCATTTTCATGATTTCTTTAATAATTCATTTAAGTAGCTCTGCAAAGCACAGTGGAACTAAACACAAATAATATATTTATACTGCACAATAAAGAAAAAAATCATATATTGATGCTGTATGTACTTTTTATCTCGAAAATTCTGTAATTTGTTGTCAAATTAAATACAGGTTTTTTTGTGGTTGTTGTTGTTTGATGGATAAATTAATACAGACATACATCCTCATGCACATCTGTAATTTAACAAGATTTTTCAGTGAGAGAATCTGAAATGTAGATTGATAAATCTGTATTGTAATCTGTACTGAACACAGGAGAGCTCTTCAAAAGCGCTAAGGACATTACCTTTCCTCAGTATAACAGTGCTCCTAACTTTGGTAATGAAGTTCCTCCTTATGACAACTAAGATTTCTAAGTTCAATTTTTAGTATATATATATATATTTAAGTTCTTTGCCCATAAATCACTATTAAGGCTCACTTCAATGCTTTGAATGACAATTTTCTTCAAACAAAATTGAGCAAATGGACTCAGATACATGCCATTATCATGGGAAGACATTATGAAACACTTTCATGCTTTTATCACCACTGTCATTAACTGCTTGTATGCATAAGGGCACATAATGCACACCAAGCAAGGACTTGTCTCTGTTCCAGACTAGAAAATAACCACTTGAAGAGAAAACCCCAAATACTACCTTTTACTCTAAATACATAAGCTGCTCAGTGGCCGTGTTTGGTAAGACAATACATCAGTTTCCCTAATGAAAAAAGATGTCATTTAAAGAAATCAGCCTTATTATGTCCCAATGACAAGCATAATTAAGAATGTCTGTCTCTGAAAGGCATAAGAATAGAAGGAAACCTTTTGTTCACCTGAGCACACTACCATCCTTGACCCATCCAAGTAACTTAAACCCTGGCTGAATTGGACAAGGACAGGTGTAATTGGGCCCCAGTCTCGGCTGCTTCCAGCCTTGCAATTACCTTAATAAGGATGTCTGTGGAGGGGTCAGTAGCTAGCGGCCACTTTGGCTGGAGCCTTCTCCAGCTGTCAACAGAAGGAGAACAAGGAGTCCATTGGGTCATAGCAAGAGAAAAAATGAATGCTAGTAATTGATCTAGTGACAGCAGCGTCTGTCCCGAGATGAGAAAAATGGGCAGCTGCAATGAAAGAATTGATCCAAAAAACTAAAAGCCCCCATAGAGCTGGGATATTTTTGAAGTTATGGCACTGAGGGGGGGGGAGGAATGCAATATTAATTTTAAAGGGTGTGCAGTCATATTTTAAATGTGGACATTGCATTCAGTTATGCATACTATTGTTGCCATCTCGATTCAGTTCTTCAAAATGAATAGAACAGACCTTTCTACAGGATTTTTAACTCTGTCCTCTTCAACCCACTCCCTCCTAAAATACGTGAAGGCATTTGTTGTCTGTGGCCTTTGTGAAAGGTAGGGATCCACAAGTAATGCTGATAGAAGGACAGTTATGTTCTCTTGCGTCTGTCTAGAGAGGTTCTGGACCTACCCCTGAAAATACTTCCCAAATTAGTGGTGTGATTCACAGTGTGTATTCAGAGACTCATTACTTCAGGTGGGCTGAAATGTAATTTTAGCTCACCCTTCAAACTCTCTGTTCTTGTGACAGATTTTAATTAAATATAGCCTTTAATCAATTAAATGGCAGCTGCAAGTAACATGTTAGTGCTCTGCATATATCTTTAGAAATACCCAAACTTGCAGAAAATGTTCAAATACCAGCAGGGAAGAGATAGTCTTTCATCCTTGCTTTGAATTCCATGAAATTTCCTGTCTGGGCTACACACCAATATCTTGCCTAGACATAAGAGACAATCTTTCAGAAACAATTCATCCCTCCTCCCTTCTCTATCTGCATGGTAATTCAGGATAATCGAAATAATAATAATAATAAACACTGAAGCTGGAGTTAGGATTGCAGCTGTAAAGATTGAAAATCCCCATTTACTGCTGGCAGAACCTACATGTTTAGAAGGAGTGTTGGTGGTATTGATAAAGACTATTGTTTATAATCACTTTGAGTGCTGGACTAGCTTAAAACACAGATTTCTCTGTGCATAATTAAGCTTATGGTTAATTGAAATAATAATATCAATTGTTAGTACTGTTTATAGCTGAGGTTAGTGACTCGCTTTTACACATTTTTAGAAAGATGTAACAAATGAATCACATTTATCCCAGCTTATACATCTGAGATGTAGTGTTTATCTATCAGCTAATCAGCCTAGAATCTCCTCACGTATGTTTTTACAAACTAAATAAATATGACGGGTAAGTAAGAGAGAAATGTAATATCATGGCAAAATAAGAAATCAGAGTGGTGTTATCAGTGGGTTATGGCTGGTATTATCAGAGCAAAAAAGGTGGATTTTTAAGTCTGAAGTGCTGACCCTACCTGTTCTATATTCACTATAGAGAAGGGAGCAACAGCAACAGGCATCTTCTTCAGAAACAGGCAACTGATTTGGGCTTTAGTGGGGTTGCTTAGAATGAAGTGAATTATCACAGAATCATATAATGGCTTTGGTTGGAAGGGACCCTAAAAATAATTCAGTTTCAACCTCCTGCTGTGTAGAGTGTTGCCATCTACTAGATTAGAATACACAGGGCCCCTTCCAAATTCCTGCCTGGAGAATCCTTTCTCCCCACCCGATCAAAGGGCTAGATCAGTTGCAGACAGTGAATCTAGAAGAACTTAGAGAAGTTGGCAGAATCCTCCCTGTAAATAGTGCATGGTCAAAGTGGAAGTCTGCTGAAACAAGCTTGGCTATTTTACTGCTCACTTTTGAATGAATGTTAAGAGGCTGAGCTTTTTTCCAAGAGTACAAGGACTATTAGCAGAGACAAGGAATGACACTACATATTACTTCTCGCTTCATGGCTTGTGCCATTTCAATCTACATGGAGATCCAAAACCACCCAAATGAGATCTTCCACCACTTCTCCAAATGTATTAGCAGCAAAATGGCAAATTTCAAGACTACGCGGTGTCAGCCTTCATTTTATAACCAGGTGAATTTAGCCATGCACAGAGTTTCTGTAAACTTAGTGCCATTGTTGCTGACATCCCATAACTGGTGATCTGCCTCATGGGGAGGCCACCTTTCAAGAAATCAACGTGGGGAACTGGACAAGCTTGCTTTGAGATCATGTCATGGCTCCATGGACCCTATAGTTGCCAGTACACTGGCAGAGGGAGTGCGTAATAATAATAACAAAAAAAGAATGTTGGCATGCAGCATTTTTCTTTTTCTCATCCTTCTACTACACTGCCAAGGAAGCTGGAAAGATTGCTGGCTACCAGAATGATGGATTTATGACTTCTGCTGACGCCTTTTTTCTTTTGTGAATCAGAAATTTTAAAAAGCAGGTGTGTGTCTCCTGTACAAATAACCTGTATTAACAAAGTGTGTTAGGATTCAGTCCGCATGTTGGGACCCATGCTGGGCTTAGTTCAGAAACCATGTATTTTTCCACTGGTACAAAAGCTCACACACTAGTCAGACTTCAGAATTCCTTGAGCGAACACATCTGGGAATTGGAGAAAAATGTACTTTTGGGGACTTAACCTTTTCTTATGCAACAATTTCCTATTTTTCACAGATAATGCTCAAAGGATTCTACCAGGTGCTCTTTCTTCACCTAAAACAGTATTTTACTTTAGGGTAGAGAGAACATATGGAGAGCAGTCTTACTTTGGGATGATATATCAGGCTTAATTTCTCTGGTACACTAAATGAATTGAATTAACTCGTGGACATGAGTAAATTTGCTGGTACAATAGAACAGAAAGAGCTTTATGTTGAAATTTGCAAACCTGCCTGAGAAACTGGGCATAGAAAACTCACCTCAAGTTTGATACCTTCATTAAATCTATTCCAAAATGAAATGAATTCATATAAAAGTTCTCCTATCAATATGTTCAGAGGAATTTCAGAAATTTAAGGCAATATTTTGAAACCCACATTTGACTGAATAAAAATTTAGAAAGAAAATTCAAGAAAGGAAAAAACTGCCTGAATGATTTACTATTTACCATATTGAAAATTTCACCATAGCAGTTAAAAACCCACACAGTGAAACAGAGCATAAATACCGAACAAAACCACAAAAAATACAGCAGTGGATTGTTTAATGTCTGGCCAAAGTACCAATAAATAGGAATACCAAAGAGGGAATTAACAGAAATGTAAGAATGAAGAACCAAAAAGAATACAGATTTAGAAAGAATCATTGAAGTGAAAACATACCAACATTGAAATGGACTTTCGCTCATTTGGAATGTGAAGACTGTGTCTTAAATTAGCCATAGTGTGTAATGAACTCCGTTAAAAAATACTGCTAATTCTGGGGATCCAGACGGCATACACTTGCAGTTATGCACTGCATCTAGATTTTTCTTTTTTCTTTTTTTATGTATCTCGTTTTTCCTAATGGAAATTAAACTGTTTTCTTCCTTATTTTGGGGGGGATGTTAACTTTTCTAATTGGATTCTTTTGGCAAAAAGGATCATCTCCTGCTATATGCCCCCACTATGCCTGGGGAAAAAAGGACCCCCGTATCTTGGTCAAAGTTCTCACAGTTGCTGTAGGAACAACAATGCCAAATCCTATATGGAATTGAGTTAGTACACATATTGATCCTATAGATATGATGCATCTGACTGCCAAAATTAGAAATAACCATGATGTCTCTCCTTTTTCCATTGGCCTCTGTTCAAGTTTTCTGAAACAAGTAATAAATAAGAAGGAATGACTTCAATGGAGTAACATATAAACTGCTTTTCCTCACTTAATTATTGTAGTGGAAGACATATGCTGGTGATGTTGAATACGCAGTAAACAACCGCAACTTTATATCTATATATCTACGAAAATTCATCAGTGTCAACCTAACTTTATGTCAACTGCTAAATATGCCTAATTTGCATGGATAAACATTTCTTGTGGAAAAATCTACTTAAACAGAGTAACTTTAATAACTAAAACTGGATAGCTGCAAACTTCAGACTGGCCTTTCGGTGATTTTATACTGTTTTCAGAGTGCTGTATATATATATGCTGTAATTTGGATTAACAATCAATGAGATTACCTTACTTCTTCAGTAAAGTTACAGTTCAAAACAGATTAAATTTACTCTTCAATTATTTAAGAAGTTACAACATTATTGAGGTCACTCCTCAGAAGACTCCTTAGAATCAACAGCAGACAGATTAAATGTGTACTGTAGCTATCATAAAAATCCAACTCTCTCAGCCTTTCACATTAAGCTAGTTTCGCTGTCACTGGTGTCTCTTTTCAATCTCTCAACAGTTTCTCTGCAGGACTCAAGGACTTAAAAATTCTGATCTTATTTTTGATTTCACCTAAAAATCTATTAAAGAACAATTCTAAAACTTTCAGCAGTGAGAAAGGAAAATGGTAGTATAAAGGACAGCTGCACACAGACCCAAACTTTCTCTTTGGCCAGAAAGAAGTCAAATCTGGGCCTGAAGCTGTATACCTACATCAGTATACTTGTGATCACCATGTACTCTTCCTACTGCCTACATCAGTCTGAGTTTTCATTAAGTGGTACCAGTGGAGTTTTGGTTACTTACACATGTCCATGTGAACCTCCACACAGTTCTACAGCCCCTGTTTGTACATGTATTACAAAAAAAATCTTTTTCCTCATTCAGACTGCAAATTGGTGGATGCATGCTTTGTGATCTATTCAAAATTGTGTTTTATCTTCATTGTTCTGTGGGTGGTCCCCTCCACCATTATTTATTACCTGTTGATGACAGAATGATTAGTTTTCTCCTGGAGTTTTCCTTGGTTCTCCTTGTTAAATGTTGGAAATAGTCCAGCAAAATACTTTATTCTCATATTCTGCTGATTTTTCAGTATTTATATGGTTTGGAGACGTGAAGTGAGTTTTTTCTCATTGACTTTTTTGAGGGTAGGTGAGGGTAGGTTTCAGCTTAATCAGTAGATTAAGGCATCTATTTTTAGGCTTTGGCATGCAGGTATCTCCAGGGAAGATAAATACCTGAGCTCCTTTCTAGTCAACAGAGATCCAGACTGTGTTGTTCGTGGGGCCTGCAGTAGGTGATAGCACACACAGTGCACAAAGGTCTCTGCTGGTTGGTCTTTCTGAAATAGCTAAGGACCTTGTGGGAATAAGAGGGAGTCTACAACCCCACCATGGCAGACTGAAACCATCTACTTCTCTGCCATTCCAGTTCAGTTTATTCTTAGCAATAGCAAGTCTTGCTCACTTGAGTGTACTAGGCTAAAATAATCAATATCCACCAACCAAAAGCTGCTAATGAATCTGCTTAAATAATTCTTAGTAACTTCTTCCAGTCTTCCCAGTGGAATTTTTAAAATTACAGATAATTACAAGCAATAGAAAGTGCTGAACAGCATTATAATAGGCTTCATTGATAAATCTAACCGTCCAATACAAGATACCTACAAAAAGAAAATGAGAACATGGAGGATTAGAGACTTGATGTAACAGGTTTAGGTAAACAAGTAAGCAAATTGTCCATGAAAGTGTAAGCTTTCAGCTTTTTAAAATCCATGTTTTAAACTATAGATAGCTGTACACAAGGGAAAGTCACATGCATTCCAAGAGTTATGAAAGCTGTTTCATGCAAAAATCAAAGAATTCAGCTAAGATCTTGAGTCTGTGAAAAGTGGCCAAGTTCTACTTCATGCACTCAAATTGTCTTTATGTATGAAGGTGTCTCACAGACCTCAGTGAAGTACCTGAACCTAAGTAATATCTTAGTGAATTATATATATTAAAAAACAAACAACAACAAAAACAAGAAACAAAAACTCAAGCTGTCTGGTCAGACCGAATCCATCATAAACATAGATATATTCTTTGCATGTACAAATCCCACAGAACTAGAATTTCTATTTTTCTCTGTTTACTTGTTGAAAGTAGCAGCCATACAGGTTGCTCTTAAATAGATAATACAGGGTTCATGTGTATCTCAGTGCCCTGTGTAGAACATCAAGCAAAGATCCTGCACACTTTTAACAAATAGTTCCCACTGTCAGGAATGCTTTAGTTTCTGAGCACCTTCTCTTTCTATTGTAGAAATTAATCTTGAACGCTGCATATAGATTTGATTTTACTGTGTAACTCACTCAAGGCTCTCCATCTCATGAGTTCTGGGTGGGTCTCTTCCACCAGGATAAACTTGCTTCAACTCATGATGATTTGGCCTATCTGATTTATACTACTAGGTGAATGCAATGAGACTGATGACATGCAAATGTCCATAGACAAACCTGACAGGATTATTCAGATAGTATAAGAGGGCTGGTGGTCCTCTTCCTTACTTCTTATCAGTTTTAGAGTGGAATTTTTCTGATTTAGCTTCTCTTAACAGTGTTTGACAGATCTGTCATGTTTTAGCAATCAGAACATAGAACAGGCTTGCTCCAGGACTCAACAACTTGGATCATTTTGGTATGAACTCTCTATTTTGAAGAAAAAGGTATATTAAAAAAGCACCAAATAAACAAAGCCTAGAAGTACTAGAACATAAAGAAGATTAAGGAGGAATCTTAAGAAACAACCAACTTATATATGTATTTTGGCCTTTCCTTTCTGAGCTCTAAGGACATTGCCCACAGATAGCACAGCCATGATCAGCACCTTGTCTTGATGTGTAGGACTCAGTCAGCTGAGTATACTGAACAGCCATCAACCACTGTGGAAAATATTTAAGGCTGAATGTTGTTTCTAATGGGAAGAACATAGATAACTTCATCTTCATGACAAAATATTTGGCATGAAGTACCTTAGGAAGTGCTAATGGAAAACTTAGTGGAGGAGAAGGGACTCGACACCCATATTGCTTTTGTTGTTGAGTGCACCATGGGCTAAGAGATTTTTAATTTATAGGTGTATATTCATTATGGGTATGATTTTTCCTTTCAGGTATGAGTCCTTTGTTCACACCTTGGTTGGCCAGGAGAATGATAAAATATTGAAATACAGACTTACATTTGCATGAAAGACTTGAACACAGTCTTTAACTTTATCAGAGAAGACTGAGCAGTGATTTTATTTGAGCTTCTGTACACCTACATAATAAAGGTACATCTGATAATAGCTTTTTTAGGCCAGCAGTGTGAAAAATATCTAATAAAACAAAAATAAGAGCAAGAAATATTCAGATGGCAAACAAGTAAGCTTTAACCACAAGCCCATTTAATAATCAGAACAGTAAACTGAAGATTTGAAAGATGTTTATTCTTTAATGCTAAGCAATTAAAAAAATAAGGACTACATATTTTTCCCCTCAAGTGCATGCTTACCTTCAAACTAGACCTTAGATTGTCTTATGGCATGGGATATGTGGCAAGTCAGATACTTGTTAGCAACTCAACAGACTTTTAGCAATTTTCTTCTCTGATGGACTGTATCTTAATCTAGGGGCTATAGGTTGTAGAGGTTGTGGCAAGTTGGTTAGGTGGATTTTGTTCTTTTCTCTTGGGAGTAAAGATAGCAAATAGCACCAAATGTGCCTGAATCTTCCCTGAATATCTGATAATCAAGGGCTGGAATGAAGTGGTGGAATCAGGGAGAGAAATTTGAATAAATTTGTGGAAGTATACCTTTTCCCTTTCACACGGTTATACCTGAAAACCATAATCTCAACCAAATTGTAGACGAAATTGTCTACAATTAGTTTGGAGAAGATAGGGCCTGCCTCCTTTTTTTTTTAATTATTATTTTTTTATGTTAATATACATATATGTACATATTTATGTATTAATTGCCCACTACTTGTTTTGTGATTCAGATTTCCACTTTGGTCCACTTTTCTTACTTATTACACACAACCCCTCCACCCTGGATGTCGTGACACATGAGTTAGCTGGCATACCCTAGAGGAGGGATATGCAGGGGGAAGATTACCTGGCTAGAACTGGCAGAAGGGCAGGCTTCAGGGTGAATGACCCCTGAGCCATCCACCACCTGCACTGGTTTGCCTTGGGTCTCTGCCATGGACTACGTGTACAATAGCATGTCTGTGTCTCATGTTCCCAAGTGTCTTATGGTGACGCCAATATTTATTTGAATTTCTTCATTCTGAGAATCATCCTCTGTGAGAATACATATAACCCCTGGCACAAGAGATAATTGTAGAAGGGCTAGTATTCTGACTTTGTGAAAAGGCACATGTGGGATTCTTGGAAACATGATGACTTAGAAGACCGCTTTCTCCTTGAAACAATGCATCCTGGATCCCTTCAAGGCTCTTCATGCTAACTCTGCAACTGCAAAAAGCTTATGAGCAAGCATTCACTGAATTACAACCTCCTCCTACAGGAACTCCAAGTTCCCTTTAAAAGAAGCTGTTCATTTTGCTGTTGAACTAACATGATTAAACAAGACAGGTCTGGCTGGGCTCTTCCACATTGTCAAATCTTGAACAAAAGGCATAATTTTCCTATTTCTTACAACTCCAAACAGTCTTCTTATAGAGATGGCAATTACTCACAGGCAGCGTAACTCAAGATCTTTCCAATGTTTACATCTCCATATGAGGCATACATTTACATGGCAACGGAATGGGACAAGACATGTCTTTTAATTTTCCCATCATAATTCATAGTGGGATCTTTTGCCAAAAAAACACTGGAGCTGATTACCAAGTGTGACTATGATTGGATCATTTAGCAATTTGAGTTTCCACACCTTTTGTGCGAGGCTGGGCTTTGTTTTACTTAAAGCAGTAATTGCGTTCTAATTTCATAATGTGGGCCATGGTTGCTTCATCTCTCTGTGCCTTCAAGGAAAAAAAAAAGGTGCACAGATACAACAAATATTTTTTTAATTAATTTTTTAAAATGAGCTAATAAAAGGTTACCTGCTTCACAGGTGTGCTTGGTGCAAAGCAGCTTAATTATCATTCCCACAGTCCCTGTAAGAAGGATCACAAAGGGATTAGCCACTGGTGCTATCCCCAGTAACAATGAACTAAATTTTTATATAGGAATTAGATTTTAACAGAGTTTAAAAAGCATTGTTAAAAATATGAGCATGACAAATATTTTTGAATAAAATGGCTGTGTTTAAATAGTATTTAATTCAGGCAGATTTTCAGAACAGAGTGGAAGTGGATAATTACAAATAAACTTGGGCTCCATACTCTACAGTGCTCAAATTTGCTTTAAAACTCCTCCAACTCTTAGGATGAACAATGGAAAAGGTGAGGGCGTGTGTCACATCCCAAGAGAATAGCTACTAATCTTCTTGGAGACTCTTCACCTTTCTTCCTGTCCAGAGCCTTAAAACATACAGTTTATCTCAAGTGACAGAGGCATGTCAGTTTATCAGGTCACATAACATATGACAGGTCACGACATGTCCCAGCTAGTATAGATTTCCATTAGATTACTCACTGTCATCTCCAGTGCAGTAGCAACAAGTCACCAGTCTCAGGTACTTCATGACAAATCTAAGTAATTGGTTTCTACCTCCATACCTAGACACAACCTAAAACTGATGACAAGGGGGAAATGAGCAGTAGAGGCCTGCAGTGTGATCCTTTCATTTCCATGGCCCTCAGACCAAGCTCTTTCCTGAGAGCAAAGCAGATCTGAGAACAAAGCACAAATTTTCTCTCATTTCAAAGACTATGGGTCTGATCTCATTTTTGACATACATTTTCCAATTTATTCATAGAATCATAGAATTATTAAGGTTGGAAAAGGCCTCTAAGATCATTGAGTCCAACCGTCCACCTACCCCCAGTACTGGCCATTAACCATGTCCCTAGCACATGTCACTTGTAAATTTCATAGCATCGACATTCTCTAAGTGTATTGAACCATGCCATTTTTTGGCACTGATTTCTGCTACAAGCCTCATTTGAGGTAATCTCTTTGTTTTTCCCTAGATACAGACACATCTCTGTTTGTGGTGCACCTCTATCATACAGGTGGTCTGGAAATTTGGTAAAACCACCTCTCATGCTGGATCCTTCATATTCCTGAAATTAAGTGTTTTAGTTTTTAAAGCTCTTCCTTTTGATGTTTTGGAGTTGCAGCTATCCTTCTCTGCACTCAGAGGTATTAGGCCATGTCAGTTTAACACGTGCCCTGAATTCCTTATAATGTGATGAATTTTTGCTCCTGTAGGATGGTCATGCATGAAGTTGCTACATTCTGGGCTGCAAGTTCATGCAAGATGCTGTATAAAGTGTATTGATACGAGTTAAGACTTAATAGCTCTTCATATGTTTCCTGACCACTTGCATTAACAGCATGTCTTGGTACTTTCATGGCATTTTTTGGTTATACTTTAAATGCCTCTGAAGGCACTGTATCCCTAATCCTTCCCAGAACTTGACAGGTAAGACAAATGTGCTTAGTCATCTCTTCTTGCAAATCAGCAAGAGATTCTATATAGTGAGTTTCCCACAGTACAGAACAGCAGTGTCAAATTTAGGATTAGGATTACAAAACATCTAGGACCTTCTTCTGTCAGTAAATATTTGTGAAGTAATAGATGCTTTAAAAAGTCAATTGTCCAGATTGGAGGAGAGCTATTACATGCAGTGGGAGCACTGGTATCTAGCTCAGAACCTGCTTCTGTCCACTTGTGGCTGACAAGGTAAAAGAGGATTCTAGAGAGCATCTTTGAGAGCATGCATCAACCCTCCACTTTGAAACGTGATCTTCTTCCTATTGGATATACAGAGTGATAGGTAATGTAGAATCTCTATTGCTGCATCACTAAGTGCAACTCTTTGCCTTTACCATAGCACAGTGCTCATGTCAGCTACATATATAGAATAGATTTTAATCCCAAATAAATCAAATTGGTTATTAGGAAAAGATTCTTCCCTAAGAGGATGGAACAGTGGAGACAGTGACACTTCGGAGCAGTGGTCATGGCAATGAGCCTACCAAAGCTCAAGAAGCATTTGGACAGTGCTCTCAGATGTGGGGTTTGAATTTTGGGTGGTCCTGTGTGGAGGCAGGAGTTGGACTTGATGACGATTCTCACGGGTCCCTTCCAACTGTATGCTTCTGTAATGGCTGTCTTTTTATTTTGACATACAGAGTAGTATTCATTTGCATAAACAGACATTTTGGTCACATATGAGGTCTTGCAATACTAACAGCAGTTGTGACTGCAGGTGTACAGATCTCCTATAAATCCTACATCAAGTCACTGTTATCTCTTATCTCCTTCAGGGCTCTCAAACAGCACAGGTGCCTGTGTTTAGGCAACCTAGATCCATCTATTTGTAAATAAACTCTTTGATGTCATCAGAAGACATCAACATTTCTTCTTGGAATTTCAATATTCCTATTTCTTCACAAGATTTCCACATGCCAATAATTCAAACAACTAGAATAAGCCCTGTTTTCATTTGCCAAATCCTCTGAGCAACTTCATGTATCTTTACAGTCTGTCAATAATTATGCTGCAAAACTTGCAGAGTAACAGAAAATTGTTCCTGGTTTTGAATTTACCATGGAATTGAACCTAATTTTCTTTCCAGCTGATTGTTTGAATAATATTTTTTCATCTTTTTTTTTTTTCCTTGTTTTGGTCTTAGGACTTCTTGGGGCCTGAAAAATAATGACATGAAGTCACAGGTATATGTACATATTCCAAATGTGATAAGCAGTTAATATTTTTTGATTTGAAGTTATCATGCTAGCACAGCTCAACACTGGAAAGAGATAGGAGGATGGTTGGACTAGATGATCTTGTAGGTCCTTTCCAACCTTATGAACCTATGAACCTATGGAAGAGAGACTTTAATGGATGCCTCAGTGGGAACGTCTTTCAGAAGACTAAAATCCCACAGATTCCCTTTGGGATAAATAGCATCCCTGATAGTATAGAGACAATATCTCTAGCTGAAGCATAGCATTTCCTCCGTTGCTCTCAGCTCTGCTGTAAGTAACAGGAAAAGAAGCCAGACTGAACACAGCGTAGTTCACTTGCCATGATGAGAATGCCCTTCAGCTCTGACTTTGCACAAAACATCTCCTGATGTGTCACAAGATAAGGAAAGAAACAAAAGACAAAGAAAAGGGAAAATATATGTCATCACTTTATTTTCTTTAACTGTTTGAATAGACATTCAGTCTCACCTAGTCTAAGCCTATGGATGCCTATGAAATCTCCCCTTTAGTGGTGCACCAGTGTTGGTCAGGAAACCAGCAGCAGAAAAGGAACACTAGTGTGATCTAATCCATAGCCTGATCCAAAAAGCTTTCTCATTAGCTTTCTCATTCCCTCCAAGAAGAAATAGTGAGCTTCATAAAAAAATGAAATTCCACACCTTTCCTATCAACCACTGTCTGCCAGACAGAGTTGTTAGATGAATAAGACGAGGAAGACAGTGAATCTCCCTGTGAGCCTGCAAGGAATAAGATGGGCTGGGAAGAAATCCAACTTGTTTTCTCCTTATTCCATGTTTGTTTCCATTACCACAATTTGTTTTCCCACACCACAGCTTCACTGTGAGTGGGAGAATTGCTGAGTAATCTTCTCGTTTTCTAAAAGTGGGACTTTGGTGTAGTTGTTTCACACTTGAAATGTCACAGGACATATGTAATATCATACAGAACTGATAGAAATGATACAAAATCTAGAGAAGATCTGCAGCTTTCTGGAAAGGAAATGTTGACAGCATTGGGACTATTCTGACTGGAGAAGATGAGACTCAGGGGTATCTTATCAATCTTATAAACACCTGAAAAGAGGACAGATCAAGGCACAAAAGGGAACACAGGAGGTTCTGTCTGAATATCAGGAAACAATGCTGTACTGTAAAGATGAAGTACACCGGGACAGATTGCCCTCTTTGGAGGCTGTGGCAACTCCTCCTTGGAAGTCCTCAAAGCTACCTGTACATTATATTGGACACCCTGCTCTGGATATCCCTGCCTGAGTATTGGTTGGGTCAGATGGACCCGTTTCAACCTTTACCATTCTGTAATACCACGAGGTGAATAAATGACAAGCAGGACACCCCAAGGAGTTTTTGATGGAACTAGGTGTCTGTGATCAGGGATGGATGGGCTGCAGCTGACAGTTTGGTGATTTGGATGATCTACGTGTCCAAGCATTCACTATATATAATGAATATATAGTGTTTATTTCGGAAGTCTAAAAATAGCTGCTATTCTAGTGCTAATTCATTATCTGATTCAATTTGGAAAACAAAACAAAACAAACAACAACAACAACAAAAAACAACCAAACAACGCTCTATATTATCACACTGCAAGAGATTAAAGCCAAGCAGATATTTCAATACTGTTTTCTATGGCATGATAGACAATGACAAATGGTTGTTTTGATGCTGCTCTCTAGTTGAAGCAAGAATCTGTTGAGGCATAATCCGTGCTTACGTGGTTTGCAGGTGGCTCTGCAAGATGCTCATAATGACCCTTTTTGGCCCCTGTATGTATCTATTCAATCATTTGGCCATGGACATTACAATGGAGAAAGACAGCAAGACAGAGTGAAAAAAGATGAAAAATTTGCATGGCAACAGCATTGCATAACTAGCAATCACTGTAATAGAATTACTGACATTATGGGCTGCTAAAGGCACAGTTAGTACCTTGTCTCACTTGTCTGTAATTTACTCTGTGTCTATTTACCCTTGATGTACAACCTAGGTCAATTGCTGTGCCACTTTCCTATCTTCCTACTTCTGAGTTATATAGAGAAATGTGTGTCTCATGAATGACTATCTCTGCTGGTCAAGCTTGTCTCTCATGCTGCTCAGCAGTTCCATGTGCTAATAGATAGTGCTGAACAGTTGATATCACCAGCTAATTGGCAAAGCACGTGTGAAGCAGATGTATTTAAATATAGAATGTGGAGGCTGAAGGAATAACTGAAAGCATAAGTGATAAGGATTTATTATTAGAACAGATTAATGAGCCCACCTTTTTTTTTCCTCTTCCCTGGCCAAGTGTTATTTTTAATTCTTCCTTTTCAAGGGGGATTTTGTTCCACTGTTGAGAAAATTGTGATGGCTAATTTTCTGTCGGTTTTGTGGCAGCACCTAGGAGGAAAAAAACCCAACAACAACAAAACAAAACAAAACAAAAAAAGAGCAACAACACAAACACTGGTACCTTATACACAGTGTGTGGCATTTGTATAGTCAGGTCTGCAGTAACACTAATATAAAAAACGTACAAGAGCTGCTCTGAAAGATACGCCTCCTTTTTTATTATGTTCGAGGCCTAACCTTCCCACCAGTATTTCATTGCATTTTGTATCTGTGTGATGAATGGCACTAGAGGGGCAGCCTGACAAAATGATTTCTGACATGGAAGTGCATATGGAGCAAAGAGGTGTCACTGAATTCCTCCATGTGGAAAAAATGGCACCATTGACATTAATAGATGTTTGTTGTACATTTATAAAGATAAATAGTGGATGCAAGACAATGAGTGGTGCGTTTCAACAGTGGCAACAGTGACAGTGCATCACCTCTACTGGTGCAGACTTTTACAAATGCAGCATGCAGGCTCTTCCTCACTGGCAAAAACAGATAGCTATTAGTGTTGGAAAATAGCATTATGTAGCTGAGATTTCATCTATCAAATAGTGTTATTGTGCTCTTTGCATTTGTTGTCGTTTACTTGGAAATAAATCGGAGGCGTTACTTCCAGAGTGACCTATATAGGTAAAGAAAGAGCATGTGAAGAATGGAGGAAAAGAGGTAGAGATTTGTATTTATTCTAATGCATATATCATTTGCCTTAAAGATCCAAGACCAAACTATCCTTTCTTTTAGAAGTCCTTTGGCTTAAGCCTCAGCCCCATGCTCAGTGTTTGCTACTTGAAGATGCTACTTGAAGACTTTCCACAAACTGTGCTGCTAGCTCAGTTTCCTCTTCGAGTCTAGTCTGCAATGAAACAGAGGTGGTTTTGCATGTATTCCAAGTCCCTGTGGAAACTTCCAAGCCAATTATGACAACAGCCTCTGATCTTTTTTCAAAATTCACATCCTTTTGTCTGTCCTCACCTGGACTGGTCTTGGGATTACATCTTTTTCATGAAGGTTAATTTCTACTCCAAGTTACCTGGATCACTTTGTAAGTATCTGCTTTACTCCTGAAGTCACTTATTATATTTGATTTCAGTATAATCTGTAACTTTTTTCCCTTATATTCTGTTCCATCCAGCTACTTCTGTTCCCCACACTGTTTTACTTAGCGGCTTGTAGCTGGGAAATAAGTACATCAAGTTGATTCATTGTGTGAAATTACTTATGCACCTAAATTAAACAAGAATGCACAGGCTTCTACTTGCTCATTGCTTAATACTGCTGAGAGGTCATATTTATTGGATTCAATGAAGAAACACCGTTCCTGGAATTCAGCATACAACCAGGTAAATGGAATTCATTCATTTTAAATTGGTCAATTTAGAGTTAACTCACTTCTCATTAGCAGGCTTGCAGTTCCAAGTAGGTAAGGTTATGCATTTTGTTATTTTCCAAATCAATTTATTTCAACCGTATTCTTAAGTGTCAGTCTGTATCTTCAAGATGTTCAAGCTATTTCTAATCTAGAGTGCCTGGAGATGCCACAGTTGTAACATGATTCTCTGCAGACACAAATCTCAACTACACTCATATCTCTTCATCTCCATAGTTTCAATTAACAGAAATTTCTGTATGTAAATTAAATAAGGAAGCGTAACATCCCTTCCTATTTTTGACTGGGACAGGAGGTGAGTTGGACACCTTGGTACAACAAGTGCCTGTGTCCATAGCCATAACCTTTGCTAAGTCTATTCACAGTAGACTCTCCCAGATTTATTAAACATGAACCATACTAAAATAATCACAAAAAAAAAAATCAAAATATCCTCAAAATAAAAAATAACATGGGTTATTTTCATCTTTAAGATAAGTGACTACATCTATGCGGAAAGCCACATAAGGATCCAAATCATTCTAAGTTATACCCATGCAACCACATGAAAATGAAATGAGGGCAGGATTTTCCCAGCAAACAGAAGTTTCTTTGGATTAATCCCAACCTTTGCAGCTTCCCATGGTTCAGTGATGTGATGTTGAGTGCTATCCATTGCAGGGTTTGCTTAATGGAGCTTGGTTTTCTGCAGGCTGCAAACCAAAGCTCCCGTTAGCTGCAGTTTTTGTTTTTATTGTTTGGTTTCTGCTGGAAATATATTTACAGTTATTCTAACATCAACCTTCATAAACAGATTACCATTGTAATTTGGACCATGGGGAAGAGGTAAAATATTTTGGGCAGGATTAAGGTAATCCTAAAACAAGCTAATAAAAAACACATAAAAATGCTCTATTTTTGGACAAACATGAAGAGTCACATAATCACTTTCAGTAAGTTTTTTGGAACAATTAACATTTAAACCCAACATACAATGTCTATGTGTGTTTATGTGTATGTGTTCCTGTGTACATGGGTATTATCTTAAACTTATAATTGTCAAGATATAAAGCCACACTTGTCAGAATTATATCATGCTTGCAGACTTCCTATTCAGTGAAACACGTCTTCCACTCATGTAAGCAGAATCCTTCTCTTGCAGATGAGAGTTTGACTTCCTTTTATTTCAGAATCTGTTTCTTGGAAGATATTTTTATTACCATTGTTTTCTCAGCTTTTTTTTTTTCTGTAAAGATAATAAAAGGAGCAGGACAAAGATCAGATCTTAACGTATACAATTAAAAATTAAATAATTAAAAATTATTTAAATTAAAAATCAGTTAAAAATCTTGCCCTCTTGCTATCCACATTCACAGCATTAGTAAACAAAGGATAGAACATTTTTCAAAGTTGATGATACAAACTTCACTGTTTTTCTCTTTTGAAACACATGTTTTCATGTGGATGTTTTTCCTGCAATGATTTGATTAAGAGCTGAATTTCATCCTTGCTGATGTGAGGAACAAAAACCATGCTGGTTTCAACTGAGTAGACATATGTGCTTAATGCATTGTCATAGAATCACAGAATCATGGAATCATTTGAGTTGGAAACAACCTTTGATGGTCATCTGGTCCAACTCCCCTGCAATGAAGGAGGACATCCAGAGCTAGATTAAGTTGCTCAGAGCTCTGTCCATCCTGACCTTGAATGTCATCCACCACCTCTCTTGCAACCTGTCCCAGTGCCTCACCACCATTATTGCCAAAAAGTTCTTCCTTATATTCAATCTAAATCTCCCCTCTTTTGGTTTGAAGCTATTTCCGTTTGTCCTTCCACAAGGGACCCTGCTAAAGGATCTGCCCCCTTCTTTCTTACAGCCTCTCTTTATTTACCAAAACACCACTATCAGTTATGACTGTGAGAACCACCTGAATAGGTAATTTCTAAAACAGAGCGCACATCTTATGCTGATAAAAAATGCTACAATTGTACAGGGCAGTCGATACTACCTCCAAGGCAGAACTGTCATAACTCAAAGGTGTAAATTGTTGCAGCCTGAAATTGCTACAGCCCTATCTTGTAATGAAGGCAATTTATATTGGCTGAAAACCTCCCCCAGTGATTTAGATCCTGATCTTGTTTACACTAAAGTTGACTGCAAAATTGCTGGTGGATTCAAATGAGAGCTAAAGTCAAATGCTACTGAAGCCTCCAGGTTTATTACAGTAGACTTGAAAGGCAACAAAGAGAATGGTTGTGCTTATGAATTCACTATCATGGAAATTACTTGAAAGAGGCAGTTCTGCTGGGATTAGCCCCATATGACTTCATGTGGTCACAGATTTTTGCCTGTAGGATGCAGCCTACAGCTCAGATATTTTGCTATTTTCACATCCCTGCCCCTTTAGGCCTTGGCTGTACAATAGCTTGTGTTGTGAGAGGAATTTCAACACAAATATTATTAAATCTTTTTCTTTCTTTTTAATTATGACTTCCTATTTTTCACTGACACCTCTTTAAACCTGGAAAGATAATTCACTGCTCTCAAACCCTGCTTCAGGGTGGCAACTAATTGCACATTTGGCCAAACACTGGACTTCCTTCCTTATGTTTGTCTCAAGCACTACGCAAAAGCAATTAATGCTTCATTTTGCTATCCAAATGTATATAACATTACAATGTATATAACATTACATAAAGCAAAGGCTTTTGTTGTTCTTCAACCAAACATAAACTCTTTTCCCTTGTATAAAGAAGTTTTGAAGTTTAGGCTTCCTGCCTCTTCCAGCTTCCAGTGGTGTCCTGACCTCAGTGAACTCGGGAAGGCTATTTTTCTCATTCCAGGAAGAATATCTAGATATTTTCCATTCATGTGACTTAGGGCACGACCAAGTATGACTACACTGTGTGTGGATGCCTCTGAGGTAATTTCAGCTAGCTTGTTTGGGTAATGCATGCAGAACAAAGTTACAACTCTGCTGCCAGCAATGCCTGAAGAAGCAGCTTTCACACTGAACACGCTGCAGTTGTATCTTAACCTTGTCTCATCTCTTCTTTATCTTTTCACCTCCTTTCAGCAAACCTTTTAGTAGTCTCTGACTCTTACTTTTTGTGACTCAAACCATGCCGGTACTTTGTCGGTTTCTGGTGTCAAACTATAATAGTAGAATTAGGCATTCATTCAGCTCTCAGAAAATGAGATCACGTTCCAGATAAAGAATCCAAAGCCAAAAGACTGTCTTACCCATGAGCTGGTTTCAGGTAGAGCAAGAACACAAGATACATAGAGGAGCTGCAGACAGAAAAAACAATCTTGATAAAGGATGTGGAACACCTCCTATATGAGGAGAGGCTGAGAGATTTGGTCTATTCAGCCATGAAAAAAGAAGACTCAGAGGGGATCTGATCCACGTCTATAAATATCTAAGGAGCAGGAAGCATAGGGATGAGGCTGAACTCTTCTCAGCAGTGTGTTAGGACAAGGGGAAATGGCCACAAACTGAAGCATAGGAAGTTCTGTACAAATGTGTGTGGGAACTTCTTCACAGCGCAGTGACGGAGCACTGGCACAGCTGCACAGAGATGTGGTGGAGTCTCCTTCTCTGGAGATGTTCAAGACCCATCTGGACAGCTACCTGTGCAACCTGTTCTAGGGAGCTGTTTTGGCAGGGGGGTTGACTTGATGATCTCTAGAGGTTCCTTCCAACTCCTACAACTCTGTGATTCTGTGAATCTCCATGTGTGAAGGAGACTGGAGGTGGAACAAAACCATGGCTGCAATCACAGTGTTGTTTGCAGGCCAGCCTTTTGAGTTGCTGATGTTGGGGTGTTCCTTAGCTTTAACAGCTTGGCCTTGTCCATTTGACCTATGTACACTTTAGGACAATCTTTCATGGCTTGGCTGCATCTCTCTTCTTCCTATCTTTCAAAATAGATCTATAGGTCTCTTCTGGTGGCATTATAGCTGGAGAGATATCAATGACCCCAAGTTTGTACCAATTAAGTGTCCTCCAGATTAGTTATTTATCCTTCCAGCCTTGCACGCTGGAGCATCAATTGACCCCATAAATAGCAACATCCACAGTACAAACATCACCAACTTCACAGACCCATCTTTGCTCCAGGCTTAGGGTTGCAGTGAGAGCCTTGTCCATGCTGCAAAAACTGGTCGTCTTCTGGATGGATTACAAGCATTGTTGTGTTTTAGTTTCATCTGGGAAAGAATTGTTTTCTTCAGAGTGTCTGGTATGATGCTATGTTTTGGTTCTAGGAGAAAAGCAATATTGATAACACACTGATGTTTATAGTTGCTTCTAAACAGTGTGGCACAGGGCCAAGGCCATTCTCAGTGAAGGGCCCAAGGAGCTGTGAGGGAACAGGATTAGAACAGATGACTTAAACTGACCAAAGGGATGTTCCTTAACATATAACATCATGCAGAAGGAGTTCTGAAGGGGGTGGGAGTTCATCTCTCTTCCACTGCTTGGGGGGTGAGCTGGGCATTAGTCTGTGGGTGATGAGCAATTGCTTGTGCACCACTTCTTATATAAACTTATATAAATACGTATATATAGCCACAATTATTAACCTTTTCCTTTTCTCTATTTTAGTAAATAGTTTTATATCAATCCATGAGTTTTACTTTTTTTTTTTTTTCAATTCTCTCCCCTACACCACAGGGAAGGGAGGGAGTGGGAAGTGTGGGAGTGACTGTGTGATGATTAGCTACCCACTGAATTGTACTGCAGCACCACACTACAATGTATGTGCCCTATTTCTCCTTTGACTCCTATGGGCACTTTTTATAGCCTAATTTATTTTGCATGAGTGGAAACTACACTGCTCTTTGGAGGACACAGGACACCAAAGAGATGGGAAGGTTGTTGTAGACACCCAATGATGCTGCCATCGCATCACGGCTTGAACTACAGGTTGAAGACCTACCGGAATAGTGTTGGAGGGTTGACAATGAACAATAGAACAATAGAATAGTTGAAGGACCCTTAAAGGTCATCTAGTCCATCTCCTGTAATGAACAGGGATATATACAGCTAGATCAGGTTCCCCAAATCCTGGTCCTGGTCCAGCCTGCCCTAGGGATGAGACATCTATTGCATCTCTGTGCAACTTGTTCCAGAGCTTCACTACACTCACAGTAAAAAACTTTTTCCTTACATCCAAGGACAACCATTCAACAATACAACCATTCTTGTTTGAAACCATTTCCCCTTGTCCTATCACAACAGACCCTGCTAAAGAGTCTGTCTCCTCCCTTAGCCCCTATAGATATTGAAAGGGAACCCAAAGCTGTTCTGATCTTAACCACGATGTTCACAGAGAGCAGTGTCTGCAGTGAGCTATCCCAGAGCTGTGCCCAGGGGAGCTGTGAGACTGATGATACAGAGGTATCTCCAGTGTCCACAGTATACTTTTCAACAGCATAAATGGGTCTGTGTCACTCCCAGCTGAAGGCTGGCTCCTGTCCAAGTTGAGAAATGCCTGGACAAAGTGAGCTTGGGTTCAGGGAGAGAGACAGTCTCTGTTTGCTCACCTCCCACAACAGTGCTCCCCCGAACACTGGAGGAAGTGTGTTTCTGAGTTGTTTTGGTTTGGATTTTGTTTTAGATAAGTAACATGAGAACGGCTCGTGAACCCATCTTTCTGTTCAGATGGCACAAGTCTTGAGTGGAAATATGATGTATTTCGCTCATCACTCAGGCTTTTAGACTAGTGTAAAATGATGATTTTGAAACATTAGCTTTTTTCCCTCCTGCTTGGCCTTGACCTGAATTTAGGGAACCGACAGATTCTTTCCACCATCCCTGTCCCTTTCAAGAAAAAATAGAGTTTTAAATTTCAGCAATTTTGATGTTATTGTACTTAAAAGATCCAGTTGGAACTGCAATGAATATCTTGTTGATGACATCCTAGTGACAACTGAAGTTAATAAGGGTTGTAAAAAGTCATTTACTTCAATTGACTTATTGAAAATGCGTAAGGGCTGTCAGTTTCATTAATGCAAAAAATGTAGGAAAACCCCCGCTCCCTTTCCTTTCTTCCTCTCTTTTTGAAGTCGAAAATATGTTATGAATAAACTGCTAAATAGATTTAATATTTGACATAAAGAACCTCTGTCCCAGATGTCTGACATAATTTATAAATTACTATGCTTATGGAAAGTGTGTTATTGCGATGTGACTTTATTTTGTTGTAATGACTGGATATTATTCCTTGAACAACCGTGAATAAAATAAATCAGCAATAACTAGATAACGCCCTCTGAAACACAGATAGCAGCACAGATTTTATTTATATTTGAACAACACAGGTCGAGGTTCACATATACTGCAAAATATTTAACAAACCTTTTTTTTCTAAGACACACCCAGAAAATATTTTTAAGCCATTCCTTAATTCTTTTTATGCTTTGGAATTATGTCTTCTAGGAAAGACAGCTCACCAGAGGCCACCCTGTCCCCTCTTCTGTAAAGTGAGCAAATTGTATTGTTGTACTAAGTCCTTCACAAGGATAAGAAACAATGTCTTTAATGCTGAAGATTTCATCCATGACAATTAGGATTCCTTTTTCCAGTGACTGCATTTTCACCTTCAAATCCCAAAGGTCACCGAGAGGTAATGTTTTCATTAAAACATACCTGCTAAGGTGACCTAAGCCTTAGCATAAACAAAGTCTTTTAAATGCAGACACCTGAAATACCTTGGTTTTCAATCCTGGCTCCAGTGTTTGAATCTCAAAGGTGAAGAAGGCATCCCAAATTCCTTTGAAGCCCAGTTTTCTAACCCTAAACTACTTACTTGAGGTAGATTTCCAGCTGACAAAAATTAATCATGCATGTAAAAATTACCTTTTTAGCAAATTTAAAATAGGTAGTATCAACATGCATTTGTGTATTTATAAAGGCATGCACTTTGAAAGAAAAATCATCTCAACTTTTATGCATATAAATTATATTTTTATATGGCTAGTTAATATAAACTTTCTATTAATTATGGTAAGTGAAAGTAAGTCAAAGAGGGAAATTTTTAATAGAACATAAACTCATTGCTTATTGCTGGACATCCTTTCCAACCTAATGAACCTATGAACCTATGAACTGATGAAGACAAAATTGTGTCAGATATGTAAGGGTGCTTTATATCATATGCTATATGATAGACAAAAGTTTATCAGACTATGATGTGAATATATACACAGGGTAAGAATCTGGTCCTCAGATCGCACTAGTTTGTGAGGAAGTGGAGCAGGAGCTTTTCCAGGAGTGCTGTATTTCAATATAGTTAAAGCCTATGTAGTTCAAGAGGTACTATCTATGCTCCTGGCTGACCTGCATCCCATATCATGCCTCCTCCAATTTCCTCTGTGAGGCAGCTACTAGATTTACATTCCTACTGCTTGCACACGGAAGCACGGTAAGCCTAACCTTAAGGATTTTCTGTCCCCACATCCTTACAAGACTTGTCTCCAGCTAATTATATATTTTTCTTTAATTATTCTGCTCTTGTTGCTATAAAATATAAATTCTGTGTGTGTTCCTGTCCTCTTGTCAGTGAATGGGAAGTGCAGTTTATTCAAAATCTGTGGTTGTGTAATTGATGGGTGGTGAACATGGCAACAGGAAAGAGCAGAATTCACTGTACTTTCTGAGCTGTTTCACATGTTTCACACACATGAATGTACAAAAGTGCTAAAAATTGTGTCTTACAAGGGAAATACTTCCAGGTACACCAGAGTTGATTCACATCTTGCTAATAAATGAAGAATTATTTAGTATTTTTTTTCTTTAGCTCAGAACCAATCTGCATGTTTTCACCTTTTTATTAGTAGAGATCTATTTAGTGGTTTATCTCAGGTATCCCTAGAGTTTTGCATAGGATGAATTTCTGTAAAAAACACCAACAGAACATGCAACACACCTGGAAATTTTTTTTTGTTGTTCTCTCAATATTTCCCCCTTTTAGTTTGAAACCATTTCCCTTTATTCTATCGCATGGTTGTGTCATCCTTGTCCTATCTTGTTGTGCACAGGTAGGTGCCCAGGCAGGTCTTGAATATCTGCGGAGAAGGAGAATCCACAACCTCCAGAGGCAGCCTGTACCAGTGCTCCGTCACCTGCACTGTGAAGTCCCTTCACATATTGATGCAGAACTTCCTCTACTCCAGCTTATGATTGTTTCCCTTTGTCATGTCCCCCCAGATTGCTGAAAAGAGGTTGGCCTTGTCTCTTTGACTCTCACCCTTAAATACCTACTCATCTTAAATATCTTAAGATATTTATAAACATCAAAAAGATCCCTTCTGAGTCTTTTTTTTCTCAAGGCTGAATAGCCCCAGGTCTCTTAGCTGTTCCTCACAAAGGAGATGTTCCACGCCCTTTATCATCTTTGTAGCCCTCTGCTGGACTCTCTCCAGGAAATCCCTGTCTTTTTTGTACCAGGGAATCCAGAACTGGACACTCTACTGCAGGTGAGGCCTCTCCAGGGCAAAGTAGAGGGGTAGGATCACCTCCCTCGACCTGCTGACCATGCTCCTTTTAATGCTCCCTGGGATCCCACTGGTCTTCTTGGCCACAAGGGCACACTGCTGGCTCGTGGCCAACCTGTCATCTGCTAGGACCTCTTAGAAATCAGGTAAAAGCTGTAGTCAGCTTCTCCAGTTCAAGCTTCAATGCCACTCTTTTTTGGAAAAGTTAATTTTGTTGCTTTTTAGTAGCATGACCTTTGTAGTGAGGTAAATTTCACTTCTGTTCAGTCACGTCTGAACCTTCAAAAAACAGTAAAACTATTCAAATATAATAACTAGATAATTACAAATTACATTTTAAAACTGTAGCTGACCCTATCACTGAGTCAGTGTTCTGTGTAAAAAGTAAAAGCTGGTAAAACATTTTTATGGAGGTAAACAGTGCAATGATTTAAGGACATAACAGGGCTGCAAGAAAGGCTGAATCGTTTCTATGTCCTGCAAATGTGAACAACTCTCCTTAAGTGTATGCTTACTCTGTAGAATAAAAAATAGAATTGTCCATGTGATTAATATTTGCAAGATTGCATGTTGGCAACTGCACACAGGAACTGCATCTACTCAAGGGAGAAAAATCAAGCAAAAAATTAATTCCAAGGGAAAGAATCTGACAATTCAAGTTTGTATACATTGAAATAGCAACTTAGGAAAAGACTGAGTGAATGCACGTGTGACAAGAATGTCAATAACAGGTCACAGAAGTGTGAAACTGCCTTGAACCATGGTGCAAAAATAAGGGAAGCCTGTGGAGTCCTACGGGTTTTTGCACCAACTCCTCAAAGACCTGTTGGAAAAATGTCAACACTCATGAATAACATGCAAAGAAAGTAAACAGGTGGCATGGCCATGGCTGGTTTTCCTTTAAACAGGTGACCTTTTCCTATGATTGTCAGTGGAGCTACGTCAATCATGCCATCTGAATAACCATCTGGGTCCCAGATATGAATTGCTAACGGGTTTGTTATGCTGAATGAGGTTGAAAATAATAGGAGTCTGCAGTGGGAGGGTCTGCCCTGGCTTTTCATTTTTATTTCCTTACGGTATGAGAGGGCAAATAAGGTGAGCGATTCCAGTTACTGCACTTAATCCCCCACTACACGAAGCTTAGATAGAGCAATGATGTAGTAGTGTGATTACAACAGAGAAGACTTAAATATCTGCTTTGTACATCTGTACAGGAAGTGCTGAGCTGGGAGTCCCTCGAGAAGCACTTTGGGAACTGCCATGAGTAAGACCAGGTTTAAAAGCTGAGGCTCACAACTATTTATTTTAAAGAGGAACCCTGGTTCATAAAATGGTTGCTTATATTTATTTTGATTTGATTTACTTGTAGCTTTTCATGTTCTGAGGGGATGATGGGACTCTTTGCTAGGGTCTTTTCTTCTATGTTTCCTACATTTCACGCTTCCAGTCTCAAAGACTCTGAAAACAGATGCCAGGTTTTCAAAGCAAATTTTATTTTTTTAGCAATGCCAGATATTTTGCAGTAGAAAATACAAAACAAAAACAAAGCCACTGACTTCTGATGTCTTCTGTTTCCTTATCACCCTTTGTTATGCTTATTAATCAGGGTGACTGGTAGTATTTTAAACATTTAAAATGTATACATTTCAACCCCCCTCCCCAAACATCTGTTTATTTTACAACAACATGAACCTTGGGAAAAAAATAGCTGCTATTATATACTTCTTTCAAAGTGAAGAAATAAACATGCAGCTTTCATATTTGCTACTTCAAACGGATGCTATTTATTTAATCGCTTGAGGCAGGAGGCCTGATCAGAAGAGAATTTCTTTTATGGCCTAAGGTGCTGAACTATTTTTAATAAGAACAATGCTTAAAGAAAAGAAAATTCCTAAAAAACCTCTTCAATCACTTGGAGAGGAGGGAAGGGAAATCCCCTCTTGTGGTAAAGAGAGGCAGCAAGCTACAAGCTACAGTTCCATAACAAAGCCGGGTTAGGTTACTTTAACCTTCCTCTGTGGGAAGTGGGAGGAGATGTGTCATCAGGCACCACCTCATCCAAAAGTAAACATGAAAACACATCACAAGAATCACACACCAAGAAGTTCCTCTTTATTCCATATGAATGAACAGTGGTGAGGACAACTGTGTCAGCTCTTGTTGCTTATGTTGAAGATCAGGGAATCATAGAATATCCCAAGTTGGAAGGAACCTATAAGGATCATCATCTCCAACTCCTGGTTTCACATATACCTCTGAGCAGGTTTTGTCCAACTCACTGTACCTTTCTAGAGCTTTGTGTTTGTTTCATTCAACAGTGCATGCAAAAGCATTTAAACACACAAGAAAAAATAAGAAATACTAAAAATATAAAATGCGGTATTATATTTATTTGCATCTAATAAGCAAGTGAAAAGGGCCCAAGGCTGATGTAGTTGGGTGAAAATCACCCAGCAGACAGCTTAGCCCTTGTTCCCTAATCTGCAATTTGCTATTATAGACATAGCCCAAGGTCTTTTCTCAAACTGCTTGCCAACAACATGGAAGCTAAATGTAAACAATTTCAGAAACCGAAACTGTTGAACTCATCGTCAAGAATCATAAGGTACATAACAAAAACAAGTCATAAAAGATGTATTTTTGTATTTTTAGAGTTCTTTTGACAATGGTATATTTGTCACTTGGTTTCTTCCTTCAATATGAGTAATTAATTATGAGTGCAAAACTAGGGAAAAAGACTGATTAAGCACAACCAAAGTGAAGTAAATGATTTGAATGTGCAAGAGTGCTATTACTGTAAAATTATGATAGAATTTGAAACTTTCAAATTTCTTTTATTATAATATTATATAATGAGAAAGATCATGGAGACTGTGAACAGAATTCTAAAATGACACAAACGTTGGCGTTTACTCTTTAGGACTCCAATTCCAGAATGATCTTTTAACCACAATGCAAAGTTTGTCTTATGAATACATTTCCCAGAAAGTATTTTGTCCTTCTTCTGTGTACAGAACTCTCCAAATAAGCAGATGCAGTCTGCTTTGCAGCCCATCCATTTGGTGAGAAAATGCACTCTTTCTGTCCTGACTAACAAATATTAATCAACATGTTAATGTGAAAAGATAAAACAAGACACTGAAATGCTCATTTGGGTCAAAATGAGTTTATTTCCCAGGGCATAGGAAATCCCAGCTGAATTGGTTGCTGCAGTGACACAAAATACATGCAAACTGTACCCTTGATTAGAATCTGTGAGAGTGAGATAAAAGGTTTATCTGTGTGACAAGAGCTGTTTGATGGACTATTAGATGACACTTTTCTATGGTTGCTTAAATCTCACAGCTTCTTTGTGACTTAAAAAAAAATCATGCATTACAAATAACACTTTCTTGCTCATAATCTGATATATGTGTAAATGTAATTAATATTTTGCTTCTAAAGACTAGCAAAGATATACATGCATGTGTCTAATATTTAGGCACCATCATGCACTGTAACAGGTAAACTTGCACATGTTTCTGTGTTTCACACACCCTCAAACATGTCAAAGTTTTTAAGCATTCGTATATGTATGGCAGAACCTTAGACAGACACAACACACTGAGTAAATCTACATAGGTATGGGCATAAAGACATATATGATATTCCTATATATGCCCAAATATATATATGTGTGTATATATTCACACATATTTCTCTGTATACATACATAGAAACACACTGCCATGCAGTAATGAACTCGTGCATAATTATGCCATATACATATACACACCTTTTCATTTGTGTAATATATGTTTGTTTACTACATATGCACATGTATCAGATGATGCAAATATTGCGTGCATGCACAAAAATTTATCTGCATACATATGAAAACTTAAGTTTAAGTGAAATCTGACATACTTTATCTCAATT
This sequence comes from Cyrtonyx montezumae, assembly GCF_038088225.1. Classification (NCBI taxonomy): domain Eukaryota; kingdom Metazoa; phylum Chordata; class Aves; order Galliformes; family Odontophoridae; genus Cyrtonyx; species Cyrtonyx montezumae. The sequence goes on along the minus strand of NW_027072034.1, from coordinate 156,926,855 downwards.
TAGCACTTTGTTTTGGGCAATAGACACCAGTGAGATGAGGTCAACTAACCACTGTGAGATCACCATCTGTGCTCTTGGTGTGGTATCAGTGTAGGCACAGTCATACTGTGGTGGACTTGAATGAACTGGGTTATAAATGAGGGATGAAATGATAGAGGAATGGATTTCATCAAGTGTGGTGGTGACAAGAAGAAATATAGTCAACTCCTTAATCAGATACCCCAACTTTCCATGTTATATTTGTTCATGGCTCCAGTTTGGACTAAAGGTGCTGCCTCTTCTGAAGTTCCTTCCTGCAGCACACATCTCCTACTCAGTTCATAGTTAGATGTGGAAGGGTCCACAAGAAAAGACCTTTTCTTCAGACAGATTTGTAAATTCCAAAAGGAAACAATCTTCTCAGAGATTAATTTAGTCTTTGTTTTCCTTTAGAAACTTAAATCCAGGGGAACTTTCCACACAAAGAAATCTCAGAGCTGAAAGTGCATATGAACATACCCCATGTGCTCCATTGCTGAACATCTATTAAGGCCAAATTAATGCTACGAACAGCTTTGAGGCACATGCTTTTTGCAAAATATCATAACCAAGTATACTTACAGGCCTCTTCCCTCCACTCATTTTTACCCAAGCTGGAGTTCACATCCTGATCTTCACAATCTTGTTCAAATACTTCATGGAATCATAGAATCTCAGAGATTGGAAGGGACCTCAAAGATCATCTTTTAAAGCAGGTTCCATACAGTAGGTTGCACAGGAATATCTAAATGAATTTCAAATATCTCTGTAGAAGGAGACTACACAGCCTCTCTGGGAAGTCTACTCCAGTTCTCTGTCACCTTCAAAGTAAATAATTTCTTTCTCATATTCCTATGGAAATTTCTGTGTTCCACCTTGTGCCTGTTGCCCCTTGTCCTGACACTGTGCATCACTGAAAAGAGCTTAGTCCCATCCTCTTGACAACTACCCTTCAGATATTTATAAGCGTTGTTAACTGTCAGTCTTGTCTTCTGGCTGAACAGTGCCAGGTCTCTCAGCTTTTCCTTCTATGAGAGGTGCCTCTCCAGGCCAATCATCATCTCTGCAGCCCTCCACTGAACTCTCTTATCTGTCTTTCATTAACTGGGAGCCAAGAAATAGAGTACTCCAGTGGTGCTCTCACCAGAGCAGAGCAAACAGAGAGGATCACCTCCCTTGTCCTGCTGGCCACACTCTTTTTAATGCACCTCAGAATACCATTGATCTTCCTGGTCTGCTTTTGGCTCATGGGCAACCTACTCTCCACCAGGACACCCATGTCCTTCTCTGCAGAGTTCTTTTCCACCAGGTCAGCCACTAACTTGTACTGATGTATGTGCTTATTCCTCCCCAAGAATATCCCAGACTCTACACTTGCTCCTGCTGAACCTCATGTGTTTTCTCCACGCCCAGACCTCCTGTCTGTCCAGGTCAACTTAAATAATAATCGCAGAAAGCATTTTTCATTGTCGATTTCCTTGTGTTTTACCGGTTGCATCACACTATGGCATAATATTATGCTTAGAATGTTACAACCAATCAGTTTAGACCACCTATCTGATTCTTCAGTGAGCTGGAAATGACAGTGGCCTCCCAGTAGTGCTACGTAGCAAATTGAAAGCTACTCTAGATCACACTAAGAACAGTTTTACTTCCTAAGCAGGATTATGACTCAGTCTTTTTGGATTTTGATAAGACTAATGATAACGATTACATTGTCTTTCTGATTGCTCCCTGTCCTCTGACTCACCTGCCTGCCAGATGTTGTCTTTCACAGAGACACCTGTTCTTTCTACTGTTTCATAGCCTCATGTCAGTCTGGTTTAACTTCTCAGATAGGGATATTTAGCTGTGATATTTGCTTCTAGTACCTCTGCAACCACGGAGATAATCACCAGCTAAGGGACCAGCCTGAAGGACAGATGGTGCTGGTGTGCCTTTAGCTGTTGCAGCTTAACAGGAACCAGGTGCATGAGGCCAGACTGAGAACATAGATAATGTTCTTTACAGCCATCAACACCTAAAAGCTATATCTGTGTTACCTTTCTTTGGTGGCTGGTGAAAAAAAAAAAGTCACTTTTAGAGGAAAGTTCACCCTACCATAACATGAACATGTAAAATAGTCCATATGAATCATATCTCCTGACTATTAGGGGATCTCAGCAAGATTATGTGGGATGTAGAAATTTAAAATATGTGAATTTGTTTCCCCAGTAAGATGGAATCACAGAGCTTTTACATGGTCACAGTAGTAGAGAACAGATCACCAGAAATATATTTAGAATAACTCAGCTGCATTAGAATGTAAATTTGTGTTCCAGGTGCTCTGAAATTTTCCTAGTTACATTTTGCATTACTTTTGCATTACATTATTCTTGAAATATCATAGAAAAAAAGCTAGTCTTAGAAAAGAACAAGCCACAAAGTTCCTTGAAAGTCAACAATTTTTGTGCACAAGCTTTTATTGCTTTTGTGTGCAGTAAATTTGTGCATGTCTATCTATCTGGGAGAGCCAACAAGTAAGTTGAAATGAAAATCTAACAGAATTTACTGAACACACCAAATATCTGTTCTCCATGACTTTCTTAATCTGTGCATTACAATCCACTTCTCTGGATCCACTTCTCTGCACCTGACTCTACTCTCTACATCAAAGCAATTCCAATAAAAGCACTCATTTCACAGTAATTCAGGTATTAATTGGCATTTTCTTTCCCTGCTCCCCCCATCAGAGCCCTATTACTGTCCTACTGGAATGATTTATCATGAGTGGTGAAAACTCTTGTCATCCTGTAGTGTGGAATAACAGTGAAGTGTGAATGGTGTTTGGAAGGTCTCATTGCCTGATTTATTCTATGCCAAAAAAATAAGCACTTCTACTCAGGCTTAGCCTTGCTAACAAATTTCTTCGTTTATGGGCAGTGCAGACACTGATGCCAAATTGTGCAGCAGTGAAGATTCAGCTGGACCAGTTCTTCAATTCATAATGCCACTGACATTTTCTGTACTTACTCTTGATTTACATCTCTTTAAGGATGGTTGAATGAGCTTTAATAAATACCACAAAGTTTACCTTTGATTGATACTGCTGTGAGCATTAAGATAACTGTTCTAAAGATAATGCATCTGAGCTGTATTAGATCTTAAAATATGCTGGATAATAAAATGATGAGCGTACATTTTCTAAGTGGAACACAGGGAGATGTAAAAAAATACCTCTCAGTGAGACTTCAACACTGATGATTGCTTGTGGGATCTCTTGATTTGTTTAGTTTTGAAGCGAAGAATGTAGGTACTTTTGGAAATTGTGTCTAGAATGTGCTTGTAATTGGTTGTTTATGCGCTGATTGGGACTTAAGTAATTGTTTTTTTGTTGTTGTTGGTGGTGGTTTTTTTTTGCTAAATTTCTTTGTAAGTAGGTCACAGTATGTACTACCTGTATGGAAGGGACATGGACCTCTCTGCCCCAAAGCACAGTCATAAATTTTCATGTGTCTGATGGAAAGTGGAAGCATAGAGCTTCCAAGGAGACTGACTTTGTCAAAGCCAGGTATTTTGGAGGAATCAAAAAATCATTTTCAACCCAAAATTTATTTGGCAGCCTTCTGCCTTACTACTAACACTTACAGCAGAGCTCATTTATGTTAAGGCCTGTTTGAGAAAGAATTTTTCCTGTCCCTAAAACTTCCACAACATAACCAGGTAGTTTATAGGGTCAGCATTGTTGTTGACCTTTCAGAGGTTAAGTGAACATAAGAAATCTGTGGCAGAGACACAGCCAGATCTCCTGAATCCTGTTTTTGTACTGAAACCAAAAGATGTTTTTGCTTTCTGTTTAAGCTTTGTAGAAATCTTGTTGAACTGGCAGCAAGAGTAGTGTTATTGACATCAGATTAGTCATTAATATAATAAAGAATTCTTTAGCAAGCATTAAAATGCTACAAGGGAATATTTATTACTCATGATGTAAGATTACTCACGGGGTAGATTTTTCTCCTGATCAAATGCCCACCATTCTTTTAACCAAAAGAGTAAGGTGACTAACAGAAAGGACTGCAATGTTGGCAGTGAATAGCAAAAACTTTGTTTCTATGAATTCTTCCTCATTTGTAAAAGAAATGACTGAATTAAAAAAACAGATTTACTGTAAATGCTCATCTGAACCAAAGGCAGTTACTGTAAATAGGCATGAGCAGACAGCTGAAAACACAGAGCAGATTTTGATCTCAGTGCAACAAGTTTTGCATGGGCACAAGACCATTGGCTTCTTCACCCAACCAAGCGAGACACAAATCAGGCTGACATACATATGCATGTCTGATAAAAGTGCAAAGGGTTATGTCCATATTATTCATTCGATAACAAGAGAGATACATGTTAGTTAGGGTGGAACTGGGTTAGCAAATTATCTCACAAAAGGCTATTTGTCTTCCTTGGGACATGTGCCACTGTTTTAACAAGTCTGAATAAATCTACATTCCTGACTTCCTATCATGAAGACTTAATCCAAATCGTCCAGTGAAGGGAAACAGGCTGCAACAAAATCCATAGAGAAAGAAAAAGTTGCTATAGGTCTTGTATTTTTCCTCCCACAGTTCACATTTCTGCTCTCAATCCATATAGTGGAGAGGATGAAGGGAGAGGCTCATACAACACCTGTGATGTGGATGGTTGGCTTCCCTTCCAAGCCACTGTCGATATATCAAAACATGAGTAACATGTTTCTTATTCAGAAATAAGGGCTCAAACAGGCCTTACTTTGGCAGGAGCTATTGCTGCATTGACCAGCAGCCTTCATCAAAGGCAAAATGTAAACTTATTTTACGTGCTCCTATATTATCTGCAGCAACATGGTGACATGCTAGAACCCTCTACACCACAGCTGTGTATCCTGTGACATGGAGAAACATTACCACAGCAGAAAATGCAGGAATTCAACTTGCATGTTAGGGAAAATTTCTTCTCAGAAAGGACAGTGAGGCATTAGAACAGGCTGCCCAGACAGGTGGTAGAGTCACCATTCCTGAAGTGTTCTGACACTAGGGCAGATGTGACACTGAGGGACATGGGTTAGTGGGCACGGTTGGGATGGGTTGCTGGTTGGACTGGATGATGGTCTTTTCTAACCTTAATGATTCTATGATTTTTATGAAGCTCCTCTATTGCTCAAACCATCATTCATTTAAACTGAAGTGCACTTGAAACTCTCCCATGTTTTGTCTTTCAGCAATAAATCAGCAGTAACTCCTTAAACTTCAATAGATGTACAAAGCTGGCCTGCATACACCTTAAATTAATCCAGCACAGACTGATAGGGAATACTGAGCAGAGAAAGAGAGCATTAAACCTATTGTCCCCTCCTCAAAATACAGCATAGGAGAGCAGAATGTCCTGGTTCACATCTGCCTGTGCTCGCAACCTTTACTTTTGGGTTATCAGCACTTTTGTAACCAGCCTCTGTCACTTAGATATTTATAAAGAAATTTATGATCACACGATTCTGTTATCAGCTACCAAATATTATTGCAGTACTGACTTGAGGACAGTCAGAGATGGAGGAAAATAGCTCTGTTCAACTCCTGGCCCTGTTTGCTGAAGCAGGGCCTAAACTGTGAAGTTTACATATTGTCTAATACCGTGACCTCTGTGCACTTGCTAATCCCACATCCACCACTCTGCAGCTTCTTTCTTGCCCACAGCCTCCAGACTAATACCCAGAAAGATGCTTGGATTTCCAAAACTGCAAACTACGCAGCTGTCAAATTGGCAGGGGATGTTTTGCGGAGTCAGCACTACACCCCGGCATGGCCAGGGCTGCAGGATCTCTCCTTCCTGAGGATAATCACATCTTCATGTGCATCAAGCCCCTTCCAGCTGCAGCAGGATTGTGATACCAGCAGAAAGATTGCTTCTCACTGTCAGGGCAGGCTAAAACACTGCAATCAGGAAAAAGACTTCCGAGTTTTATTTTCTAGATAAAAAGGAATGTTTCCCAAATTTATATTTATAGCCTTGAAATCACTAATTTTTGCCCATAATGATGCTTCCTAAAAAAATAGTCTGACAGATTTTGTGGTTGATGGCTTTGTATTCGGTAATATTTGATCATGTTATGAACCCAGGAATATTATCTTTAGTCAGGAATGCCTCATATTTTATTGGTGCAAACCCTAAGCATGGGCTTACAGAGAACTGGGGAGACCATAAACTCACTATATCACTACCCTACAATGTCTGTACACACACATGCTGCTCTGGTTTCAGTGGGGATAGAGTTAATTTTATTCCTAATAGCTGATATGGTTCTATGTTTTGGACTAAAGATGAGAATAATGTTGATAGTACTCCAATGTTTTAGTTTTCGCAGAGCAGTGATTACATGAAGTCAAGGACTTTTCAGCTTCTCATGTTCCCCTGCCAGCGAGGAGCTGGGGGTGCACAAGGAGCTGGGAGGGGACAGATCCACAGCATCTGACCTGAACTGACCAAAGAGTTGTGAACAATTGCATTTTACATCACTTGTTCTGCATAATTTTATATTATTATTATATTTATTATTACTGCTACTACTACTTCTTTTTCTGTCTTCTTAAATTGTCTAGATCTCAACCCATGAGTTTTATTTTTTTTCTGATTGTCTTCCTCGGGAGAACTATGTGCAGTCAGGTACATAGATCCCACCTCAAAATGATTATATAGAGTTTATTTTTTCTAAAAAATATTGATCCTAATTAAATGTATCTATCTATATTATCTAGACCTAGATCTAAATCCATATCCATATCTACACATATACATTTGTCCTATATACCTTACAAATACATATGTACTCCTAATGTAGAAACCATCCCTTCCAAGAAAGTGACATTTTGCCTTTCTGTCTTAGAATAACTTTCTTCTTAGAAAAAGCAGCTTTCCTCCAGGAAATTCTGCTACCAAAACCTCAGTTTTCCTGGAATGTGTCAAAGCAAAAATGACACAAATTTGTATGTTCTGAAAAAGCAGTTCAATAGGAAAATTTCAATTGGAAGTATAGTATAAAAATAATAACCTCTCAATAGACTCAGTCTGATACCATTCCTGAAAAAAAAAGTTCTGACTATTTAGTAACTGCTCTATGACTGTCTTTTTTTTTTAATAGTGGGCACAGTACTAAATATGTGTGCAGGATATGAATAAATTTGATAGAATATAACTAACGGCAAATATGCATTAACAGGCTTCCTGCAGTTTTTAAAAGTCACTTATGAGCAGAAACTTAGCTGAAGTAGAACAATCTTAAAACTTAGGCATCTATCAGTCAATTCAACATAGATTCCAATCTGCGCTCAGTGATGCTCCTCAAATCTTCTCTGTACTTAGTTTTTCTCTGTATTTAGAAGAAATAAAAACCCATCCAGTATTTTCCCACTTTTACTTTCTCTTGTCAGAGAACTTAGAATAGGCCTATAGGTGCCAAAAGGAGCTTGGTCATTGTGTTGAACGTCGGATGCAGGAGATTATGTTACTCTTCTACTGAAAAGGATAATGAGGTTGGTGTCTAACTAAAAGTAGAGGTGTGGGTATTCATAAAGCATTCATCTTTATTGGACTGAGATGCAAGAAGAATCTTCTTCTGCCTGCTCTGGCTGATGGGTATTTGCATGGACTGTCTGTGCCAAACGAGAGCATGCACCACCCTGATGCAGTCCTAGCCCTGGTGTATAGAATACTTGATACGAATAAGAATTTTTCCCACTGCAATTATACAAGTGAGCTGAGTGAATGCTTTGTAGATTCCTGCTGATTGAAGGTAACCCTTTCAATTGAGGAAAAAAAAAAAAAAAGCAGTAGGAAAATGGGAAAGAGATTCTGGAAAAAAAAAGGTTTTATTTATAAAAAAAATGTTTTTATTTGGACTATTTCAAAGTAATTTGAGGTGATGTTTCATTTAAAAATATACTTCAGTTTTATTTAGAGTAGAATAAACATCCTTTCCAAGGGTTCAGAACTAAAACATTTCACTTCAGCCTGGAGAAAAGCAGACTAGAAATGAATTTTTTTATTTTTCTGCTGTTTGCCTTGCTTCCACTTCTCCTTTTGTTACTTCAAAATAAAATTATAAGTCATATAGAAAAAAAATGTTAGTGAAATCTCTGCCTTACAGAGCTCTTATATTTAGCCATAAATCTGTTTATAACAGTACATGTCTTAGAGGAATTATCTGCCACCAAAATGAAATAGACACTTCCAGTTAAAGGGAATACAAATTGTAAATTTGGCTACTAATGATATAATGCAGTTAGCAGAAATATGAATTCCAGTGCAGTCTTCTCTGAGAAGGGGCTATTGCCTGAATACAGATCTTGCATTTTTTACAAAGATCCATAAAACAATTTTCAGTAGCTTTTCTCATTTCTTTCCTTTTCCCTGCCCAACTTACAAACAAAAGGTCAGGTCAAACTTCTGGCTGGTATAATAGCTAATTACACCCCGTATTTGGATTAGGATGCAAGGTAGGGCATAAATTAGGACCTGATAGCTTGGTTGGTGCCACAACGGGTTATTAGATGTGTGTCAGTGAGCAAAGATCTGATCAAAGCTCACAGAGAGGCAGCCAGAGGTCGTGAAGCATGGCTGGGGCCTAATTGCTGGGCTGGGCCCTGAAAGGAAGTTTACAGTGAAAAGCCATTAAGCGGCAGCCTTTCCAATCAGTGAAGCAGAGCTATGGAGAAATGTTTGCTGAGTGGGCAGGGAAGCAAGGGGGTCTGCTGCATATCCTGCTCCATGTAATAGCGCAGTTGACACAATAGAAGGAGGGGATGCCATCCAGGGGGACCTGAACAGGCTTGAAAAGTGGTCATACCTAATGAGGTTCCACAGGGCCAAGTGCAAAGTGCTGCACTTGGGTTGGGACAATCCCAGGTATGTCTGCAGAACACCCCCGCAGAAAACGGCTTGGGGATACTGATGAATGAAAACCTGGACATGAGCCAACAGTGTGTACCTACAGCCTGGAAGGCCAAGTGTATCCTGGGCTACATCATAAGAAGGATGGCCACTGGGGCAGGGAGGTGGTTGTACCCCTCTATTCTGTCCTGGTAAGGCCTCATCTGGAGTATTGTGTCAAGATCTGGGGGCCCCAGTATAGGAGAGATGTGGAGCTGTTGGAGTGGGTCCAGAGAAGGGCCATGAGGAGAATCAGAAGCCTGGAGCACCTTTCCTGTGAATAAAGGTTGAGGGATTTGGGCTTGTTTAGCTTTGAGAAGTCTCCAGAGAGACTCATTGTGGCCTTCCAGTATTTAAAGAGAGTTTACAAGCAAGAGGAAGATGACTGATAGGGATAGCAAAAGGAGAATGGCTTTAAGCTTAAGGAGGGGATATTTAGGTTAGGTATCAGGGAGAAATTCTTTACTCGGAAGGTGATGAGGCACAGGTACAGTCTGCCCCATGAAGCGGTGGATGCTCCATGCCTGGAGGTGTTCAAGGCTGGGTTGAACAGCTCTCTGGGCAACCTGATCTAGTGGCTGGCAACTCTGCCCACAGCAGGGATTTGGAACTAGATTATCTTTAATGTTCCTTCCACCTAACTCACTGTATTATTCTATGATTCTTTGGTAATCGTGCTGATGGCTCAGTTTCTAAAGACTTTTCCTCAGGAAGAGCAGAGCCTGCTCCTAAATGTCATTCCTGACAAGCACATCTTTTTAACCCATTCTCTTAATTTAAATGATTTTATCAAAAGAAGCAATCATAAAAGCAACTCCTCTTTTTTTTTTTTTTTTTTTTCTCTTTTTGAATGTTGATATCCTTTCTTCCATATGTGAACAGCTTAAATTAACTAAGTTATTGCATGACACAAGAACTAAATAGCAGAGGCCAAATATTTTCATGTCGGTTTGGAAAGGGTACCTTGAATATAAACAGTAATAAATAGCAGAGAAATGTCCAGTGGCTCCAACCAAATGTGGGTTATCAGAACTAAGGTTGGAATTTCAACAGAGAAATTTTCACTCTGTCAACATTTATTTTCATTCTGCTTTGGGACAAAATGTCACATTTTGGGGAAAGAAAAAAAATCTCATGAGTTCTTGTCAGAAATGTTGAAATGTGTTTGTGTTACTTTGGCTTTCATTTGCTCCCAGCTATGCTGTTGCAAAGTAAGGGAAATTGTAGCTTACATGAGTCATGCTCAGTGTTTCTTCCTGGGTTCTTTGCCATAACTGCATTTCTCATGAACCCACGTGTCTCAGCTCATGGAATGTTTTCTTGATTTATGAGTCAATATCCAGCCTGTTAGGCCATGTCACTTAATTTAATCTGACTTAAGTACTCTATGAAGAACTAAAACTGTTACAGGTTCAACCTGACAAAAGATCTTACACAAACTCCAACCTGGCTGGGAATCACTTTTTATCCCTTTTTTCCTTTTTGTCTCTCCTATCTATCCTTGGGGCAGGATGTGAAGGTCTCATTGGCAATGGTAATTATTGACTGGTATAATGCAATTACCAAAGCATATCACTTGCCTGTCAACAAAGTCATACCTTTTAAATCTACAGTTTGTTATTTAAAAACATATAATTATTCATAAAAATTGAATATGTAGCTGTAGTTTATTTGAATCAAAGGAGTTGCAGCTCCATTGAAATGAACAGATTTAAGGAAAAAACACTGAAACAAAGATTAAAATCTCTTCTGTGGCATTTCACAGGTGGCACAGAAAACAAGAGTAACATTTAATAGCTTTCATAGATCCTTACAGCTTATTTTCTTTCAAGGAAAATCACTCACTGTGTTAAAGCAAAAAGAGAAAGAAAAAAAAATTGTTGGATATGTCTTTTTCTTTCCCTTAGTATTGAAGAAAATGAGAAGAGAAATCTGTTTTATGTCCTTTTCTCTGCTTTTCATACAACTTAACTAGATTATTAGAAATGTTCAGTAATAATCTGTAGATGAAAGAAATGTTAACTCTTGAGGCTTTATTATGATTAAGGCTTGAAGTCATTTGAAAATTGTATGTGGAACATGATCTATTACATCTTATGGCAAATAGGAGCTCATATATTTAGGCTACAGCTAAAGAGTAACATCTGCCTATGTATTGAAGAACTAATTGCTAGCAAAAGAGAAATGAATATGTTTGTGACTTTGTATGGTAAACTCGGCAAAGAAGAGAATAAAGTCCTGATGTGGAAAATTGGAAGTTGTTCCACAGAAACAACCCATTCTTCTGTGAGGAGTAATGGAAGAGGTCATTTTATATTCTGAGATAGAAGCAGAAGACTATATGTTTTTAAGTCAAATTCCCAAACCTATGACAGATAAATTGCTTTCAATAGATGTTACTGGTAATAATGACAAAGGTGACCTGGTAACATACCTGATTCTCTTGAATTCAAAAGCAAAATTCCATAACCTGTAGTATCTATCTTAGTATTTACACATTTTAGAAATGAAACAACACTCAGATTTGCAAGTGCTGTGTGGACTTCCCTTAATTCAGGTTTAACTCATTACTGGTCTTTAGGAAGATAGAACAATGTCATTTTAAAATTTCAATTCTGGATCCAATTTTTAAGTATAAACATTTCACGTTGCTGATTTCCAAGGTTTTAATTCGAGTCTCCATATTCTCAATTTTATAACTTTGTACATGCTATAGTTTGAAGTCTCTAGAATGACTTATGTACATACAATCCATTGAAAACATTCTTTGTTTTTTCTCCAGATCTGTTTTTTTTACATGAGAAAAAGAAGCAAAGAAGAAATACTATCCTTTCCTTGATCTGCAGTAAGTACCACTGTCATGTAAATACAGCCCTGAACACAGCAAAAAATTACTCAACTGCATTTGAAACAGTGTTTGCAGAGCTCAAATAAGTACCAGTTGGAATCTTATATCTTTAAGTAAATAATTCATTTACATGAAGAAAATAACATTCTGAGTGAATTCTTCAAGTGATGTGGGCGCTAGTGGGCGAATTGCAGAAAGAATACAGGTTTCTTTCTCAAAGCCTTTCCAAATGATTTGGTAACACAATTGCTCAGTGATATTTAAATGTTTCAGAAATGCATCTTGGCCTGTAAAATCTGTAGGTTATTAAGTTTCTGTAAATGAGTAATGCTATTCAGATGCATAACAGCATTGATATCAATAGTAAAATAATAGGTGTAATTCTGCTATTCATATCTAAAACATGATGCAGACAAATTGGGAAGTGTTGAATACTACAGAATAATTTGAGTTAAAGGTCTAAACCAAAACTATTCACTCTTTTGTAAAGTTATTTGTTCTCTCTGCCGCAGACACTCTTGCAAAATGAGTGCAGCAGTCTCTTCATTGATTAAAATAAATAATTAAAAAAATGTGACTATTGTGAATTGCTTTGATCTACATATTTCTCTTCTAGTGTAGGTATATGAGGATAGTATTTCCAGTTTTCTACAACCTGCAAGATTTTTTCCAGTCCTTCTAGTTTTAAATCTCAACTCAAAATGCCTTCATGTGATTTTTGATTTCAGCTGGATGAGTGCAAAAAGCTCATCTGTGCAACTGGAAACACATACTGTTGCCCCACCAGCTCATTCACAGCTCTCAAGTCCATGGCTTTACTTTGATAACCCTATCATACACTGCGATTTATAGCTATGTCTACAGGCTAAAACAGGACCCAAAGATGCTGGAGAAATATCACAGTGACCATGGTCATAGAGTCATAGAATCATCTGACTTGCAAGGGATGTTTAATTGTCACATAGTACAACTGTTCTACAATGAATATAGACATCTACAGCTAGATCAGATGATTTCATGACTGAAGTTGGATCTAATGACAGGATGAGAGGGAATGGCCACAAGTTGCCCCGGGGAAGATTTAGATTAGACCTGAGGAAACATTTTTTCTCTGAAAGAGTGGTCAGGCACTGGAATGGCCTGCCTAGGGAGGTGGTTGAGGCACCATCCCTAGTGCTGTTCAAGAAGCGTTTAGATGAGGTGCTAAGGGATTTGATTTAGTAGTTCAGTGGGTAAGGATGGTGATAGGAGGATGGTTGGACTAGATGATCTTGTAGGTCCTTTCCAACCTAATGAACCTATGAACCTGGATTAAACAAGTTACTAGATCCTACTGTGAAGACATACATTGAGCATGTGGTGAACATGAGTGTGGATGGGCTACTAATTTTCCAGTCTGTACAAAAAGCGTTGAAAAACTCTTTAAATACATGAAGAAGTTGCAAACTTTATGGAGATTCTCAGAGTCAAATTGTATTCAATATAATACGTGAGTCCAAAAATCTGCATGGGCTGATATCTTTACACACAGCCAATGCATGCCCTGGACCATAACCAGGTATAAAGTAAGACTGCTTGGAGCCAAAGATATCTCAAAACTCCCATACTATCAGCATTTCCTGACCCCTCTCTGCTCGAAGTACTTTTCCACAAAAGAAAAAGCAAATTGATACATAGTCAGTTTAAGCACTTATGCACATGACTCTAATGTCAGACTAGATATGTTTGGGGCCATGCATTAATATTGACATGGACTCCAGGAAAAAGTAGTGAAGTGCAAGAGGTATTGAGGACAATGAAATTACACAAACATGACTGTGCAGACAAGAAGTAACTTCATGTCTGTTTAGTAGATTCTGAATATCAACTTAAAACAAGTCATAAAACATGAAGTCATATAACACTTCCTATCTTATGCACATTTGATTCTCTGTGCAAGTTTTACTCTCTGTATGCTGGGTGCTCTGAATTTAACTCACTATCAACAGTACCACTTAGTTGGAAAGTTTTAAGCTTTCATCTAATGTCTGTCACATCTCTTTCTTGATAGAAGTTATTAATCTTGATTAAGATCAATGTTTTATGAATGGACTTCTAGGGTGCTGGATTTATACTAGTGGAAATGAGAACAATGTTTGATGCTCCAGTACTAGGATGGGGATAAATCTTTATTAGAAGTGAATATGGCTCTGGCAAGCTATGTGAATTTAACCAAAAACTGTGGCCTCCCTAAGCATTTCCTTCCCCCATTTCCACCCAGAAAGACAGTTTTCTTGTTGGAAACTTTCATTCTCTCAACACAGCCCCTCTTCAGGTTTGCATTGGTTTTAAGCATATCTAACGTGGCAATTGAGAGGTTTGTTGGATTCACGTGCAGCACAGTAAGAAATTTTACTTTCATACTTGATGTTATTGTGCGTATCTGACCAGAGTAGCCAAGTGTACAAGTTGTAATCTTTCCAAAAGCAGTAGGTTGATATCAAAGACTTTGCAGTGAAGCAAGGAATTGTGGCAGTACTTCAAGGAATAGGTTTGCAATTAACTGTTAAATACAGATTGAAGGAATGCCCTGCTTGGTTGCTGCAGGCTTTCCTTGTGTGCCAGAGATGACTGAATCTAAAGCACAGAGTATGGCAAGATGATAACCTGTTAGCAGGGGGAAAAATATGGGTAGAATTACTGAGTAGGTGATAACATGCCGACTGCTTAATGGTTTTGGAATACTGTACATAATAACAGAATAGACTCTCTGAATCACAATTCCTTTGACCCTTGCAAAAATAAATAAATAAAAGGAAGTAGAATAACCGACCCATGTTGTGCATGTGAGGTTTCTTTAAAAAAATCAAAGGAAGTTAGAAACTGCTCAGCCTACAAGCTCATCTCATTCGGCCATGAAAAGATAGTATAGATGATGGCACATGCCATTTGGAAACAAAACAAAACACTTTGCTGAAAAAAAGAAAAGAATGATGCCAGAGTAAACTGAGATCAATTTTATAGTTGGCAGCGTAATCTAGGATGTATTGTGCTCAACAGCTGTAATATTAGGGCAAATAATATGGAACATAAAATGTTTTCTGCCTCATGTTTTATTAGACTCACCTCTTAAGTGTGAGCATCTATTTGGACTGCAAGCTCCATTAGGCAAGGAACACCTTAGGTGTAGACCATCATATCATATAATCAGACACTGATTTTCTCTTGTTGTGTCTTCTGTATAGGAGGCCATCTTTTAAGTTATAGATCACAAGGCTTCTATGCCTTCACTCCTCCATCGAAAAAGGAAAGTCTCAAGCAACTTTCAAAATTCGTTCTATTAGTGACACTTATGCTTATATCAATGCCTCTTGTCTTTACCACTTGTGATTATTACTTGTCATAGGGTGACTTATACTTCTGTGAACTCTATTAGTGAATCAGGGCATCAGCCTCTTTTTTTTTTAATGGTATATCTCTTTTAATAATAATGTATTGTAATGAGAAAGACCATCATGGTTTGTGGAGGCCTCTGAGACTTTGCCAAAGTCACCCCTCTATGTATCATTGATTAAGGGTAAATCTGTGTTCTGCAAATTGAAACCAAGAGCTAAATACAGCAAAAAAAAAAAAAAAAAAAACAAAACAAAACAAAACAAAAACACCATAAGAACTGCATTTTTTTAGACTTCAGACATGATCTATTTCTGCAGCTACCCACTCCAAAGGGTCATAAAACCATACTGTGTGAGCAATTATCCTATCTCTGTTGCAAGAATATCTTTGGATACGTTAATAATCAAATAAAAATAGATCTTGAAATAAGAGTTTATTCTTGTAGACACCACTTTCCACAGTAAAGTATAAGTTTTTCAGCAGGCTGATGATTTGTGAAGGACCTTCAAAAATAATTGCCATCAGCACAATCTGCAGAGTTGCACAATATGAATCAGATTTTCACATCAGGTTGTTGTTGTCAATGGTTGTCCTTTACTTAAACAGTGTTCCTGTGTGATCTATGACTTGACACAAACCTGGAATTGAGTGCTGGAAAAACAGAAAATTTTATAGTGAGAAGTCATGATGATTTCTTTGCTTTCAGAATTTGACAATAGCACAATTAGTCCAGAAGGCCAGAGCATATGACTTCCAGCTGAATTATCTTATGATCATAAATTAATGGTATATAGGACTGTCCATTGTGATGCTGGCTGAGCTATTATTGATCTTTACCTGAAAAATGAAGCCAAATTTAAATCAAGTACTTCAAAAAACCAACACCAGTTCCCTGGCCTTCACATCCAGGAATCAAACTGTTTTTTGTTTTTTTTTAATTTTACTTTTTTTCAAAAATGGAGGGAAAGTTCCCTTTGAACCAGAAGACAGATTTCGTTTATTTACAAATACAAAAATTGCACTATTTATACAAGAGGCAATCTCTTCCTCTCATCCCTGTTTTGTGTCTATTCCATTTCCAAGATCTTAACCAAAATGATGCATGCTAGTACCAGTAAGGAACACCCACAGTCACCATACAAATTCAGAAATCCACATTTGCTGCATCACTAACTGTCAGGAGTTGCTGATACTTCAAAAGAATATTATTAAGTGAACAGCTCAGATTAGATTGTAACTCTCACTCGTGCTTTCTGTGGAAATACTTAGCCATAATTATTATTATTATGAAAACATGAGTTTTCAATAAGTTTTATTCAGAACATTTGAATTTTAAAGGTTTTTATCATCATCAAAATCAGTGTTTATGTGTAGATTTTCCATTAAGCACAATATAAAATATTATTCTAAATTTAGAAAGCTTTATTTTGCTTGATCAGAGAAGTCAGCCAACTCAATCCAGGGAATTCAATGGAAATTGTTAATAGCTACATAAGGATTGAATTCAAGGGTTCTTGGGTTCCTGATCTGCTGTCTAACAAATCAGATGTTCACACTCATGAAAGCCCGATCTTCATAACTGCTTTATACTTTTGAGTGGAAAATGCAAACATTCTTGGTGGAACCAAGGTCTGCTCATGAAGAAAATGATTAGCACAAAGATTTAATTTATGTTTTGAATGAAGAAGCTCTACAAGAATGAATCCTTTTCTGTGCAATAGGAACAATAGTTTTGTATTGGTTAGCACAGCCTGTGGGCTGTATTGTCAAAACACGGGAAACTGGAAGAAGGAAGAAGGTGGAGAAAGAAAATCCAGGAAACAGCTGTAAAGAGACCTTATGGGATGCAAAAATAGAAGAGAGAAGTTGAAACACGATGGGGGACCTCTATCAGACTGAAGTGACTGTAAGTCAGGTCCTGTGCTAAAATAATTCTGTTAAGAGTTGTTGTTTGTAGAATTGATTTTATTTCTCTGTCCCTCTGCCTCTATTTTCCTGTGTTACTTATATTGCTACCGAAGAAATGATTTGGTTGATTTCTGAGAATGAAAGAATGGTAAATGAACTCTGGATAGAGTGGACCAGTCTGTAGCATTTGCCCTTTCAAAATTAGATCTTTTGCTCTATATTTAACCTGGAGGTAGGAATTCTTCACTCTCTTTTATGTGGGAGTAAAATAAGACAGAGGCCAACTTTTTTAAAGACTGGGTGAACCACAGGTGTGAAGTCTTAAAAAACATAGCCCTAACTCAGTGCTCGGAAAATCTGACCTTGAACTCCACTGAAATTGCAGCTTGTCAGGAAAGTACTTGCCTAAATGTCAGCAAATGAGAAGACCAACAAGAGCTCTGGCTGCAGGATCCTATGGTCTGAACTCCTGCTCAGATGCATTTTCACTGTGGGTGCTCTGTGATGCAGCAGAGTGCATGACTTAAAGACAGCCCTCCATAGAGGATGCTGTGAGGCACTTGACCTTTTCCCTCCTCAGGCCAACAGTTTCATCTTTGCTTATCAGGCAGTCACAAAAGCTGTGAGATGTTTCACCGTGTTAGCATTAAATTTTCCTTTTGCAACTCATCATAGTCATGCAACCAGTGTTAGCATGGTAGTCTTGGGTGAAAGACATCACTAGAAACTCCAAACTGTAGTGTATATGGCTAAATTGATGTAAGACTATCAGATTAAAACACATACACCTATATATACATATAAGTACATTTAAATATATATATGTAATTTATATACATATATACATATGTATATATACAAGCACACACATATATATGGTAAAAAATAATGAATGCTAAAGGTTTCTCTGACCAGCTTTCTCTACTAAACAATTATATAATCATAGAATCATAGAGTGTCTTATGTTGGTGGGAACATAGATCATCTGTTTCCAACCCTGCAGCCATGGACTGTTCGCCGTACACCAGCTCAGGCTGCCCAGGGCCCCGTCCAACCTGGCCTTGAGCACCTCCAGGGATGGGGCATCCACAGATTATCTGGGCAACCTGTTCCAGTGCCTCAGTATTCTCTGAGTGGATTTTTTTTCCTAACATTGAACCTAAATTTTCCCTCTTTTAGTTTAAAGCCATTAGAGGCATTGTATAGTGTCCAGGGGCTACAGACAAGCTTGTCTAAATGCTTGTAATATGTTCTTGCCTTTTATAGAATTTGAAACTGTTTTGTCAACTGTTAGTCTGAAATAAATGTGAGGCTGTAGTTTTAGACCATGTTCCCAATCACTTGCTAACTGCAGCTAGTCACTGAATTGCCATGTTCTGGAGATTGCTTTCACAGTCTTGTGAATTACTGTAGTGTGTGTCAGCATTCCTTAAGAGGTATTGTTCAACTTTCAGCATGTTATGACCTCCATCCTCCTCCTCTGAAGTTCAGCAAATACAAGAAGATTGTCGAATATAGTAGTACCTTAGTCTCTAATTGGCAGAAACAGTAAGACTGATATCTATTGACTAGATGTTACTCTTTTCTGAAAACTTTCTGGAATGAAATGAGTAAATATATCTGTAGACTAGACATTACTCCAGAGTATATAGTTTTATCTATCCTTGAACCCGTTTTCTCTTCCCATTCCAGAGAAAATCAGTCCATTCTGGATTGATTGCATTGTGTCATCTCAAATTGAATAAGGTCCCACAAAGAGTCAAGGGTGAGATGCATGACACTTAGCTCCAAATATCAGTAGTGCTTACATCTACAGTTGAACTACTCTCCCTCAGCTGCCTTTGTTATTCAGTGGAGGAAAAAAAAGAAAATATTGAGGAGTAATTTTTCATATCCTGACGTAGCTGTGAAAATAATCAGATTAATTATGCCACAGTTAATCCCATTGCTTACCAATGGAATCTAAGGAAACTTTCTCAGATGAAAAAGTCTGCATTAAAGATGTTCAAAGTAGGTATAATCTCAATTTTCCATGAGGAAGAATACTCCCTCTCTTCCTGAACTCTTTCAGGTTGCCAAGTGCATCACTTCTTGAGAAGAGCTGCAACTACAGGCTGAAGTGACTAAGTACTCACCTGTCCTCTGGAATCAGTGTGGTTTGACTGTGCACAAAGATTGAGGTGGAGGGAAAGAGTGTTGGACAGAAAAAGAAACAAAGAACAAATGAGGCAGAAATTAATTCTGTAGCCCCATAATTACAGCTCTCTAAAAAAAATGTGGGAATTGTGATAGGTACTCCATGCTAGCTGGATGGCTTCTGTTATCAAGCAAAGCATCATCAATGCACAGTGCCATAGGTGACATTAGAAAGAAACCAACAAGGTTAGCATGCCCCTTCCAAGTGAATGTCACAAGCCCTGCACCCAGATCATGATTTTTCTTGCAGCTTGACCTGCCTCCTGCATAAGTTGCTCAACACAAGGAGGACAGGTAGGATGTTCCTGTGCCAAATAACTTTTGGCCTGCAAACTAAAGACTCCAAAGAGGAAGCAGCACTGAGCAAAACTGGGAAATGAACACTTAAATTTTCCAGTGCTTAGAAAGAGATATAGCCTAAAGGTTACTAAATGAGTGCCAGGGTAAGTCCAGCAGTCACAAAGGTGGTAGTCATCAGTGCTTTTTTCAGAGCTTTCAAGCCTGTTGATTCATGTCAGGAGTGCTCTGATGATGCTCGCCAAGCTGGCCTCTTCATGAGGCCTGGGCAGAGGAGCAACTCATGGTAGACAGTGAAACTGTCTAGACAGAAGTCAGTATGGTTCTATCAAATCTTGCCAGAAGAGCAATTCTAGGCATGCATCATCCTAAGAGTCCCAGGGAATTTAAAGCAAAATAAGTCAGATGAGGTTGGGTGACCCCTAGTGTTAGGAAGAAAATTTTAGAATCACAGTTTGGGATTTGGAGTGGAAATTCCTCTCAGACACTGCCTGACTGAATGCATGGAGAGAAACTCCAGATTGAATTGTCTCTGACATGAGTGATAGACTTATCACAACACTGTGTGATTTTTAAAACTCAAACCCTTGTGATTAGGTGGAGCAGATACAGAAATCATTTTGCCCTCTTGCAAGATATGAAAGATAATCTGGCAGGAAACAGCAAGATGCCCCATGTTTGTTTTGAAACTGGTTGATGTCCATGAGGAGACAACAGAGAAGAACCCCAATGGACTTCAATTCAAAGAGCCCCAGGAGACACGGGACTCCACACATGCACACGTTCCACCACACATGCATGTGAATCTCTAGGTCTCTTATCACCACCTGTGCAATATATGGAGGTTTTTCATCTGGTGAAGCATCAGCTTTAGTTTACATCTGCACTGGGGAAGTATTTTTCTTTCCTATTAATTTCATAGGGAGTGGGTCCAACTGCTGTCTCAAACAAATGTAGAGTTTTAAGTAGGCAGAAAGGGAAAAATATCTTCAACTTTGCAGGGGTTAGAGTCAGTGCTGGCTGTCATTAAAGCCATTTAAGGGTACACTGGCCTCATAAGAAGACATTTTTCACCTTCACCTTATAACATTCTCAATCCACCTTCCCAATGAAGCGGAAAATTCCATAGTCCAACATCACAGTGCTACAAAGGGGTAAATGCAGGGTAAGTAGAATTTGTCAACCTCTAGGTTGAAAGTTCACTTATATTTCCTGCATACACTAAGTCATCTGAGTTTTTATTTCCCACATGTTTCTAATTGCAGTTGAAGGGACTGTGACTGAGATCCAGACCTGATGGACTGTAAATGAGAGCATGAGTGTGGGGACAGAGAAGAAAACCTCACAGCAGCTGCCAACAGAGAGCTGGGGACTGAGATCTGTTGGGCTCAGACTCCTGAAAGGTGAGGGTCATAGTTTCTGTGCTGAACCAATTTATTCCATCAGTGAAAAAAACCTCAGCATTAAAGAAAAAGGAAAGACATTTTGAAGCTTTGGAAAAGCTCTCTCATTCACTTCTGGAAAAGCTGGGACTTTAACATGCCTAGTTGGCAGTTAGATAGACATGCCTTTGCCCAGACACAATAGGCATCAGAACTTGTTCTGTGGGACTTCCACATCTTTCACAGAAAGGAAAGAGTTTTCAAGGAGTAGTAGTTTTGAATAGAAGCAGGAAGCAGAGAGGAAACAAACAAAACAAAACAGAAGAAAAACCTAAGAATCATCTCACAATGAATGACTTCAATTCCAGCCACTTTGTTGAAAGCTATGAAGCTGAAAGTGTATGTTGTCTCCAGCTGCCATCCTTTAAAAATGTTCTGGGATGGGAAAGAGTGTGCAAGGGGAGAGCTGTGATTTTAGTGTTGATATAAATCATATAACAGGATTTTCCAACCTGGCCTTTCAGTATTTGCCAGGACATGGCAAACACTACCCAGTACTGCACCTCCCTCCTCTCCCCGTGTCTGGTTTCCAAGCAAAAATCATTCTTTTGTAGGGTGCACAAACAAATTCTGTAGCCAGGACCTTGTTCTATCAGAAGCTGGCACTCCATAGCATGCCATAACAGTACGTGTTGCCCATTTCAGACATAGCTTGAGACATCTTCCAGGGGAGCTCACATTCTGGAGGCAAGAATCCATCAAGCAATCTTACTCTATTACTGTGTACTCTATCACACGAACTGTTTAAGGGATACTGCAGTGTGGGTTTATATGTACGAAATCTGATGTAGACAAGGTTGTTTACCTTCCATCAAGGATTCCTCTCCTTCTCTTTCATCAGTACAAACAGATAAACCACCTCAGTCTGCATCTGCTCTTCTCAGGAGGATTGCCTAAACCTCAAGAGAACAGCAAGAATATGGAGCTGAAAAGACTGTGCTGCTCTGCATTTGTTAGTACTAATACACACCTGAATTGAGAGGTCCAGTCTCAAATTGTCATTTCCCTAAAGGCCACAAGGCACGTGTGGAATTACCTACATAACTCAATTATAAGTCATCACACCTTGGCAAGATGAAATATTCTGAGCATAAGTAAAACAGATGTACTGTGAGTGAGGATTATGGTAACACTTTACAGACTTTCATGCTACAACAAAGAAAGATGTGTGACATGAAAATAAGAGTCTTTTATCTATGTATATCTTTGATAAGTTGGTCTACACAGACTCAGAGCATCTGTTTATCAGATCATGGGCTATATCCTGCTACCAACATGTTTAATAGCAAACATCTCATGCCCTAAAGGAACACTCCACTTCACTGACCTGCTTGAGGGAGGAACATTTGTAATACTCATAAAAGCAAAGAAATTCTGTGGAAGCAGAAACTTCTACCAGTACCGAGCCAGGTTATTTTAGAGACTGAGTAATTCCATTCAACGTTATGATTGCATTTTAGAAAATGTTTCCTTCATGTTTCCCACACTGTTTTTATGGCAACGATGAAGAAGAGGAACTGCTTTTCCATTCACAGGAGTCACGTTTTGTGTGGATCTTTCTCTTCCTTCATATCTTCTGTTTTTTACTACTTTTTGGACATGAACCACCCAGTAGTATACTGGCAGGTGAAATATTTGTGCCAAATTTTGTAAAGGCTGTGGGTACTTGCAATGCCTTTCCTCGTCAGACTGAGGAATCACAGCCCATATTAATGTTGTTGTATAATTCTGATAGTGTTATGTGCTCTCTAGTGCTTCTGTTTCCAAAACTATTTCTTTCAGGTCATCATTTACCTGGTGTAGAGAACCTGCTTTGGCAGGGGGGTTGGACTCAATGATCCCTAGAGGTCCCTTCCAACCCCTATGATTCTGTGATTCTGTGAATTTATTCTAGCACTATTGCTTTATTACTCCTTTTATTTTGTAACCGTTGCTTATATGGCTATCAAGAAGAAGCAATTTCTGCCTGTATATAAGTTAAAGCATTAAGTTAAAGCTTTTTGTTTTGTTTTGTTTTGTTTTTCAGTGAGTAACAGTAAAATAACACTCATCACCTTGGAAAAGAAAACCCTAAAAATAGAGATCTAGGTATTTCCTTGCAGTCTGTGATGTCTGGTTCCTCCATCACTGAACACAACTGCTAAACCCCTGTAAAAAGGGAATTACTTCTTTGCATATTTCCCCCCCAGCTTCTGATAATCTGGTGCCTTTGAGGCATCTCACTGTGGACACTGAAAATCAAGAGTGATATTTGAACACCTTGGTCACAATGATTTGTACTTTGTATTCCTTCCATTTAAGGGGTAAGGACACAATGGTACAAAAGGTATTATTATTGATCCTGGAATATAGAACTTCTTGCCATGTAAAATACAGTTTTGCTTGCTGTTGCTTCAGGCACTGCCCTCTCTCCTGCCCATCATTACACAGAGGGTCATTTCTCTGTTCTACTTGCACTGGGATCACTCCTCTTACACTATTGCTTGCCTCAAAAATATGTCAGTAGTTAATTTAAAATCTATTAATTCCCACAGCTCGACAGCAGCAAACAAGTTTTCAAGGGCTTCCTGAGTGCAAAATCTGGACCGAAATCTCTAGCTATATAATTTCATCAGCAGGAAGTACCTTTTGCAGACCTCACTGCTAGTCAGATAAAAACCACAGATTCTGCTTCTGTTGATAAACCCCCTACATTAAAGATTTCAACCTTCAACAATTTTCAATTCCAAGCAAAAACCCTGACAATTTTATTTTCCATGTGCCTCTCATTTTCCAAGAGAAATGCAGTGTCCTCTCCCACTTCATATCAGTTTGTCAGCCCACAACAGCAGGAGGCTCATTTTCCAGAATGCTTGTTGCTTGACATTATTTGGTAGCAATTTTTTTCTCTGCATCTGTCCTGAAACTACATGTACATTTAGTCTTCCACGGTGTTTTCACAATCACACAGGAGCTTTTAAACAAATTGCTCTCAGGATGCTGTGTTTCCACATCAGCAGCCTCTATTTCCACTTGTGTTGTAGAGCCTTTTCTTTAGCAGAAATAGGAATCAGAACAACTTTTAATGAAATTGAATTAGTTTCTGTTAATCTCATAGAGATTCCAGCCTAAGTGTAATACGTTTTATTACATTTGTATATCACAAATATACCTTTAATACTTAAACATCTCCAGATTTTTTGATACTGTATTAATCTATGTGACAAACATGTCACATAAACATCCTATATGACTTGTGTATGTGCCTTGTGTATATATATATATATGTGCATTGAAGTGCTACCATAGAATGATATTTCACCAGCACAAAGGACTGGGCAGGTTTACTGTTAAGAAATCATTATGAAGCACCAATTACTTTGCTTTGCATCCTACCATTTCTAAACCTTAGGCTGACTGACTCAGTGTTATGAGATGTCTCCATTCAGTTAAGGCTTCAAATCAGTGCTTACTTGAAGGGTGACCATCCTCATTGGTTTATAAACATGGTTCATCCTCTGAAGATTTAGGCAAAGTAGATAAGCAAAGAAGAATTTACTCGTGTCTCATTGCTGATCCCAATTAGATGATTATGATCCCTTTCATTGACTAAGCCAGCAAGACTACTGTGACCATAACACAATGGTTAGAGCACAGTGTATGTGATCAAGTGCTCCTGAAGCACAATATAAACTTCCTTTACCTTGAGAAATATGTTAACCTTTAACTCTTTAGATATTGTGAGGCATTCTGTACTCCCTATTTAAAGATGTCAAAAAAATGATACATCTTTCTTGTCAAAAAAAGTTTGAAAAAAAAATTCATCTGAGTGATTGAGGGTTCATTTGAATTGAAAGAATTCTACATGCCAGTCATTATGTTGGAGACTGCTTTTTTGCATATTGTCTAATGACTGTTACATATGAAATGATCAGGAATCAACCTTGGATGCACAGCATCTTAGACTGCTTTCTGATCAAAGGCAAGTCAGTTAATTACAAGACTCTTAAGTCATGCCCTTCTGTTGCTGTTCAAAGTTTGCTTATATTTTTGTTCTGAAGACAGTTTCTAGACAAGGATACCTCTGCATATTCCCCATTACTCAGTCTACCATCAATTAGTCTATAGCTTTCTTAAATGATGTGTATATAAATACACAGAAGGAGACAGTGAATCTGGTCTCCCAAGACTTGTACAAGTTGTCTGACATAAGCCTACTCAGTTGTAAAATGCACATTAGAGCTTTCTTTCTCTGTTTTAAATGCTCTTTCTTATTCTCTATTTAAAACATCTCATCTGGGAATGCTGAAAGAACATCTTCACAAACATATATGAACGGTCTGTGTCCCATTCTATCAGTTATGGATTAAAACGCTTCAGGGACAGTGTCACAGTGATGTTATGTATCTATGTCTTGAAATGCATCTTCAGTATTTTCAATATCTTCAATATCCACAAACTAAATTTGTGGATATGATTCAAATATGCCTCCTTAAAATATCAGCTGTCTTTTTGTAACTAAAAGTTCTTTCATATTGGATGCTTCATCTTAGCTCCCATAATGACAAATTTCATTCAGCTTTCAGTAGCTCATTTACAAAATTTAACAAGAAGGTTTACATTTCATTCAATGAATCACAGACCTTCAGGGGTTGGAAAGAGACCTCAAGACATCATACAGTACAACCTCCCCTGCTAAAGCAGGTACCATACAACAGGTCACACAGGTAGGTGTCCAGAAAGATATTGAATATCTCTGTAAAAGGAGACTCCACAGCCTCTCTGGGAAATCTGTTCCAGTGCTTCATCACCCTTACTGTAAATAAGTTCTTCCACATTTCTATCATGGATACATGAATATACCTATTAACAGAAATATACAAGGAAAGGATTTAAGAACATGATATATTGAGAAAGGGCTTCTTTATATAATTATGTGCATTTTTTTCATACTCCTGTATTCTGTGCCTACTATCCTTCTTAGGATCGTTTTATTTTGAATCAGGCAAGAATTTTTCTGAGTTTGTTACTGAGAAAGCATTTACTTTGCATGTTTTGAGTAAAGATTTAGTGGAGGCAATGCATATCTCTCTTTCAGAGGTCAACTATAATCCTAGGAAAGTCTGTGCTAGATAGAAGAGAGGGCTAAAGTGGCTTGCTCCATTACTGACTCTAGGCATCTGACATCCTGAAGAAGGTGACTGTGACTTTTCTTATCCAACTCACTCAGACGATGTGAGTTTTCTTTGCATTCTTCTAGGTTTTTTTGGCCATACTAATATATTTTTCCTTATTTCTGCAAATAAAATGTTTAAGTTAAGGATCAGCCCTGGAGAAGAGACAGGGATGTGATTTTCATGACTTTTGTGGTCAGTTGTGCACTGGTATTTAAAGGGAGTTGGTTGCAGATTTGTTTTTTGAGTGTTTTGACATTTGAGTGGTAATATGAGTTGAGGTTGATGTGGATGTTAATGTAACTATATCTGGTGATAATCTTGGTTTTAAGAGATTTAATTGATAAGAGATGGGTGTTTTTGAGTAATCTGAGAACAGGCTTTAGGTTAGAGTCATGTAGGGCTGTATATGCAGGTATCTCTGATGCAGTTATAAAAAGTGAGAGAAATTGACAACAGTTCGTTCTGGACAGTAATTTCACGAACGGTGATTACAATATAAGATTTACACTAATTGATATCTAGCTTGTCTGGACACTGATTGGCAAAGTCCAAATTTTTCTCCTCATGTTCAGTGCAGAAAAGTAGCATCAACAGAGGATGGAAGGATGCACTTGGTCTAAAAACACTGAATAGCTTTCAGCCTGTTTTGAGCTGTATTTGTGAGCCTGAGTTGCCCTTGTGTTTTTCACTGCTCTAAAAGCAGAGTCCACTTTGGGGTCACAGATATCTTGCATTATATTTGGGATTGGAATTTATATCATTTATCTTCATGCTTCTAAATGTTAGAAATTAAGATTTCATTCTAGTATGAAGAGAGGAATGTAGCTTCATATGACAATTTATTTCACCTGTTTTAGGATAATCTTGGTTCTGATTTTCTCCCATATCTTTTCTGTCTTAACAGAGGTGGTAGACAAAATGTTTCATGTAACACCAAATCATCTTTAGTGAGAAGACTGCAGCTGAACTGATCTCTCTTCAATTCTCTTTAGAATCTGTGTCAAGCATAATTATTTTAGGTATGATTCATCCTATCAGTTTATGACATCAATTTCAGAATGTCATGTTTCTCTACTGAGGAGACTAAGGATGATAAAAAACAAGCAGAGACACTGACTTTGAGACTGATAGTTACTTGGTATAATTTATTTTTTTCTAAATATCTACATTTTGTCTCATTAAAGAGAGAAATCAACTTGATATTCCGTGGGAAGACAAATAAAGATCACAAAGATATACCTAATCTGCTATATAACAATATAACATCAGTCTGAGTGTGGATTATATGCAAGAGCTGTTTGAGTATATGCCAAAATAGGTAATGGGGTCCTTTGATAAACTGTTAAAGATTGGCTGGGCTGCTATTTTTCTATAGTATCAAAAGCTCTTTGGAAAAAATAATATAAATAATCCTGTACCTTTTTAAAAACAAACACTGAGTTAGCAGTACTGTTAGTTCGATACAAACAGGAATTTTATGTGAGAAATTTATCACATCTTTTCACAAGTTCAGCTTACTTTCTTCTGAACGACAAGGTAATGCCAGGAAGATAGTTCCTTCCTGTGAGATCTAAGAGAGCTCAGCAAGACATGGAGTTAATATCAATAGTCAAAATTAAATCATTCTTAAGTCATGCTTATCAGGGTCGAAAAATGTGCATTTCCTTTTCTTTTCTTTCAATTTTTAAAAATAATTTTATTCCATCTGGTATTTTCTTTTTATTAACGATTTATGTATGTGTGTGTGAACAAATTTTAACTACAAATATCAACTTCCTTCAAGCTGATATTTTCAGATAAGAAAACATTGTACAAACTCTTTTGTTACTTTCAACTTAGGTTTATCTGTTCTTGATTGCACAGGTTACTTTTAATCTGAAAAGTTAATATTTCAAGAACCTTGAGTTCTGCAGTATGAAATCTTTTTTTCTGTTTAAGGGATTTATTTTGATAGCTCTAGGTAGGCATATCAGCCCTGCTAAAGGTGCTGGATATTTGGAACAAATTCAACAAAGTACATGAACGTGCTATCTTTTTTTTTGTTTAGCTTAGTTTAGTTTAGTTTTGTTTCCTGTAAATCTGCTTGTGGATATGAGCTTTTCCCTCTCATTTGAATGAAAGAATAAAAGGACATCGCCCGTATGCAAACAAACGGGAAAACTTCCTTCACTCTAATATTGTAAATATTACTTCTACATTTGCATCCATACTGCAATTAATCATTATTTATTTATTTATTTATTTAATGTGATGAATTAAACAGCATTCTATTTGCTTTACCAAGTAGTTATGATTTACTTCCTTTAGTTTTATCCATCATTTTAATATTCCAGATATGGTGCAGTTTGGGATATTATAGGGAAAAGTCTAGAACTTTGCTTTGTTTAGAGAGGAAGGGCTTTTTTTTCCATTTTTTAATATGTTTTATAAATAGAAGTTTTGTGAAGTGCTTACTCCTGGAACCATTAAATCAATCACTACCTTTTATATACTTAGTAGAAAAGGGAATTACTTTCACTATGCACACATACAACTAAGGAACTGCTGTCTTGAAAATGTATACAGAACCAAAAACTATAATTTTTCTTTCTACACTCTTTGTCCTGGGATGTTGAATGCAGATTAAGGATTTCATCTCACAACCAGGAAATCATATATTTACAATTGTCAGATGAGGTTGAATCGCTTCTAGCCTTTTCTCATTTTCATATCTCTGCACTGTTTTTCTGCTAGAGCTATTTTATTGGAATGTTTTACTAAAACTTTACATTGACAGAAGTCTCCAGAATAATTTGTGAATAGAAGAATCAGCCTTAGTTTGCTCTGCAAATACAAGCTTTACCTCACTTCAGAAATGAATACTGCAGGGCATGGAAAAGTCAATTGATTTATCAGATCACCTAAGAGGTATTTTGCAGACAGAAGGAAGGTTTCAGAAGACTGAACTTTTATATCAGCTCTTTGGTCTAGGATATTTGAATCGATCTTTTGGGCTACCTAAACTGTTATTTAAATGGCACGGCGCTCCATAGATATTTCAAATTCTGTAGAGCAGAAAACCA
The DNA here is from genome assembly GCF_038088225.1 of Cyrtonyx montezumae. Lineage (NCBI taxonomy): Eukaryota > Metazoa > Chordata > Aves > Galliformes > Odontophoridae > Cyrtonyx > Cyrtonyx montezumae. The sequence continues at coordinate 156,897,625 of NW_027072034.1, read as the reverse complement.
GTTTGGAAATCATGACTTTGGCTGAACTTGTACTCTAAAAATAAAAAATAAAAATAGAAAAACCATGACAAATAAACATAGATCGATATGTGAGATTAATATCTAATTTGTGGTGTACAGTATTATATAATGCCACTGTAGCTATAACTGTGACAAGAATGAGATCATGGCATATAACTCAAAACATATAACATATATGTTTGGATATGGCTAAGGGAACTGCAGAGGAGCTGTGGAATCCTAATCACATGAAATCCATGACTGTTAATGCTGGTGTGGTTTTCCAGAGCACGGAGATTCACAGAATGATTTAACTTTAAAAATCATTGAAAAGTAGAAAGTGAAGCCAATTGTTAACGACACAAACTTCCCCCTCTTGAATTCAATATTCATTTTAATATTGATTTCACTGTAGGGAAGAAGTTTGCCTCCAGAATGTCGTGGAAAACATGGGCACTAGGGATTGGAGGAAAGAAATAAAATAAAGGATATGGAAACAGGACACGTGGGTTACAGATGAGTGAAGAGGGAGGATAAGGAAAGTGGAGAACTGTAGGAAAATGGAGATCTGTAGGGAAGTGATGGTTTTAAGCTATCAATAAAGCCATTTCTTATGTGCATAGCTGGAAAGAAGAGATTTTGTAGTGCTGATGCTACTACAGTCACCTTAAAGCATGACACAAGTAAAAAGTATGTTGAATTTTTCATTTATTATGGTTTCATTATTTGTAAGGGGGGATGAAAAGGGGATTTATTCATGACTGTAATACTGGGATCTGGCAATCATGCTTGAGGGCTCTGGTGCAGAATTTGCATTGCAGATGCCTGTTCCCATGGGAAACCTGCTGTGTACTGAACTCACTTCAGAGGTCCTTATAGTTGTCAGTAACTCATCCAGCCAGACTGGAACCACCATAGAACATACTGGATGACTTATAAATGTTCCCTAAGTTTGTGCACCATTCAGGATGCTTGCATCATACCGTTTTTGATCTGTCTTTTTAAGTGGACAGCTTTGACACTTGATATCACAAATCTGTCCAAAACATGTAAAGCGTGCCATCTCATTTATTGCCTTTTCTGTATCAATAGAGAAGTATTAATTCACAGAAAGGTACACAAATCCTACAGTATCAGATATGAAAGGCAAATCATCTTCTTCACATTATGACTCCTTCTGATTTCTAACATTTGATGTGGTCATCCTCTAGAAGTCTTAGAATACCTATTTATCTCTGTCACAACTCTGGGTCGTACAAAGTAAACCAAAACTATCTTTATCATGGTATCCTTCTGTCTGTGTTCTTGTTACAATTTTATTTTGAATCTCACCCTTTTTATTTTCACTGGCTGTCCCTTTCCTTTGTTACAGAAATAATCAGATTATCTGTTCTTTTCAGCTTGTAGAGTCTACTCCAAAGACCATTTAAATCAATAGTTTATTTCCTCTGACATCAATGAGGTCTGGATGGGGCCCAAAATGAACATAAGCTAACTCAGTTCGATAGGATGGGTATTAACTATTTTGATTGCTACTGGAAACAAATTTATGAACCTCTCACTCTAGGAGCCAACCACAATAATTTTAATTATACAAGAGGAAGTATTTATTGTGTAAAAACATTCCAACTACTTCCATTTCTTTTAAGCTACTTCAAAAGTGGGCATAACTACAAAGTAGTATTGAAAACTCAGGATGGGGTGGAGGGGTATTTCCCTTCCTCTGAAATTCCTCCCCCATATATGCATACTGCTAAACCATCCCTAGCAGGGATTACTTTTATCTTCAGCTCATGAAGAAACTTCTGAAGAGCTTTCTGCTTTTGTCATTGGAAAACACCACGTTGTGCAAAATGTTATGGAAAATGTTTTCTTGAAATAGGAGCTTAAATGGCTCACACCATGTGCTTCTTTCTCCTTCCTTTGCCACTGTCAAAGTTCTTGTGCAGGAATATAGGACACCTACATCTGAGGTGGTTGAAAGAAAGTGAGCACCCCACTGAAGATCATCAAGCTACTGAAGATGTACTCCAAACTGCTAAATTGCATATCCTGCATATCAGGTGAGTACATCCAGCAAATTTATGCTTCATTTCTGAGTAGCTACATCAGAACTTTTTGACTGAAATTTTGTAATTTCTGTGAATGTAAGAAGCTTATTGGCAATAAAAAAAACTAGTTGTATTTCAACATATAAGAGAAATGAAATGTAATAATTTTTCTATACCAGATGAACTTTAACTCTTTCTGTCCATACTATCAGCAGCTGTAGTCCTGTGTTTTAAGTGTCTAAGCAAAAGTTTGGGTTATACAAATTTGATTTTCAGAAAGACCAGAAGACTCTCCAGTGGATCAGATGACATGTAATACTGCAAAACCCTGGTTTAGTTCACCTCCTGCACGATGATGCTCTTGTTAGGTTATGAGCTAGATCAGGCATTGCTTTGTCATTCAGGGATTGCCGCTAACTATCCTCGTATGACTCCATTCTCAGTTGGACTTCTGAAAGTTACTCTTTCTCTCATTTGGTGCTCTTATGACAATGTATGTGAAGGAAGCAGGAAAGTGTTGTTTTTTGCTCCTCTTGCATCTATCTGCCTTAGTTCATGTATATTTGTATATGTAACATAAACAGTAACAGTAATGTTTTTGAGGAGTATTTTCCAGAGATGTTTAGGTCAGCATCTCTAAGCTCACTATTGTGAAATAGTTTCTACTCTATGGAATGAAGAAATCTTGATGAAATGGAAAATTTCAACAAACCTACTCAGCATCTGTGAAGAGAACCCTGTTCTCTGTACTCATACAGACCCAGAACAGCACTATCACCTAATCTTTCATCAGAAGATTTCAAAGACCTTGAGTGAATTTAAGCAATCAAATATCATTATGTCTTGGGAAGCAGAAGGGTCTGGGGACACAGTGTTATGTCATTCTCTCCCCCTTTCCTTTGTTCCACGGGAAAGCTTCACCTTTTACCACTGGCAGTAGGAGTACCCCCTTTACAAAATTCTCTGTCATTTTTCTTGACTTCTGAATGAAGCCCAGATCTGGAGGTAGCAGGAGAAGAGAAAAGGGCAGCCCTGAAATATCAAAGGCAGCTGTAAGATTTTGACATGCTGGAAGGAAGGCTGGAAGAAGGAGCTAATAGTCTTGAGAAAAAATGGCTGCACCATGAGGCAGGTAAATACTCCCTCTTTCTTTTCTCCCATTAAACTAGAACAGAGGCATAAAAATGGGCTACTTTGGAAGAAAATATACTGCTCTGAGTGAAGGAAAAGCTTGCTTCAGTTCTGGAAGTGCCTATTTAACATGTATAAGCACACAAAAGCCCTATGACTTCCTAAGGAAATGCAGAAAGAGAGGAAAACAGAATCCAAGTGTCTTGACTCTTACAAAACTCTTAGACATGGCTAGTCATTGTGAATCCTCTCCTCTGCCAAAACAAACTGAATGCTCAGACCTCTTAAATATATTCTGCTATAAAGATAATATTTTCTGCAGATAAGAGTGCCATATACATTATATATGAAGCTAGAACAGTCAATAGTCTATTCATGCTTTCCTTCCTCTTCTCTATGTGAGACAACTCTAAGAAAACAGTCTTCATGTAAATGAAAATTAAGAGAGATATAAGGAGAAGAACCATATAATACAAGTACAGAAGTAGTGGTTCAGGGAAAAGTTTTGCCCCTGAGAAGAAGCTGGTGCCTCACTTTCCATCAGAAAAACACTTCCACTGGCAGAATTTTCAGTTTTAATCTTTGGGTCGTAACAAAGCTCCCTTCCGTGACCTTGTTTTGCCAAGCACCTGCACAGTGCTGTAAGAAAAGATCCACTAGGACTAGAATACAAGTATGAACTGAGTGGGGTGTTTTGTATGAAAAAAATGAACATAAACATTTTCAGGAAATTTATGTAGGAGGATGAATGCATACAGAGGCTGAGCAGGTGAGCTAAACTTTGTAGGGGAACTTTGCTCTTTCCTGTCTCACAATCAGTGTTTATGCATGGGATTTCATGAAGAGAAGGATAGAACTGCAAGTTTCCTTGTAAATTCACATGGAGCAGGAATGACTACCTTTGCAACATCAGAAGGAATTTACATTTCCAACTAAAGATTTGAGTATCATACCGATGCACAAATCTACAAATAAGCTGTATTGCAGATGACCAAAGGAATCCTGTCAGCTCCAGTGGGATCTGAGGTCTCTATTCCTCCCTGGCACTCTTACTACAGGGGACTAAAGATTACAGAAATTCACAGATATGTTATGTGACATAATGTTGTTTTAAGTGATCTTCCCTGAAATTAATTAGTTTGTTTGGAAATTTAATTGTAAACTATCGAAATCTGATTTGTTTTCTAGCTCTAGTTAGGGACTAAGGGGTGAAAATAAATAAAATGGGATCTTGAAACCTAACTCAAAGTGGAAATCCCAATAAAACCCATGTAGATGACCCTCAATCATATCTTGCATAGGTCAGGGCTAGAGGAGCATATATTATAGGATCATTCTTTGGCACAGAGGCTAATGAACAAGGCATGGCTTACATCCACGTTATATGACTTCAGAATTGTCTACTTGCATCAAAACTGTTTATTGGCTCTGCTTCCTAGCCTGTGCTGAATCCCATACCATGCTTAGTAACTGTTGGAGAAAATGTTACTTGGCCTTAGGCCTAAGCAGTGGCATTTTATCACTGTCATGGTGTGCAGAGCTATATATGTTTGTTTTTTCACGAGCCATGTCATATCACCATATTTGTGAGCCTGGTATGATTGAATGTACTTGTAAAACTGTAACTTAACCTTCAGAAACACCTCATCTTTTGAAATGAAAGTTTCTCTTACCATTCCAGAGCATTGTCTCCTTGATAAGGGCTCTTGGGACTGAACCTGAGAAATAGATAGAAGAAGAATTAGGACTCCAATTCTGCTTGGGTTTGGTGTTATATGTTGGTGATATAAACACTGATCACCAAATGGAACCTGGACAGCAATTCAGTTAACTGAGTTTTGGTGTCTATTTTAGGGGGGAGTGACTAATTTCTCTCGACCTCACTGAGGACCTGATGCTGTTTCCCACACACAGATACCTACCTAGTGCCACTTAAAATTGTTTTGGGGCATGCTACCTGGCTTCCAGCTGTCATTACAGAAAAGCTCTTCTCTTCCATGTCTTTGTCTCATCCGTAAAGTCAGCACCATAAGGAATAAGTCATACCCAGCAGGACAAAAGGCATGCTCAGGACTCACTATGCCTCATTACTCTAAGGCTTCTCAAATGCTGTAAATGCCAGTTTTGAAGCATCTGAACTCTATATATCTTTTGACTATTATACACACACACACACACACATATATATATATATACATATATATATGTAATTACATATATATATAAAACTCTCCTTTATGAGGAAAGATTGAGAGACCTGGGTCTGTTCAGCCTTGAAAAAAGAAGACTCAGAGGGGATCTGATCCACGTCTGTAAAAATCTGTAAAAAGGAGCAGGAGGCAAAGGGATGAGGCTGAAACCTTCTCTGCAGTGTGTGGTGATAGGATGAAGGGAAATGGCCACAAACTGAAGCACAGGAAGTTCTGCACAAATGTGCATGGGAACTTCTTCATAGTGCAGGTGACAGAGCACTGGCACAGGCTGCCCAGAGAGGTGGTGGAGTCTCCTTCTCTGGAGATGTTCAAGACCCGCCTGGATGCCTACCTGTGCAACCTGGTCTAGGGAGCTGCTTTGGCAGGGGGGTTGGACTAGATGATCTCTAGAGGTCCCTTCCAACCCCTATAATTCTGTGATTCTGTGATAATGACATGTTAGATTTCTTACAAACATATAGATGCCCCATACAGAAACTTTCCTGTAGATGTCTTATCCCATCCTACATTCTGCTCTTTTTTGATATCTTTATCCTGTGAATGTTCCCAGATCATGTTTAATGTGCTGACTTCAACATAAATGGAATGATATCTGCTTTCTATTCCTGAGGGCAGTAATACAGTAACTTAGAAGGATTACTGTCATTGAGTATTTCGAAGATACTCTTTGTGTCCATTCATTTCCTGGGGTGTCCTGTCCTGTTGCCTTCTGTCCCGTGGCCTTTTCCTACCCAAAAGAGGAATCAGACAGACTGTACAGGCTGCTCACTTTTGGTTGAGTGAAGGATGATCTCCACAAGTTCTTCTGAAGATCATCCACTCAGACTCACTGGGAAAAACAGAAACAACAGAAAAACAGCAAGATGCATCGAGATAGATCAAAATACTTCTTACAGACACATTTTAGCAAATACAATTCTCAGCAGCCCTAAGGCAGCCTGCAGCTTTGCCCAACCTTAGAGTGAGTATGTGGTGGCAGCTAGGAGAATGAAGCTGAGTAGCAGAGCTGCTGTGGAGGTGTAAAATGCAATTTTACAAACAATTCTGGAGTGGCTTGGCTTGCTCCTTGCTCAGTTTACATCTCACAGTATCCAATGGGATTCCCATCCTCTAAGTGACAATGGGACAAGGATGTTTTTCATGGCATCCTCACCCAAAGGTCTATTCAGGCACCCACAGATGTGGAAGAGAGAAGGAATGTTTCCATAACTCTTTGTTGCTGTGGGTATGTTTTAACTCAATGACTATTTGGACAAGATATTCTCATTTCATTAATATTCTGACAATAGCTTCTTATGGTGTGTGGTAGCCCTTGTTTCTGGAGACCTGGTCCCCTACTGCACCCCAGCATTTACTTACAGCCTAAGTTAAAGATGATATCCAAGTTCCTCAGGTTGGGAGGCAAAAAAGAAATAGAAGTAATGTTAAATGATTTAATAACAATTTAATACCTTAGCTTCCTCTGGCTCAGAGGAAGCAAGGGGCCAGCAGCTACAGCAGAACAAATGAAAACTGGCTCAATCTGATAGTTTTCCCCTTCCCACAGGGAGCTGCAGTGCTGCCCTGCCAACAGCAGATATTGTTTAGTGAGGCTATAAACAGCGGGGCATCCTCCAGAGATCTGAAACGTGTCGTGCTGCCAGCATGACCTGGAGTTGTCTAAAGGAAAGTAAGAGATTCTCTGCTAGTTGTTTCAGTGTCAGCGTAACCAGTGAAATAATAGGATTTACATGGAATTTTTGCAATGTTTTTGCTCATTTTGTAGTAAAAACAGACGTTATTTGACACGGCTGGTGGAGTTTTAAGTTCATGCATAGGAAGAACCCATTACTGCTCTGTTTATATATAATGCTTTGTATGTGATTTCAGTGAAGGGATTTCCTGGGCTCTGTCTTTTTAGGGGTTTTGGAAAACTTATTTTGACGTTAACTCTGACACAGATGCTCCCTGTTGAGTTTTTCTGTTTTCCAGGGCATCCTCTGTCACTGTATTAAATTCTTCAGTTAAACAAGCAGATATGTTAATATATGTAATCAGAGTTGATGGAAAAAATAAAAGGGTAAATAACCAAAAATAATATTTTTTTTGTGTATACCTGTGTGTGTGTGTGGAAAAAATTAAAAAAATAAGGGTTTAATTCAGAGTTTCCCATAATTCAGGGACTAGAAATGTAATTCATTACTCATATTTTAAATTACTTGGGAGGGAGTCATGGAATTGAATTCTTTACTTGATATGGTTCAATACAGTTCAGATGTAGTAGGATAGTGATTGCCTCTTGTCTCACTGCTTGCACAGTGGCTGTCAGTAAAGCAAGTTAATGGAGGGATATCCAATGAGTGGTAGTACCAGGGACAAGTAAGAGCACTGCTGAGAAAGATAACGTCCAAACAAACCTATCCTATGCCCCAAATAATCAATTTTCCCATCTCCCATCCCTCTTTGAACAGAAACCATGTATTCATACGTAGTCCAAGCATCAGAGAGGTTTTGCTGTTTGCCCTGCAGGTCAACAGACCTGGGCTAGCTCAGTGAAAGAGAACAGACGTTAAAAGCAAAAAAGTTGGCTTTACTTGCAACAATGCTTTACTACCTAACAAGCATAGCCCTGATCATGCAGAGAGACCCTTGCAGGCAGACTTCAGAATTCAAGGCCTAAATTAATATTTCAAATGAGCCAGACCCTTTCATTTTAATCAGAACCTCATTTTAATGAACTTATTGTGCCAAGAATAAACAATCCCTGAATAATATTGTAGCCCCCCCACCCTATACTTCAAAACTGTCAAGGTACTCAGGGAAAATATTTATTAGACATCTCAGGAAGTTATCATATAGCTTTTACGCCATGGACTTATTCCAATTTCTTCTCTCTTTGGTGTTTGAAAATGTTAAATCTAAGTCACTGTCAGTTCCAGGTGTTCATTTCTGACTGGAGTGACAGCTTTGAACTCTGTGAAAGAAACCAAACCAGAGAAGGAAAGATGATTTTTTATTTTTTTTTTTAATAAGAAAAAGTAAAAAAAAAAAATTAAAAAAAAAAAAAGCTCTTGCTTAAATTACGTTGGAAAATTCTTGACACTGTCCACATTCTTCTCCAGCACCTTGGCTTCTTTCTTTCAATCTGAAAGGGTGGATAATCAACCAACTGGTGCACTTTCACAATTTCTGTATAAAATTTCACTTAATGCAATTGTGGCGCCAGGGCTGGGTGTATGATGGTACCATTCAGAATATGTTTATATAACATGACTGCACGCCACTGTGATCCTTTAAATTCTTTTCTAAGAGCTTTACTCACTCCAGGTTCACTCATCCAAAACCCTTTATAATCTCAAATATCTCTGTTACTTTCTCCTTTGAGCAATGGGGCTGGAAAGAGGGGGAAGGGAAAGAGTGGAAAGAAGAGGGGAAATGTGTAGCTGATGTGGGCACTGGGAAAAGTTTCCTTTTTCCTCATTCCCAGAACACAAAGGAATATTCTACTTTAACTTGTATTCTCTATTTCCCATCTTCTTTCTGCTCATCCTCCTATCTTTGTCCATCTGCTATCCCACAATACATTTATTGGGTGATATTGGAGGCTATAATGGGGTATTCTAGGGCTATAATAGTGTAAATGAAGATAGTTATGTAGAATTTACTTAGGAAAACAGTACCTTACAAAGGGTTGTTTTTTTCTCTTTTCTTTTTGGAATATGCATGCTCTTCCAAGCCTATTAATACAATATCTAAACGTGTATTCCAACATTTGACTCAACTTGTATAATTTCTTCAGTTTGCTTTTAAACAATATTATTGCCAGACATGAAAATAAGTGTGTTTGTTTCCAGCAAGAACAATGATGGTCTTTCATTTGGATGAGATGTTGCTCAGTCTTTTTTACCCTAGGCTTGGGGATTAAGGGTTGCAGTTTCTCATCATATGTCAAAAAGTACATTAGGGAAGTGAAAGATATTACACTGTGGGGTATGTTACTTATTTGTACAAACACTTCTTATAGCAGCAGCAGTGCTGTATAAATAGAAGTTTTGTAGGGTATGTTGCTGTTGTACATTATCCAAAAATTCATTTCTGAATAAGAAAATAACTCCAACAGGAAAGTAGGAATATGCTATTGTGTAATTGTGGTGAAGAAAAATAGAAAACTCCACCAGGATGTAAAGCACCATTCTTTCACCATAGCGCTGGTCATCTCCATGGAGTTACTGGTTAAGGGAAAAGAGAGCGATCCAGTTACCCATTTTGAAAGCCTTCCCTTAAGTTAATTCAGCTTGTCAGGACTCAGTTTCCCCATCCAAACAATCCGACTTCCCTCAAAAACTGCAAAACTGTCATGTCAAGGGGAAGACAGTTGCTGTGTTAAAGGGAATGGAAACAAAGGCATCAGTTACTGTGGGGCTAAGGTTTTAACTCTTGTGCAGTACAAAACTCTTTTCTTACTGCTAGTCTTGTAGTCTTGGCTTTGTTTGTTACTAGAATTAATAAGGAATTTGTGAAGAAAATAAAATTTGTGCTAGGGTAGAATAAATTTTCCTATGTTTTCAGCTCATATACATATATTTATTTCCAAACCGTCAATACACACTTCAAAATGTTCAAAAGAAAAGAAGCTTGCTCTTTTATTTTAATCTGATAACGTTTATTGTAAATTTTTTGCTACTAAAATTTTTGAAAAACTGAAAAAAAGAAGATAAATTTGTTTGAAATGCATAAAATTAGACAAAGTACTTGTTGGATATTTGTTTTCTGGTTTGTTTGTTTGGCTGTTTGTTTGTTGGAAGGAGCAGGTTTTCCAGAATCTCAAAAACTGTCATGCAATTGGAGCTATCATTCCCACAACTTGATTTACCATGAGTGGTAGCATATTGGAATTCAACTGGTGTGCTCCTTTGAATATCTGGCTATCTGGATTTGCTGTGAACAAACTGAAAATAATATGAACCTTAAATGCATGCCTTAATTCTTATCATAGTAGTGCAGGAAAAGAATATTTATTTCCATGCTGTTTTCTTCATGGGCTTTTTACAAACAAGTAAACACATCCAGTGATCATTCTGTGGATGTGTATGTTTTAATAGGCATTTTAATATAGTAATGTAGAATATGTTTACTGCCATTCATTAAGAGTTTGATATCAAAATGTCTTACAACCTGTCTAAATTCATAATAACTGCATACTTCTGAATATTTTAGCTTTGCCTACAACCACCTTGGAGGTTTATCACATTATGCATAGAAGAATATTGTGGGAAAGCACAATAAATATAATCTCAGCAGCTATTCCCTTCAAAGACTTTCAGTTTTATGCATCTTGAATTCTAAATAGGTTTATTGCCAATTATACATGATGATGAAGCTGTAACATGGAGTATATGCCACATTTAAAAGACTCACACCAGCAGATGCTCTTGTAAATATATTTTGCTGCAAACCAAGAAATCACTGTTGTGAAATCCTCCCAAAAGCCCACTCTTGCACTTTCTCAACTCAGAACTTGTAAGCATTCTTGCTCTTTGATGGCTGACTTCTTAGAAACTCTGGCCAAAAGCAACCACAACCCAAAGACATTTGTTTACGCCCAGTTTTGCCGTATTGCAGTAGCACTGGAGATGTATTTGAAACACAGGATTTGCTATAAATACATCCTATATCCAACAAAATTTATAGAAATAATAGTGCTGGAGAGAATGTTGAGGAGGTCATCTGTTGTAACCTTCTGACAAGTGCATGGGGGGAATGAATTAACTGTTTCAGCTACCTTTTTTACATTGCAGATTACTGATGCCATATTTCTTCTCTTCTAAGCCCTAAGTAAGCCACAGTTTTGCTATCTTCAGCAGTCTGCTACATTTTTGCTGTTCTTCTGGATGCTCTCTTGTCTCAACTCTTTATTTAAACTGCTTCCCTCAATATTGAACACTACATTTCAACTGAAGCATAGCAGAACCAAAGGGCTGTTTCAAAAGTTCTATTTGAATGCACAGGGAAAATAAAGACAGAAAAAGATGGAAGTACTTTATACGTAAATGTACACATTTGGAAGTGGGACAGAGAGAAATTAAGTTTTGGTCCGACGGATGTAGATGTTCTCTATTAACTTCACTAACTGATGACCTAAGGGAGCTTCATTTTAGTTAGTTCCAGATATGCACCTAACTGTTGCTTCAGGCTTGAAATGTGAAAGCCTTTCCCAGCCTCACGTCGAAGGAAAGCTGTGAACAGAATCCAGAACTGCCTAGTCTTAATTCAGTACCTTAACCACAAAACCACAGTCTTTAACCTGTGGAAGAAAAGCTGTCAGGCCTTTCAGAAACAGAAAAATAATACCCACCTGTTTGTTGCAGAGTTCAGATTGGTTTATCATAATGATTTCACAATATAGTTTCATTGTTGTTCTCACGGCTAGTAAAATAAAAACTAGCACCTGAAGGTCTTTGATAATTTTGAATGTGTTCTTCCTTTAATATCTCCCTTTTTTGTGACTTGGCCCTAGGAACTTGTTCGCCACACTAATAGGTACTGCAATGAGTGGTTTGAGGATTTTGGCTATTGGTAAAATTTTTACTTGTCTCCTTACTACCTGTGATGGGCAGCTGAGCTGCCACCTCAGTACAAACCCTACATCTATTCATTCAACCCTATTTCCTTTGAGAAAGAAATCTCACTTCCTGTCAGAAGACCTGGACAAGCTAAGTTTAGGCCTGTAAGAGTATGCCTTTCTTTCACTGCTATCTAGGGAAGCTTAGAGAAGTTTTGATTCTGAAAAGCATACACTGCCCTACCGAAACATATATTTAACTAAGTATAGGCGAGAATGAGAGGAAATGTGCCAGGATCCAGAGTAACAACACTTTTTTCACACCTGAAACATGAGCAAAAATCAACACAAAAATTTCATCTGAAAGGTATGTTTTTTTAATTTACTTTGCTGTTATATTCTTTTGCCCCCATCACATTCTACAAACATTATTTAAAAGGGTCTATCTCCATTTTTGTACATTAACATGTCTAACATTAATATATGTAACATCAAATAAAGAACAATGAAAATTTACTGCACATCTGAGAATGTGTTCCCCTGTCAGGCAAATACATGGGAATGCTTTTAAGTCTATCCATATTAAGGATGGCATGTAAGCAAACAACTTCAATCTAAGTATGTGATTAAATAAATAAGAATGCCTTTCCTGCCTACATTTTTCACATTGCATATAAGCTCATCAGAATTCCTCTAAGCTTCACTTGTTGACATAGGAAGACTCTTATTGTTACATGACCAAAGTTGGAGGTCCAGTAAAATTTCCTAATCTGATGAAACATAAATAGAACCAGAAAAAAATATAATTTTATGGGGGGAGGGGATGGGGGGGGGAAGGAAACAGATGATGTGTCTCAAAAAGTTTGTTCCCTGATCTTTTATGAGGTTGTAACTTATATAATTCATATCTGTGCTACAATAAAATGAAGCTGGATTTCTTTGCAGGCACAGATCTTCTTAAAAAAAAAAGTAATTTTTTAAATCCAGTAGGAAATAGAGGCCACACATAAAATTACACCAGGTTTAGAAGACAAACAAATAAAACACAGATTATGCTATTATAGTGTTTTAAATGTGTATCTATCATGTGTTGTCACTTCCCTTTCTGAAAGCACATTGTTTCAGGTATTTTAATAGAAATAGACTTTTGCATAGAATAACAAACTGTCTAAGCAAAGTTACCATCAAAATATCTGCATAATGAGGCAACACAGTACTCAGAATAATGATAATAGAAAAAATCTAAACTAGAAGGAAAAAGAAAATTTTGGAAAGGATCCAAGCTTTATATTTTAGGCTTCAGACATCTTTTTACTGGTGAACAAGGTCAGGGGGAAGTTCAGCTGGTAGTAATCATTAGTCTCTGATTCATCTTGCTAAAATTTAGGTGTCTGGGTATCTAAAAGTTAGGTGTTTAGTCATGACTAATTATCAATGTTCCTTCTTCAGTCAATTAAATGAGATAGGCAACTCTAGGAGGTGATTCAGTCTACCAATTGCAGGGGCACTTATCTTGGGATGCACTGAATCTCTCTCCTGATGCCTATTTCTGTCCGTTGATTACACAGAGTCTAGGTGGTTAGCTTAGATTAGATACCTGACTTGCAGATAACTGAATTTAGATAACTAAATTTAAATGAGATGATTCTCTTGGTAAGTAATTACCCTTATTGTTGATACTGGGGATAATTTCCACTGATATCAGGACCTGATGTTTATCTGTACAACCTGTGTATACCACAGAGTTTTCCAAATGGTAATAATGCTTTCCAGAAATGGAAACCTGTGCCTAAATTTGTACTTGCCCCAATCACCCTTCCAGTGGCTGTGAATAGTAAAGTAATCTGTGGCTCCCATCTTATCCTATAGTATACCAGTGAAATGAGCAATTCCCACAATCCACCCAAGGAACAGATGTATTTCAGTGAGGAAGGAATTCACTTATTTACACATCTGTGAAATCAGCATTACTTAAGTTCTGCCCACTGTAAAAATTCAGGTATTATTCTGCTGGATCATTACAAAATCAATTTTACTAATAAACTTCTCTATTATTTCAAATAAAATAATGCAAATGTAACTTTGACACCTGATGGCTCTGCCTACACTTTCAAAGAAATGACTGTTTACCGTGCTCTGTTTGGCTTAATAGAATAATTTCGCTAATTCTGTATGTAAAAGTAAAACAGACCTGAGTTCAGATCTATGGATGGATCACTTACCACATTACTTCTTGTATTCTGTGCAATGGAGGAGCCTCCACAAAGAGGAAGTCTCTTTCTCTCCATCCCCAGTTTTACAACACAGAAGCCTCCATAATCTGAAGCCTGTCACTTCTGAAAAGTGCTCCCAGGCACATAACCTCTTGTTTTTAGCTTTTAAAGTTATCTGTTGAACACTATGAGAAATGAAAACTCGGTACCTTATATATTGTTCTGATTGCATGAGAAGTTATTTTGTCCTTCTCAGTCATTCCAGAATGGAGGCCTTAGGGTTTCATATTTACTGTCATGAATTGCCTGGTGAAGGGTAGCCAAGAAGTCTCTGGATTAAGTGGGGCAAATTTTCAAAAAATTTTCTAAACTCGCATCTAGTTTCCTCAGACTAGAGCTGTCCCCAGTGAGGCATCTATCTTCAAAATGACTTTCAATCTGGAGTTGTCTCCTGAAGTTAGACATCTTAATGTCTATTGGATAACTGGATGGATTTCTCTATGGATGCAAGGCAAGTTGTGAAGAAAGAGGCAATGAAATTAACTAGAAACAAAGACGTATGTTCTCTATCTTTCAGGCTGTATACTCCCTATGCACAGGCCCTTTGGCTAGGTGAAGATTTTTTATGCCTTTTTAGAGATCTACTTGAAAACAATTGGTTTTAGTAGTAGCTCCTAAGAAATTATATGTTAAGATCTTAGGCCCATTTTTTTCCTAAGTATTGTTTAGATAACAATTCTGTAATAGATGTTACTTTGGTCTCAGATGAATAATAAAGAACTTAGTAGCTTATGTATGGTTCTAGTCTTGGATATGATTCTTACAGAGCATTGTTAAATATTCTGTTGAGAGTTTGGGTGTGTAAGCAAACATCTTTCACTCATGATGAGATTAAGTTACATAGAATTAAACAACATATTAATGCAAATTCTTTGGGGCAAGGATCATCTTTCTGTTCTGACTTTAATGGCTTAGAGCAATAAACTTGTGGCTCTTAGCAACTGTTGAAACACAAAAGATAAATATGAGTGCTTAGAGCTTGACCTACTCTATGCTAATTGTTTATCTGGGTGACTCCTGTGTACTTCACTGTAACTGCAAGCCACCTTTTCATCTAGGTACATATCGCAGAATTTACCTATAGAAACAGAAACTAACACTTCTTTTTGTTTCCTGTGAACTGCAAACAAACAAACAAACAAACAAACAAAAAAACCCACAAACAAAACAAAACAAAAAACCATATTCAACCTACAGGGCTATTATTCTGGCCTTTCTTTGATTGCTAACTTCACTTAATTTAAAATTAAAGAAAGAATAAATGCATATTAAATTAATAGCACCTATTCAAGAGGCTTGCATATTACAGATAACAAAGTAATGTTCACAGAATAGATATACAGAATAGGATGGAATTTCCCCTACTTGTTAGCACTGTCAGATGTTTGTATTCATCCTCATTTAATCATTACCATAATCTGTATATAAAAATGGCCATGACAATCTGTATCTCACTATACACACATACACATGTATATTAGTTGGACAGGAAACACAAGACCTGGATCTTTTCTCCCTTATCTAGGTATAATATACATAGGATCATTTGTCTAGAATGCGGGTAAGCCAAATGTCACTCTGTTTTTATGCAAGGGGTCTTCAAACTTCCGTCATCTTTTGTCCCATAGGCACAGCCTAATCACTAGTTAGCAGGTTATTTGAGAGCTGAAACAAAGTAATGTGTTTTTCTCTTGTGCAGAGCAGAGTTCATGCCATGGGGACCCTGTAATCATATGTGTCTACAGCCTGACTGTCATGTTATTCAAATAAAAGGAAAATGTCTAAAGTTTTTGTCCAGACACAAGTCTTGTTTCAGAAATTATAGCATAAGCTACTGAATCAGTAACTGCTGGTGTTAGAATGAGAATCCATTTCACCCTCTGTCTTCTGAGTGCTGTAACTATATCTCTGCAGAGAGCTGTTGAAGGCTTCTATGTTAAAATGCTTTAATTGACTTGCATAACTAGTACAAAGTCAGGCTAGTATCTTCTCTATGTTTCCTTCCCATGCATTTTTTTTTTGGTGTGCATTACTCCTGTACCAAGAAACAAAACCAAATAGCACAAGAAGAAAAACAAGTTCTACTGTATCTGCCTTATTTTACTAAACTATGTTGAATTTTCCATTGCCTTGTGAAGAAATGTTGCAGCTTGATCCCTGTAGTAAGTGGTCAATTTTTGTAGGTCTGTCCAAATGTATCACCTGTGTGGATATCATCTCCAGCACCAGCTTTTTCAGTAAAGAATTAAGCTCAGATAATGGATGAAAGTTATGGCATTGGCTGTGGCAAGGGAAAGAGCCTTCTATAATGTTTCATCTGAGCATGAATCTCTAGAAATGATTCACACATACTGACTCCACAGCACCACATTTTCTCCTTTATGACCCTTCTTACTCCAAACTGAGCTCATGGCTATTCACAGACCGGGCTAGCACAGGGCAAGCTGTGTCACAGTGTGGAAGAAAAACTGTGCACAGTCTTCAAAACTGGTGGACCCAGGGTGTAAACTTGTTGTCACTATGTGACAAACTTATTATGCAACCTGGTATACCTAGGCACTCAGATAGACCAAATTCCACTTTGAATTCAGATTGCCTTGATCTCTTTTGGAATTCCCAGGTCAAAAATGTGCATTAAAAATAACTTTCAGTCACTTGAAGAAATAACATTTTGAGATGTTATGTCATATATACTGGTGGAGGCTTTATAAAGATGAGACAAGGATTGGGTTGCCAGTTTTTTAACAGTAGATTTTGGACGGTGTTTCACAAAGGTAGATGGAGGTTCTGCACAGTTTTGTACTCCATAAGCTCCCCCTTGATTAAGCTCTTTTCATTTTCAAATTACTTAATTACCATTCCTCTTCTTTTCAAATCAAAATGTGCAACAGCTTATCTCAGTTATATGAGAAGGTTAGTAAAGAAGGCGATATCACCAGGAAATTAAAAAATAAAATAATGATAATGCCATTCGGCCTTGAGAAGAGAATGAAAATTGACTCTTACTAATGTTATGTATTAATTACACTCACCCTTATTTAATGTCCCCATTATGCTATACAGCACAGTGCTCAGTAATCCTAGCATAAATGAGTCTTGTCCACTGAAAACTTCATTTATACATTATGTGATATTTCTCTTTCTTGAAAAGATTTTCTCTTTTTCAAACAACACAAAAAATCATGTCTATAGGACATTCTGCATCAAATTTTAGGCAGATCCATCTAGAAAATGCATATTCCGGAGTAGGAAACCAAAAGGATACTAAAGGAAGATTGACTTAAATTTCACTGATTCATTATTCTTTTCTAGATTTTTCAGAATCAAATTGAGAAAGGAGAATTTTTCAATGGCCATTGAAAGTTTCTCAAAAATCTTGTGACGTTTTTTTTTTTTAACATCTGAGTACATTATTTTCAGTGAAAAAGAAGCCAGTTATGTCAAAATGTTTAGTGGTGCTACCTACAGTTTTTCTATATTGTTTATTCGGTTAAAAAAAAAGAAACATGCCTACTGTTTACATTTCAATATTTTCTGTGGAAGTGTTGTTTTCAAATAACCTTTTTGTTCCATACAGAGTTTCTGCAAATGCATTAAAGACATATAAAAACCTTATCATGCTTGAAATGAATCAAAGTTGTATCGTATCAGCATGAGTGGAAAGCTTTGTTAATTTCCAGATGATTCTATAAAACATTTTAACATTTCGAGGTCCTGAAGGAGCTGACTTATGTGGTTGCCAAGCCACTCTCCATTATACTGGAAAAGTGGATGTCAGGTGAAGGGACAGGAAAAAGGGAAACATTACTCTCACTTTTAAGAAAAGGACAAAGGAAAACCTGGGGAACTACAGGCTGGTGATCCTTATGTCTGTTCCTGGGATGAACATGGAAAAGATTCTTCTGGAAGAAATATTAAGGAACATGTGAGTGGAAGTGATCTGAGACAGCCAGTAGAGCTTGAGTAAGGCAAGATCATGTCTGACAAATCTGATGGCCTTATATGATGAAGTGATGTTTTTTGTTGAGAAAGGAAGGGAACTAATATAATCTGCTTGCACTTGTGCAAGGCCTTTGACATGGTCCCACACCATATATTTATCTCTAAATTAAAAATGCATGGATTTGAAGGCAGACCTCTTCAGTGAATAAAGAATTATTTGGATGATTGCAGCCAGAAGGTTGTGGTCAATGGCTCCATGTCCAGGTAAAGGCTGAGGACAAGTGATAACCCTAGGGGTCAGTCATGGGATTGGTACTCCTCTACATCTTTATCAATGACCTGGACAGAGGAATCAAGTGCACCCTCAGCATGTTTGCAGATGACACCAAGTTGAGTGGTGCAGTTGATATAATAGAAGAAAGAGATGCCATCTAAAAGAACATGGAAAAGCTTGGGAAGTAAGACCATGCGAAATGAAGGTGCAGTGCAAAGGTGTTGCATTTGAGCTGGGGCAATCCCAGTTACATGTACAGACTGGGAGAAGAACTCACTGACAGCAGCCCTGAGGAGAAGGATTTGGGGGTTCTGGTGGATAAAAAGCTGGCATAAGCCACCATTGTGCACTTGTAGCCTGGAAAGCCAACGGTACCTCTGGCTGCATCAGAAGATGGGTGACCAGCAGGTCAGGGAAGTGATTGTCCTCTTCTGCTCTCTCTTTGTGAGACTCCATCTGGAGTACAAGCTTTCAGGTCTGGAGTCCCCAACAGAAGAAAGATGTGGAGCTGTTGGAATGGGTCCAGAGGAGGGCCACAAGGATGATCAGAGGACTGGAGTACCAGTTCTCTGAAGAAAGGTTGAGGGAGCTGGGCTTGTTTAGCTTGGACTCTTGAGAGACCTTGTTGAGGCCTTCTAGTACTTGAGGGAAGCTTATAAATAAGGACTATCTTTAAAAATATGAGTACTCAACATGGATTCACCAAGGAGAAATCATGCTTGAGCAACCTGATAGCCTTCTGTGATGTTATCACTGACTGGGTAGATGGGGATAGAGCAGTGAGTGTTGTGTACCATGACTTCAACAAACTGTTTAATACAGTCTCTCACAACATATCTGCTATGAATCATAGAAAATGAATGGATAGTGAGGTGGTCTGAGAACTGGCTGACTGGTAGAGCTCAGAGGGTTGTCATCATTGATTCAGAGTCTGATTGGAGGCCTGTAACTAGTGGCATTTCTCAGAGGTCTGTGCTGGGTCTGATCTTGATCAACATCTTCATCAACAACCTAGATGAAGGGATTGAGTCAACAAGTTTGCTGGCAATACAAAGCTGGGAGGAGTGACTGACACACCTGAAGGATGTGCAACCATTCAACAAAACCTGGACAGACTAGAGAATTGGGCAGAAAGGAACCAGATGAGATTTGAAAAGTGTCTTGCACAAGGGAAGGAATAATCACATGCATCTGTACAGGTTAGAGGATAACATGCAGAAGAGGAGCTCTGCAGAGAAGAACCTTGGGGTTTTGGTGGACAACTGGTTGGCCATGAACAAGCAGTATTCTCCTGTGGCCAAGAAGGCCAATGGAGCACATTAAAAACAGCATGGATAGCAGGTCAAGCAAGGTGATCTTCCCCTTTTACTATGCCTTGATGAGGTCACATTTAGACTACTGTGTCTAGTTCTGGGCTTCCCAGTTGAAAAAAGATAGGGATCTTCTAGAAGGAGTCCAGCAGAAGGCCACAGAGATGAAAATGGTCCTGGAGCATCTCCTGTATGAGGAAAGGCAGAGTAACCTGGGTCTGTTCAACCTGAGGAAAACAAGACTAAGAAGGGCTCTGATAAATGCCTGTAAATATCTAAAGGTGCAGAGTGGGAGATAGATCAGGCTTTTCTCAGTATGTAGCAATAGGACAAGGAGTAACAACCTAAAACTTGAACACAGAAAATTCTATGCACTAACATGCAGAAAAGCGTATTTACAAAACGGGTGACTGCACTGGAATGGGTTGCCCAGAGAAACTGTGGAATCTCCTTCTATGGAGGTGCTCAAGATCCGTCTGGATGTCTATCTGTGTGACCTATTATAGGTAAATGCTTTAGTGGTTGAATTCCATGATCTCTTGAGGTCCAACTCTTCCAACTCCTGTGATTCTGTGATAAATGGAAAAGAGGCAGACACTTTACACAGTCTGATAGCATAGTACAAGGAGGAATGGCTTTAAACTAAAATAAGGGAAATTTAGGTAAGCTATTTGTGAGAAATTCTTTACTCAGAGGGTGCAGAGACACCAGAACAGGTTGCCCAGAGAAGCTGTGGATGCTCCATCCCTGGAGGTTTTCAAGGCCAGGTTGTATGGAGTGCTGGGCAGTATGATTTGGTGGGTGACAACACTTCCTGTGGGAGGGTTTTGGAACTGGATGATCTTTAAGAAACCTATTAATCTAAGCCATTCTATGATACTATGATAATAGTTAAATATTTGCTCGTGAATGGATGATTCAAAAACTGAATAGTTATAGACTAGTTAGTGAGTTTGATTTTCATTTGCAAGTCATTAAAGTTCATAAAAGATATATTTTCCATTTTTTTCCAGTCTCTAGGATGTTTCCCTAACTACTAATTTCCTCAAAGACACAAATTTTCCACACATATTATGCACAGTTACATTGAAAGAGTAGTAAAGATCAGAATCTGTCCCTTTCCTACCATGAACATCACTTATCAATGTTTGTCTTCTGAGCAGTCTGCATTTGGTGTACATATTGAAAACTTATAAGTCCAGTGAAAATCTATATCCTGTTCAGGCTTGTCTTAAAAATCAATAAAGTTGGCAAAGTTTGTCTGTGACTGCCTAATACTGTAATTACAATGTCACAATGGATGTAATTGCTCTATAAAACTTCCACATACCTGGGTCTACATAATGATTGAGAATAAGATTGACAATGCATACTTTGTATGTTATTTGTTTATTTTTTGGGGGGACAGCAAGACTCCATTTAGGGTGCGTTGTGGCAGGAGAACATGGTATTTTTTCTTCCTGGAATGAGAGAGCAAACAGTTCTCTTTTTCAGTTCTGGAGTTTACAAGTGTGCCAACATCTTATCCATATCACTTAGCATTCTTCTCAGCTATCATCATGCCTATAAAATAAACTAGGCTGCTCATACCAAAGTTCACACAAAGTAAAAAAAAAAAAGTAAAAAAAAAAAAATTACTGTCTCCTCTTGATTTATGAGCTTGCTTTGCAGAGGTCTGAGCTTAGCGATGGGTAACCTGGCTCCTTTTGAGTAGTTTCACTTCTCTTCTCAGCCGTGATCCTATGATGTTAACAGTATTTTTCAAGGAGATTCTGGGCCACAAAGTCCAAGGATTGGTGATTAGGATAGAGTCACTTCTAAGAGGTTAAGTGATTGATGAACGTCTAAAGGCTCAGGGATTCAGACCTCCAAGTTTCAAGACAAGTCTATGGGGCCCAATGGGAGTCACCCCAGGATAGTAAAAGAGCCAGCTTACGCTATTGCGAGACCTTTCCTGATTATTTTTCAATGATTTGGTAAATGTGGAAAGTTCTGAGCCAACTGGAAGCTGGGAAATGTGAATTCTTTTTTCAAGAAGCATGAGAAAGACTGCTCTAGTAATTACAGACCTGTAAGTCTCATTTCAGCTCATTGTAAAATTATGGAGATTATTGTGGGGGTTATTGGAGAACTTCTGAAAGAAAATTCATTCAAGGGGAAGGTCCTGTTTAAAGAAGCTAATCTTTTATGACAAGGTTATCCACATAGCTGACCAAGGGGAGCCCTGTAGTGTGCCACAGATTCCTCATGAGGGAAGAGGAGGGGCAGGCGCAGATCTCTCTGATGACAGTGACAGGATCTCATGAAAGGCATGTACCTGCATCAGGGAAGGGACAGATGGGTGTTAGGGAAAGGCCCTGCACCAGAAGGTGGTGGGTATGGGATAGGCTTGCCAGGGTAGTGGTCATTGCCCCAAGATGCCGGAGCTCAAGGAACATTTGAACACTCAGTGTTTGGATTTTCTTGGTCCTGTGTGGAGCCGGGAGCTGAACTCGATGATCCCTGTGGTCATTTCTAGCTTGGAATATTCTATGATTTTCTGAATGTTTTGAAATTTCAGAGCTGACCTCAGCACCTTGTCAGAACTACCCTTTGTGGGGAATTGCTATTTTTTAAAGTATCTTTCTATTTCTAGCTGCAAGAAGAAAGCAGGAGGCTTTTCAACAAGTTGCTGAAAACTTGGGTTTAGGTATGCAAAAACTGTTCTCCAAATGTGCTTCAAACACTTCCCATATTATTTTATTATTATTATTATTATTTTTTGTGGAGAGATTTATTTCTTGCTAAAGATAAATAAAAGATGGACTTCTCTTGAAAAGTATGGAAATCTTCTTTGAAAGTAAATATGGCTCAAAAACACACAACAAGAAGCAAAGTTTCTGTATGACCTTTGATCAATCTGATCAGTCACAGTCAAAGCTGCGTCTCTGATGATGCACAGAAATCAATTCTTCTGACTCAAGAATTCTTGAATTTCCTCATGATATAGATAATATTTTCTTACAGGGAGAATCTCACAAATACTTTCAATATCTAAAAGTCAGTCTTGTACTTGTTTTAATCATTTCAGGTTCTCAGAGTGGAAAGGAAGAGGCACTTGTAGAAGGGAAATTATCTGTCCCATCTCAGATGCCTATTTTTCAAAGAGCTGAATCACTTTCTTATTACTTGTTTCTCCTTCTGTTGAGATTAGAGGAACCTCAAAGTGAACAACTCAGACTTAGCTGCCTAATGTTTGCATGTCTATGCCTGCACACCTCTTTAGAATCTCATAGTTTAATTATATTTACAAGAGTAGAATTTAGAGAATGGTGATTCTGTGTGTTTGTGTATTGTATTTTCTCATGACCTGATCATGAGGAATAAGTAAAAAAGGATTAGCTAACCAGTCATACTACCAGCAACTTGGAGTTCCTGAACAACTTCATACTAATTGTATTTTGTTCATTCATTTCAAATCATGAAAAGTTAATGACTGTGCCAGAATGAGCCAAGGTAATACACCAAATTCTGGTGTAGAATAGAATTAGAACATGAATTAATCTGATTTATACAAAGTACAAGGGCTTCTCCAAAAGCAGTGCCTTCTGTTTTACTACGCTGTCCCACGACATCAGAGGCAGATGGTGGTATGGCGGTAGAGGCTGAACCTGTTAAATTTTCTTGCCATGTAACAGATGGCAGCAGAGACAAAATGGTGTCTAACATGCAAGTGAATAAGAAAAGATGAGTCACTGAATTCCTTCATGTGGAAAAAGTTTATATCAATCGATGCTTGCTGAATGTTTATGGAGATAGAACAGTGGATGTCAGCACAGTGAGGTGGCGAGTTGTGCATTTCAATAGTGGTGACAATGACAGTGGGTCACCTCTGCTGGTACAGGATTTTTTAAGCAGGTATGCAGGCTTTGGTTCATTGCTGATGAAAATATATAGTTAATTGCAGTGAGCGTGTTGAAAAATAGTGTTATATAGATGATAATTTTCTCTAGCTGATAGTGTTATTGTGTTCTTTCTATCTGTTGTAATTTACATGGAAATAAATAGGAGGCATTACTTTCAGTGTGTCATACGCAATTCAAAAGCTTCTAAAGGAAACCTGTCCAGTCTCATAGACTCAGTGTACCTACTTGACACTTGTGTAGAAGTGATTTTCTTCCCTTGACAAGAGACAGTTTTCATCCTGATTTGTAGCCTGGTAATGAGCTCTGTTTGGTGCTTGGTTGCAAGACTGGGTGTAACAACACAGTAGGATGGTGCAGTGGGAATATCATCATTAGAAAGGACACTCCCCAGGTGCAACATGATGAATATCATTTTCTCCTGTACCACAGGACCAGGTGCACCACGTGGCTGCTTAGCACAAGGTCAGACAAGCCTCTGTAATGTGATGTGTTTTGATAGCTATGTACTTCTGTCATGTAGCTTGACATGCAGGTTCTTGCAAAGCAGTTGAGGAAGAAGAGAGGAAAAGGATAAGTAAACTGGTCTTCTTTGTAAAGAAGGTAAGGATAGGTAGACATTTTCGACTGCCTAAAGGAGGATTATGGAAAGATGGAGCCAGACCCTTGTCAGCAGAGCAGAAAAAAAAAAAAAAGATGACATAATTGTCATGTTGAAAGAAGAGTAATTTCAATGTAAGGACTGAAATCTTCATCATAGAAGCAGTTAAACACTGGAACAGTTAGACTGTGAGATCCCCATTATTTGAGATTTTCAGGAAATGGATAACAGAGAAACTTTGGAAACAGGACTGAACTAGAGATCTCCTAAGGTTGCTTCCTGTTTGACTGATGATGAGATTCTCTGATATGGGGTTGAGAAGTGTAACAGATATGATGGCATCCATTTCATGTAACATCTTGTTCCTAGAGCTCTAACTTGGGAAAAAAACAACAACAACACAAACCCAGCAATGTCCAGAACTGACAGAGAAAGGAAGAATATATGGGCAGATCCAAGTGATATGAGAGAAAAGTCTCTGCAGGAATGTCACATCTCTTACTGCAGGACTGAAAACTGACTGAGTCATGTTACTCTTCTATATCTATCTCGTAACAAACTATGCTGAAAGATTTACAGACGTGACCTTTCAGGACTGATTTCATAGGAATATGAGGACTTGCAAGCCTTCGCTGTGCCCACAGCAATGTGTGAAACCTTTAGCAAATTTCAACTCTTTGGATATGTATCTGAATAGATAGAGAACTAAAAAATGCACCTGAGGAATTCTGCAAATGAGAATCCACTTCTTCTGTGTATCTGTGTATCTGTCTTTCACAAGCTGGTACACTTCCTTTATTATGAATATGCTCATAGCACTTAATGCATTTCACTTGATTCTCTTCCCTGGTGGGATTCCAGATATATATAAAGGAAAGTGTGAGTTAATTACTATGTTAAAAATTGCAGAGAAGATAAAATGTATTCTCTATCAATCAGTTATACTAACTAGCCAGAGTGTACATATTTTCATATCTGAACCAGTGTCAGTGAAGTGTTTCAGCTTGAGATTTATCGATATTGCAAAGTGGCTGTATCAAAATTCACTTTGCTTAACATTTCTGCTTCATTTTCGTTCTGAGACCTTTGCTAATTTCTTCATGCTAACTATTTAGAAACAGAGGTAACATTAATGTATGCAATTATAAAGACTTTACTAATACTGTAACTTCAATGACAATAACTTTTTGATAAGGAGAGTTGTAACTGATTGGTCATTGTCTGATGTTGATTATATGAAATTATAGACAAACAACTGAGAACTTAAACTCTATGATCAAACTAATGTTGCCGTTAAGAAGAAATTTAAGAATGAGATATAATTTAAATTCTGCAACAGAAAGGTCTAAAATAATTCAGAATTTTTTTTTTTTGGAATTAAGAGAAATGAGCTCAGATGAGGTTCTGACCTCTACACTACATCCAACAATCTTTCTGAGGGTGAATGTAAAGTCTTTTTTTAAAGTGTGAGTAATCAATCATTTTTGCACTTTATCATGAAAAGTAGAGTCTCAGATATTTACACTTTAAAGTCAAGACTAAACATCATCATGAAAAATGCTCTCCAAACTCAGGACAATTCAGGAGTCTCAAGTAAACCTACCACCGTTGAAATTCCATAGTTAGAACCAGGCAGGAATTCAGATGAAGTGATGATAATAGTCCTCGTGGATGTTAATGTCTTCAGGTCAAAACCTCACCCCAGCTTTGCTTCTTACTACTCTTTAGTCCCACTTTTGCCATTAGGGATTATTTGAATTATCAGTTCATCTATGTCCATGGAGTAGAGATTTCCTTTTTACAACCATGGTAGAAAACAGACATGTAAAGGCTATTTTTTTTTTATTTTTGCAAGAAGGTGTATGACTGGGGAGATAGAAAGGGACAGTCCAGGCGTGAGGGGAAGTTCAGAGTTTCAGTAAGAGCAATCTGAAGAACTCTGAACTGCTCAAGCATAGCTTTTCCAGGAATATAAGTGCAGCCATGGGGAGGGTGGGGCATCTGCTAGTGGAGTAAAATATTTCCCATGTTTTTGCTGGCATTTGGCCCTTGACAGCTTTCCTGCATTATCTGAGTCACAACAGTTCAGACTCCAACCAGAACGATTCCAGTCAGTTCTGTCCAGATTGACCAAATGTCAATGATTTCCTCATTTTTATGTGTGTTTGTTTTGGTAACCTCTATGCATGGAGGAAGTCTGGATCTGATAGACTTCCTGTTTCATTTCCTACCTGTGTTTAATGAGTGATCATCTTTCCTTGTTCTCAAGAAGTGAGTCTCCATGTTGTTTCCCTTTTGAAATGATTTTTGCCATCCTTTTGAATTCCCAGTGGAGACACTAAACTGTGAGGGAAATAGAATTTTATGGTAAGCATGAATTTTGGCTATGTTTGAAATCAGTCAGCGGCAAAAAAACAAAAAAAACAAACAAAAGAAAGTATGAAAATGTAACCATGGAAAAGGTCAAGTAAGTTAGTGTTGTATACTACTTTAAATCCACCCTTGTATAAGTAGAATACATTCTTATAACACTCATCTTTCCCTTGCTCATTTCCTTTGCATTTTATCCTTGTGTTAACTAACAGAACAGGAAAATAATTACAAATCAGATGAGATTTGTATTGTTTTTATATGTGGAGAAGTATTTGGAAATTGTTTCATGTTAGGAGTCAAAGTTATGATGGGGTGATGTTTTTGGTTCAGGCCCAATTTCAGTTAAATTCCTTTGTAGTCCTTAGACACTCTCTTTAAAAGGGCTGGAACAATCTAAGCCCCTTTTTTTCTCTTTTAAACAGTACTTTGAAACTTCAAAATAACTTGAATTTTAAATAGCAAAAAAAAAAAAAAAGAAAGAAAAAAAAGGACATCTGTAATATATTTATGAGTGTAATATTCAAATAATGGGAAAACCATCTGTGCATTTGTAGTGGATGGATCCAACTTCATCGCCACTTCAGTGTAAATCTGTTGATTTTAGAAGACATCATTTTAACACTGCTACATATGTGTTGAAATTCAGGATCTCTGCACTTAGAAATATTTGCACTAGAAAAAATATTCAGTGTGTATTGAACAATTAGTTTTTTGTGGAGCTCACTTTGTTTTTATGTAATAGAATCACTGTTCTCTTATGCAAGCTTTTAATATAAAATTGCTTCTAAATGTTAGTATGATGTAACATTTTGAATGCTAAATTTTTATTTGTGGTCTCTAGTGAAAATAATAAATTAAATAATACTTAAAATATATATTTTAGCAAGCATTGTGAAGAAAAACAGAGGATCCCTACGCAAAGACATATTGCAATACTCTTTAAATATTTCTTCCAGTATATCTTTTCTTAAGAAAAAGATCACATTTCAGGCACTGTACAAAATCAAGTAATTAATAATAGTAATCTAAAATAATCCTGAAAGAAACTAAAAAAATAAAAATGCTTTAGAGTTTACCGAGATGCTTTTTAGCTTATCCATGTTCTTCTATATGTATTCATTCATGCTGCATGAATTCAGAGGAACTATTTCATACTTAGATTTGGAATAGCCATTGATTTCTTTCTGGCATGCCTATGAAATTCCTTTTCTCACACAGGGAATCATATATTCACATTTAGTTAAGAACAGGCCCTAATTCAGAGCCATTCTTTCCTCAGGTAAGATTTTAGTATCAGAAATGTGCCAGATGTTTTTTATTTTCTTCTTAAAAATATATATTTTGTTGGAAATTCTGCACAGAATTATTATTCTTTAGAGCTGCTTGAAAGACTGTTGAGGAACCATTTTTTATAATATTTTCTGTAGTATGATATGTCTTTTTTGACTTGCTAGACTCTTATTTCAGCGGGTAACTTTTTCGTTTTGTCAGTTATACTCTTGGACGCCACAAACCTTGCCCTTGTGATGCTTCCTTCTAGATTTCCACCTGACCATTTAAGATTTTGTCCAACAACTGCAGAAGACTATGGAAAAGTTCCCACTTAGCCCAGTGGGCTATGGAACAGCTCTATAACAGATCTCAGATCAGAATTCGAAGAAATTTTGTGTTAGCGTGGATGTTCCGTCTTTTCTGAGAATGAAGCAAACGGAAACCCTACATCTAGATATTTATTTATTTTTGTCTCTCTTGTTGATTTTGTTAGTTGTTGAGTCAGTGTTTCCATTTCTGCAGTTTCCCTATACTTAATTAAATTCGGTCAAATTCAGCAAACATTTTTGAAGCTGTTTTTTTCTTACATTCCTTGTTCATAGCATATTGGTACTATTGGCATTTTAACAGAATACTAAAATATGAGCATAATTTACTAGAGGCTTTGACCTAGGCAAGTAAGATGACAATAATTTTTGGAGAATAATTTACTTACTTGAAATTTATAGCATCACACTTGCTTTGTTACAGTTTCCTCTCCAGTTCCACTATCATCCTGATGTTATTCTTTTTTGGTTTAAAACTCTTCAGTTCACCAGTGTGATAATTTGACTGATACTGCAGATGTTAAAAGAAAACTTTACTGTATTCTTATATAAAGTACAGACAATAATCTTTATGAGTTATATAGTGGAGAAGGAATTACTTGTTTGCTCTCGCTATTTAAATACAGTACTCTTTGCATTATAGTAGTATTCAGAGGCTCCAGTCCCATCCAGATAAAAGTTTTCTAAAGCAGTTCATAAGAGACCATTGAGAATTGCAGCCCAGTTCCTTAAAGTGCTGGTTCTGAGCTCTGCCTGTGGCTCCCAGGAGAAAGATTCACTCCATATCAGAACTCATAAAGTGAGACAACACTGTCTTGAAAGGAAACCTCAGAAAAGCTAGAATATCAGTACAAATGTCTAGATGTCTTCACTTTTTTTCAGAAAGAACTGTAATTAAAGAAATGTATGTATGTATTTGCAGCTAAATTGGTATGTGCTGATTTTCTCTTATTAAGATTTCAGTACTTTTTCTGGCATCCTTTCTGATTCTGCTGTATTGATTTTAGCTGGTTCTTTATGCATTTACTTTTCCATTATTGCTTTTCAGAGAAGGAAGCTGGTAGGGTACAAATGTGAAAACATTCTGTAAATGAATCTGTAAACAAATTGCAGTTTCTTTAGAAACACTAAATGAATAATCTAGAAAGACATAAGAGAGTAACTATTTTCATAACCTGTAGTTTTCATAAACTCATAAATGTTTCAGTCAGCAGACAAAGAATTCATGACTAAAACTGCAACATTTTACTGAATCATCTTGCTTCTTTTTTCCCCCCTCTCTTAATTAAAAGAATAAAAGCTTGTGATTATTATTATCCTCTAAAAGGACCCCTTCCCCTCCTGTTCTTTTTTTTTCTTCCTCAGCATTACCTCTTGCTTCTGTTTTCCTGCATGTTTTCCAGTCTATCAGTATGCTTTCCACAAAAGTATACTGCAAGTGGCAAAATGCATTAAATCTATTATTTCACTCAATGACTTAAATTCCAAAACACTAAAGATTTTCATGTCCTTTGGCTTATGCAAAGCTTGGTCTATATCAGAATACAGTGAAGACAAGCTAATAGCATTGTGTTTACCTACCTCTATATGTCCGATTAATCACCCCAAGAGCCCAAAAGATAACCAACTATAAACATTACTAAAAGCTACTGGTTGGCACCATTTGTTTTGGTTGAGGGGCACCAAAGGGAATGGAGATTTGCTTTTGTTGTTTGTTAAAACATATACCAGAATTAGTTCAACTTCTTCCAATCACTGATGATTTATGAGGCTATATTAAATAACTTGTTATAAAGGTGAGCTTTTCTCTTTTCACATGCAGCTCTTCAGTATCATGAGAGTAAGTGGTTAAAATGTGTTTTAAGCTACAATTTTATCCACATATTTTTGGAATATTACTGGATGTGTCTGGAATATAAAAATATTGGAGCTGACAGTTTTATATGTAAATAGAAACATACTATTTCATATGTATACTCCATACTCCATCATGCAGAAATCTTCTTTCCTATTGATTTTAAGATCTGTGCTGTGTGCAGCTTCACAGAACTCTCAGTGTTGCCTTATGTCCTCTGATCATGGGAGAGGGGAAATGTCTGCATGTTCAAGCCTGATGAAGACAATGGAATGTCCTGTGTGAATAAAAGGGATTGAGGGTTGTAGCTTTAGGAGCTACAAAAACATGTCAGGCTCTGCTCTGCTTAGTCCAACAGCTTGTTTGTTGAAGCTGAAACCTTTCTAAAGTGAATTAGTGTCCTGTGTTTGTGAGGGCTATGTGACTGCTAACATGCCTCAGTCCTTTGGTTGCATTAATGGACACTCCGTACTTCATCAGTAATGGGTTTTGGGGAACCCTAGGACTTTAATTCAGTTGTTTCTATAATGAAAGTGAGGTCATGAATCCAGTGAAAGGAAAAACAAAGTCACCACAAGGAAGTCTTATGTTCCATCCAGTATTACTTGATTTTTTATTCCTTTCAAAAACACATGAAAGAACTTTCTTTCCTCTCCCAATAGACTTGACCAGGTAAAGCATTCTTTCTGTCATCAGTGGGCTGGAAACTTTGGGAAGTTATTCACTAATGAATTACAGACTGTGCAGCATCTATATATGAGTCCCTTGAAAGCTAATTATATATATACATAGGCATACACATACTCACAAACACTGTTTCTCTATATGTTCAAGAAATCTGGACTTATAAAAAGCACTCACACAGGCAGTGTTTGAAAACATCAAGTGGAAGTTCCATTTTGGTCCTGGCCAGGATTTAGCCACCTGTATGTGCATAAGCAGAGACCACCTATGAAGCTCACACAGTGAGCTTTATAGTGGCAATCACCCATATTTTTTAATGAAGTCATGATATGTGGCATTTTTACTGGAAACAAGTGTATTTATTCTACCTTTAATCAAGTGACTATCCCATATTCCTCCAAAGAATGCATCTGAAAACCAGAATGCTTTTTATAAAACTCAAATAAATGACTTCTAAGAAAAAAAGAGACCAGGGAGCAGATCATCCTGCATGGCTGGGCATACTCCTTGGCCTCTCATCTGATACTGGTGATAAATTTATTGATAAAATCAGGAGGGACTTTCACGGGGAAATTTTCTTTTAAAGCAGCTGTGTAAGACTCAAACCTCCTTACATTGCAGATCTGCTGATCCCTGTTGTCTAACTGTGGTTACATGTGCTGACTCCAGTTTCAAAAATAATTTCTTAATCACTTTTGGCTCATCTTGGTTTTTCACATTGCAAAGCCAGTGCAGCTGTGGAAGGTTAGATCGGATTCCATGCTCCCTCACACCTCATCAACATCAATGCTAATTAAGTTCTAGATTTGGGGCCAAGCTATGTCCTGAAACACAAACAGCCTCCAGACTGAGGCAAGGGCTTCTGTCCTTGTGTAGTGCCTGGCATGATGTGAATTATGGAACCGACAATCACAGCACGGCTGCGATGAAACCTTAAAGATAATCTAATTCCAAACCTCTTCCATGGGAAAGGTTGCTGTCTGAAGTTTCTACTGCAACAGGATTAATAAATACCAATATCACACGAATTATGTTAGTTCCTTCATGCACAACTGTATGGTTTAGGTCAGCAGGTCAACCATGTGCACAATGCTCTGCAGACTTCGTCTCCCAAATGCGTAAGTAGGAGAAGAAGGTGGAGCTCATGGTGATTTCTCCCATTCTTGCATAAAGAAAAGCAGAGAGGACGCCAGGGAGTGGCTCACGTTCATGTGCCACCCTGGGAGCAAGGAATCACTGCCAGGTCTCACAGAACACTTTGTGACTGCTAAGCCTCATTGCTAACAAGCTAATTTTTCCCGTCAGTGTACTCTGTTGCAGTTTGCTTCTCCCACTTCTTCAGCAAAACAAATGAGCTGTTCCATTAAATGCTTCAGACCTGTGATGCCTTTCAGGGTTTTGTTTAGCCGAAGCAGTCAAGTTCTCCTCCCAGTACAAACCTGGCTCTTCCTCTCTGTCTGTCTTTCCCTGCAGTGTTACTTGAATCCCCAATTTGAAATGCCGTAATAGCATGGCATAACTATTTAGTTGAACACAATCACACAATTGTGTGACAAGACAAATGTAATGTAGAGCACAGGGGAAATGTGATCCTATACTCAGGGCATCCATTCTGCACCAGAACAGTTGAGAGCTATGTAGTTTTTGAAAGCCAGTCTCCTCTTGGCAATTAACTTCAATTAATGGTACACTGCACTAAGCAGAAAATAAAAACTATGCCATTAAGTCCTTCGATACAGGCTGAAAGGGTTCCATTTTGGCTCTGAACTGCTCTAAAGAGCCCATGTTCATATTACATAGTTATAACTTTACAGGCCTAAAAGAATATGAATCAACAGTCGTTTATGCTGTCCCCTGCATTTGACAAAGCTTATGCCTGGAGTTTTAATCCTGAAGTAGCAGGATATATGAGGTTATTTTGGAATGAAAATATCAACCTGTCCACAGATATTCTCTGTCATTTTAAATTCAAATATATACCATAGAGAGATTTATTTCATTAGTATATATTTCACATAAATATGTAGAAATAATAAAACCGCTTATTTTTTAAATAGTCTTTCCTATCAACTTCACAATGCAGTGAATGAACTTGAACTCAGGCCCTAAAACATGCCATTTTTTTCATATATATATACATGTGTGTATTTTCTTCATCTTTCAGACAGAATATTTGACTTTCAAAGATAGACATACTTTTAGTTTGGTTCACTTTTGTTAGTTTTTAATTAGACTTTCCATTATATCAAACAAATGTCAGCATTTTCCACTGGTATGTTTATAGCATTTCTAAATGTCCTCTTTAATGCACTGAGCACCCAAGTAATGCCAATGAGGCTTATTTGGCCTGATTATGGAGGTACATCTTGACTCTCAGAGATGTCTATTCCAGACCCTGCACCTTCCATTATTCCTGTCCTCAGTGGCACATAAGCTGGAATAGATTTTGGGCAGCAAATTTTTCCAGTCATAGCAGTAATAAATGTCTATGGGAAGGAAAGAGGACAAGATTTGAGCCTTTCTGAGGCATCACTAAGTCACAGAAACTTAATATACCTGTCTGAAAAAAAAAGTACAAGAAAAATGTGCCTGAGAGTGATTTGGAGGCTGGGGAGACACTACATTCTCTGTAAGTTATGGTTTAACATCCAGAGAGTACAGGATCATGACCACAGTCCAAATCAGTGATGCAGTTCCAGTTGCCACTCAGAAAAGCTTGTCTGAGACGTTCCAGGAAAATTACACCAATTTTGCTTGAGCTTTTTTCATGTAGGAACACAGTCCTTCAGATTCTCCCAGGGACCAGTGTGAAATTTTCATAACAGATTATTGTGACATACATATTTTTCAGTTTAATTACTAATAACCTTCTGAATCATCTATGCACTCTTTCCTTACTTCACTGTGACAAGAATTTGGCCTTTCCCTGCTTTTTACCAACATGTACAACTGGGACAATGATTTCTCCTTATGTTTCTCCTGTCTGTAGTGTACAACTAATTGTTTTTTGTAGTTCTGAGGAGAGATTAGTACATTTATTAACTTTTTGGTGCATTTACTAACATTCTCTAATTGTTACAAGATATTTGTGCAACAGTGAAATCTTGTATACTGTAGTACAACAAAACTTTCATTCTGTAATGGGATAGAGTTTAACAGCACTGTAATATTTCATGTCCCTGTAAAAGTTGAGACAAACTGTACTTCAGGTTCACCATCAACCACTAATATAAATTAATTTGACCCTAAATATGCATGCTGTTTAGAACTGTCTTCTGAAACACGTGATTTACAGACCCCAGAAGAGAAAGATTAGCTCAATGCACAAGATGCCAAACTGAGATTAAACCCACTAAGGTCTACAAAGCCTGCTGCAGAAATGATAACTATCTTTGTCAAAATCCCAAGCAAAAACATGTACGTCAAGTGAGATCGTCGATAAAATATGAATATCATGGTAAGACTAAGTTGTGGGTTAGTTTCAAAGAATTTTTTTTTCCTCTGAGATGCAAAAATTATCTAAAATCTTACAACCCATTTCTGAACACTGCATTTATACATTTTGATGACATGTGTAGTTTCCTTCTATGGCAACACATAACTACAAAAGACATTAAAAAGTATCTGTGAGTTTCTGTGGTTCACTGAGAGATTTGGGGTACTTATTTTTAATTCTAATTTGTCTGACATTTATTATATGCATGCCCACAAACCTGTAGCTTCTGGCTCTGGACAAATCATTATGAAAGATGTAAAACCTGGAGATGAGGCAGTTGATTTTCACAGAGACATCATCTGCCACAGCATAATTAAAAGAGTTTTGTCTAAACAATGAGTATGAGGCATTCCTGAGTCTCAGCAGTTTGATATGCTTCTCTGCAAATAAAAGTTCAAGGAAAAATGTCTTTAGAGTGTCAGGGTCTACACCGATTCCTCTCTAAGCTATGGTTTAAAGCTCAGAGATTACAGGACCATGACCAGAGTCCAACTGAGAGGAGGAGATCAGGATTACTGTGCTCTAGAGGTCTATCCTGAGTTTCAGTTGTCTTAGGGGTCCCTCATGTTAATTCCAGTCCCATTTTTTCCATGTTCCCTGCTGTAAATATCAATCTGGAATGTGACACAGTTTAAAATGAACACATCTTATAGGTTTATTTATCAGGCATTGCTTTTCAAAACCGAGTAGTACAGTATAAAATGCAGGAAAAAGTACGAGCATTTGCTTCATGGATGGTGCAACTGAAGTAATTGACCTGTAGTCTCTATTTATGAGAACAGGATATTCCTAATGTCAAACTGTGAAAAAGCAAATCATTGACAGTTAACTGATTTTACCCTGAGAATAGCATGGCTAGGGAATTAGCTCCGTAACTCCATCAAAGTGAAATTTATTTCGGACTCATTTAATTTTTGGTTCATAGACGCAATAGAAACTTTACAGTGTTATGGGATTAACTGTACCAAGATGTAATATTCTGTCCTGAGAAAGCCAATCCAGCTTTGACTTCAAGGTATTGTATCTTATTTGGTAAAAAGTATGGCATCAGGATGGTCCTGACAATGCAGAGGTCACCGTGTTCTGCTATTGAGTGCAAGGAAAAATAAGAGCACTAGAATGCATTCTGTGTGCTGAGAAAAGATGGAATAAGAGCCCCGAGCCTTTTCTAGATATGGTTAAATACATATCTGTGGAGTCCTGTTTTGGCACCAACAGAATAAACTCTTTCCAGCAGAACCACCCTCCTCATCCTAACCAGAGGTTTTCCAATGCAAGAGCTTCCTTCCCAATCCCCCTGCCTTTCCCTTAGTCCTTCAGTCATTCATTAGGATATTTCTCTTGGTGTCCTGGGTTTCCTGGTCACTCCAACTTGGTTTCCTCTGCATGTGGATAATCAGCAGCAGTAATTAATTAAATCATAGGGACACTTACATCTAAGTCTTTCTACGATTTGGATTTTTACCATTGCTTCAGGTTCCCACCTTGGGTCAGTGCATAGATCTTTACCAAATCTGCTTGAAGTTGTTTAACCATTACAAATACCAATTTTTGGTTCCATGACAAAACTTGGATTTCACTTAGATCAATCCACTTTTGAATAGTACAAGACTTTGCCTGAGTAAAACTCATCACAAGACTGTATAAGAAATCCAAGATTTATCTTATGTGACAGAACTTAAGGAAAGTTCCAGTTCAACTCTTTTGATGATTCACCTATGAACTGCACAAGTGTTAACACATCCTATTATTACAGTGCCCCCACTCCCACCTGCTTGTTTGCTTCACCCACTGTTGCATCTTGCCTTTTAGATTGCAAGTTGTTTGGGGCAGGTACGTTGTTTACTCTGTATGTGTTGTACAATGTTTAAGTATGACCCAGTTTAGTCTCCCAAGTTCTCCTGTAATAAAATATAAAAGTAATGAACAGCAGAGATAGAGTCAATAGTTAGGTACTGATTAGTTTTAGGATAGGAATATTTAAAGTGTATTTTAGTTTTTAATAATGATGTAATTAATGTGTGATAACGATCTAAGTTTAAAATCTGATTGGAAAGTAGACGTGCTATTTTTTTTTCTGCAAAGTAGTTAAATGAGGTCAGCACTTTAAGCTTTCTCTCCACCCTTCCCTACAATTGAGGGTTTACCTCACCTCGGTTAACATGAGATAAAATTACATCTGGTCCCTCCAGTGTCTTGTAGTGGAAACATTAACATGGGTGAAAATGCCTGAATGTTTCATGGAGAGAAAGCTCATGTGTGAGAGGCCATCAATTGTTTCCTTGATCTGACATTCCTTGGTCTTCACCACACAAGTTGACTTTCAAAATGAACTCTTCTGTGGTTGCCTTTCCTGCTTATTATCAGGCATTTGTGGCCCATTCGAAGGGTGCCATCAGAAACACATCTGTTGAGATGTAAAGCAGTATGAGCTGCATTCAAGTACTTACCCAAGAAGAGATGGACTCATCTGCTGTTCTGGCTTCATCTAGCATGTATTTGTTTGAACAAGTGCTGCTCCCTGTTTGGCAATAGGGTATTTAGCAGGCACCAGTCATCAATCAAAGCATTATCATTAATAATCAAAGTGAGACATTGGAAGAATGGGAAATTAATCACTAGTGGCAGATGAAGCATCTCAGCACATGATGAGCTTTTCTGCATCCTGAAAAAGATTTTTTTTTCTATTAGCCTTCACAAAGGAAAGAATGGTTGCATCATATTCCTCTTGCCTGTAAAGTCAACAGTCTATTGCTAAAGGGTATAAACTTCAGAATGGTATAAATGTCTTCATCCAGTGAAACAGGGCCACTATTTCTTCAAGTATTAGGAATTCTGGTTTCCACTGCTTGACAACATGATTTAGACCATTTCAAGGAAAACTGTGACTGAAAAACCTTACTGTAATTATTATCTTTCTCCTCCCTGCATGGACCCCTCAACAGGTAAGAAAAGAACAACAGTGATTATAAAAACAGTGTAATAACTTGGATTGAAGCTGATTAATAAGGTAATAAAGATGAATGAAATATAAACAATTCAAATGGAAGTCTTTCTAGTGTACCAAAAAGTTGAACTTGCAGCACTGACTATAGCCACAGTTTGTTACCCTCTATCCTGAAATGGAAAACAATTCATTATTTCATTATGACAGGTATGACCCAAGTATCATACTGAATTAATTGAAGCTTGTTTTTCTATTAGAAAAATCTAAAAGAGAGTGTGTATGCCTTTGTTTTGTTGTCTCAATACCTTTTTTTTTTTAACCAAGGCCTATTTTAATCCTGTAATTGAGGAACATAAATTCATTCAGAATGAATCTAAATCAAAGTAAAGCCACATTAAATCACAGAATGTACATTTAATCAAGAAATATCCAGAATAACGTTCAGGGCTTTTCAGTGCATAAACAATGACAAGTTCATTACTGGTAGAACACTGGTACATTTTTAGGAACCACTATTT
Source organism: Cyrtonyx montezumae (assembly GCF_038088225.1). Classification (NCBI taxonomy): domain Eukaryota; kingdom Metazoa; phylum Chordata; class Aves; order Galliformes; family Odontophoridae; genus Cyrtonyx; species Cyrtonyx montezumae. Next base: position 156,859,916 of record NW_027072034.1, on the reverse strand, counting down.
CTCCAGCTTTTATCCTGTGGGACATGGGGCACTGAATGGTGATGTAGAATGCTTAGGAGGGTGTCAACTGCAGTCATTAAAGCATGAAGAAATGGTAGACAGCAAAGGACTTTGATGATCTAGTAGTCTTGTCTATGGTTCATGGGCTGTTCTGTACTGGTTTTGTGATGATTGGAGTGGAGGATCCATGGACCGCTGCCATGGGGAAGGGGAAGGGGGAAAAGATAAAAAGAAAAGGGAGATGGGCCTAAAAACTAACAGCAGCAATGATCTGAGGAGGAAGGCTAATTTACTAAATACAATATTGGAATGCAAAATAACACCATATAATTGGAATTGAAGCTAATAAATCAAATAAAATGACAGAGAGAGAGTGTCCAAGAACTGAAGGCCTTATGCTAAACACTGGGTCGATCCAAAAGTGAACAGCCTGTGTCTTGTGACATACAAACAGTTTTTATCTTTACCTCTGAGTGGAAAATGTAAAAATGCAAAGCAACCGAAAGTCCTCTGGGGTATGTAGTTCTTCTCTTTCAAGGCAGATGTACACGGAGTTATCAGTGATCCATGGAGCTCTTTAACTCCCAATTCACTACATGATGTTATGATGTGGAATACCAATAACAAAAATCATAAAACCATGACATAGTCCTTTACTACATCACCAGCTGAGAAGAGTTGGACAATATGCATTTGATGCACTTGATACAGAACTCAGTTTCCACAGTAAAAGCTATTTCAGTACTCTGTGATCTTTTTTTAATTCTTTTTTCACTTTTTCACTATTTTTTTTGGTCTTTAATAAAAAACAAACGTTTTCTGGGTCTAAAATTGAATGCTTTATATTCTTTCCGATATTCACTATCCTTTTGGAGATAACCCTGATCTAGCGTATTTTCTAAGAGAAAGGATTCCTCTGTTGTTACTAATGTCACCATTTCTCAGGTGACAGTAGTGATCTGAAATGTAGGAATATGGGATCAACATAAAGGATTAGGTGAAAATGAATCTTTCCCCAAATCATGTTTTTAACAGTGTCTGACAGAATATATTGAGGAAAAAATAATAATTCTTCCTTTTATTGTGACTTACAGCGCCTTTAGCTAAAACTATCTGGACTATAACATAATAGTTTTGATGGATTATTCTACTAATTTATTCTCTAACTCATTCATTCCTCTGGATGTCACAACATTCTAGAGCAATAATTTCTACAGCAACATGAGAAAAAGTTGTGTTTTTCTCATGTCAAAGAAACGCACAATTCCTAAGTGTGTAGATCATCGTCACTCTCAGAAGACTCTTTTCCAAGGTAGAGCCCTCTTTCACATTGTATTTGTGTAGAGCTTCAACTGATCATATTATTATCTTTTTCCAACTATAGAGAAGAGAATGCTCCAACCACAGAGAGCTACCTTCTTATCACTTCTAGGCTGTAACACATCTAGAAGCAGCCAGAGAGAAGTTTAACTTGCCAGAGCAATTAACATCCAGCCTAATAAACATGGAAGCACTAGTAGCACAGATATCACATTATGCCAACCCTTCAGGCTCATTATCCTATGACAAGAGTACTGAAATGATTTTTACAGCTTCCTGGATTACAAATAACAAGATGTCTCTGAGCTACTCCTTCAAACTCCAAAGCAGAAGCTGAAGGAATCTTCAGGAGGATTCTTCGGGATTGCATTTTGCAAGATATGGAGTAAAACTTTAGAGATGACAGTTAAAAACTGACTTTCCAGCAGAAATTCAACTAAGTCTGATCAGGTACAAATACCTTTCAATAGCTATCTCTTTAGTGTAAAGTACAGACAACTTCTTCAGGAGCTTAACTGTCAACAGGTTACGGGCAGGTTTGGCCCAGATCCGTGACAAGTGGTGCGGGGGCCCACGGACCCACGCCCCAGGAAAGGGGAAGGGGGAAAGGGAAAAGGGAAAAGGGAGATGAGCCTAGAAACAAAACAGTGGCAACGATCTGAGGAGGAAAACAAATTTACTAAATAAGATATCAGAAAGCAAAATAACACAATATAATACAATATAATTGGAATTGAGGCTAATAAATCAAATAAAATGAGCAAAAGAGAGAGTGTCTGATAAACCGAAGGCCTTACGCTAACGCTGAAGGCGGACGGCAGCGAGCACCCACTGCTGAGTCGATCCCAAAGGAAAGAGAATGTCCCGTGACCGCAGACAGTTTTTATCTTTTCCCTCTGAGTAGAAATACGTAAAAATGCAAAGCATCGCACAGTCCTCTGGGGAATGTAGTTCTTCTTCTCTTCTGAGACAGGTATACCTGGAACTATCGATGATCCACGGAGCTGGAGCATTAACTCTATAACTTTAAATGCGCTACATGATGTTATGATGTGGAATACCAGTACCAAAAATCATAAAACCATGACAGTAACTCTCCTTATAATTGTCCTCTATTAATAAATAATCACCAGAAGTTAGAGAAGACCTTGGTTTCAATTAGAAATCAGGATTTGCATTACAGACAGCTAAATGGTGGCAGATCTTAAGCATATGAGTACTTTTGAAACATGTGCAGTAATGGTGACATTCAGTAAAGACAGTAACTAGTAACTGACCCTGGAAGATCTTGTTTTGCACTGCAGCGATGTTCAGTTGTTTTAAAGCACTAAGTTATGTTTCAGAGATGCAGAATTTGGGGTTTATGGAGACACTAAAAAGTGATGCATGTTGTTTGACAGGGGTAAGATTACCTTTGAGGTTGCTGAGACTGGGAAAACTGCTTATTGAAATACAGAATGACTTTAAGATGATAGGGAATATCCTGCTGAAAAAGAAAACCAAAGACTAGGGGTAAGAGAAATGTAATGTAATTTTCTGTTAAGAAGCTCATTTTTTGCCTCCTTTTAGAACCACTAGAAAGTACTTCAGGCACAGTTTTATTATCTACATCAGTATCCCAGGAGTTAAGATTGCAAATGATACTATGGCAAAAATGTCTTAAAATAAACCTCAGTAAATCTAGAAATGTTGCTTTTCCATCAGATTCCTGAATAATTCAAGAGCTGTAAGATCCATTTTTAAATTTTATTTAAATGGGGATATTCTTCCTCTTAAATGACAAGTGTAATTTAGCATTAGGCATACACAGTGAAGCAGAATTGGGTTAAGATTAGGTGTTACATAAGAGATTGTGCAATATATCTCTTTCACATGTGACTGCAATTGTCATTATTAATTGTGAACAATTAACTATGTTCTTTGGATAGTGTTGTTCTCATCCTACCTCCCCAGTTCTGTGAGCCACATTCCAAGATCTCTGTATGGGAGAGAGAGAGTTAGGGCACACAAAATGGCAGTGGTAGAGTGAAATGTCATTTTTTTGCAGCCAAGGGAACCACAGTCCCCCCCCCCATGCCCACGCATGCTGTTACCCAATGGATGCGAGCTGAGTGATCCTGCCTTACCATCTCTCCATGACTTCCATATCCAACCTACTTGGAAATTGCTGTCCTACATGCAGACTCTCTCAACAACAGTATTATTCTGGCACAAGGGTTCTCACACATGAGCCATGTCTGACTCAAGACACTGCTTGAAAATTCTTGCCCACCATCTCATGAATACCACGACCAGGGGAGAGCGAGGAGTGACTTCATGCAGCCCCATTTGCTAAATGTATGTCAGTGACAGGATGATTCCAAAAGAGTTGTAACACACTTAGATGATCTGAAACCCTCACACTCTTTTTGCCTTCAACTTTTATCACAATTACTCTAGAAATGATCTTTGAAACATTAAACTAAGTGGTACAACACCCTTACTGGTTAGGTATTAAATGAAGAAAATTTGCAGGTCAGCACACATCCAGTTTTTAGCACCCCTGCTGAAGGTCATAAGTGAGATACCTGAAGATAAAAGGTAGAAAGTGTGGAAGGAGATTTACACTGGAATTACAATTGACAAAACTTCATTTTCAGGTCTTTTAAAGTTGGTCAGGATAAGGACATGGGGGAAACTGTTCCATTGTGATTTTCCTAATTTGTTGCTCAAATGGGATTCACCTGATCAAGTATATATGCTGACAGTGAATGTCTGTGTCTGTGCAAGTCATTCCAATTTTTTCTTTACAGTCAGGGAAAATCTAGCTGACATATGCTGTGAAACCCAGAACATTTTTCACAACATTCTCAAATATTCTTATCAATTAGATTAAATGAATCACATCTAGAAGTGTCTAATGTTTGTCCTTAAATATTTGGGGAGCTGAAAAAGAAGAAAAGTTTATTTGCAGTTGTAAAAAAAATGCGCATGCATGCCTGAAATTTGCTGAAGTTAATCATATTCTAGTTTTTTATTCCTTAGTGTCTAATAAGAAAAAGGAGATATCTGTACAGACTTATACCACTGAAAGGTTCAACATTTGCAAAGTACTAGGGTTTTTTGTTTTTTTTTTAAATTGTAAAAAAATTCAGTTTATAACATGGTCTATATACTTTACAAATCAAATACCAAGAAAAATCATGTGCTACTAGGCAAACAAAACACCTTTCTAAGCTTATTGACACAAACTTTCCTCCCAGTTGATGCTATCTCTTTCAAATTATATCAGATCATATCTTACCAGGAGAGCAGGCTGGTTAGGTGTAGAACTGAATCTGATGACACAACAGTTTTACTGCACTCAGCTCAAAAAATTTTAATAGAGATTCTGCTGTTATGACATCACCATGTAGTTACAGCTAGATGCACATTCATGTCTTAGTTCTTTCTCTAGAGAAATAATTACCCTCATTGTTATGTTTGCTTAGTAGAAAAATAATTCCAATTTAGAAGGACATTAGATAAGAAAGAAAAAAAAGAGGAGAAAATCATTAACTTTAAATCTGTGAGTACAAAATTGCTGTTATAGAGACAAGAAATGTCAAAAATGTATTGAAACCTATCATTCTGTCCTATGTTACACCTCAGAACAAGTCCTACAAATCTTGCCTCCACAAATATGTTCATATGCTCTTATAGTGCCCTCCACAGTATTCAAAACATGCCGTTAGCATCATGATGACCAACAACAACAACAAAAAAGATATCGCAGTGTTCCTCTGATTTATGTGTCACTTTGAGAACATCAATAAGAACACATTCTCGGGAGATCAGTGCACTGAAGTTTGTGCAAAATTCAAGTAGATTCAGGTTTTATAGATGCAATGACACTCAGGTTATCAATGCAGTGAGATACTGATGTGCACTGCAGCTTCAAGAACATAAAGCATGTCAAAGAAATATTACACATGGAACATAAATCTATCGTATATCTTTTTGCATCAAGAACATTAATTAATGGTGTGATGACATTTTCATCTTACAGTGCAAGCTGGGGGAAACTGTTAGCTATCCTTCTGGCTTTACTAATCACATTTATTTCAAGGAAGGAAAATGCATTTAGTTATTAAATTGAGAAATTTTCTTGATTTTATGAGACTGAGCTGTAGGTAGAACTTAATATATTAATCTTTCAACAATTATAGTCTGTATTTCAGTAGTAGAATTTTGTTTTATTGTATTTTAGAATATTATGCAAATTCAAATTCAGGTTGCTGCAGAGAGACTCTGCAGGTTTTCTGAGAAACACAGTAGAGAAATAATAATACAGTTGTCCCCATATCTAGTAATATTTGACTCATAAATTGAAATTTACAGGCATATGAAACATGATGGACGTGATTCTGTTGTTTTACTTAAAATTCTTCTTCCATAATGCTATTTCCTTTGTCTTGTAAAAAACTCAGTGTCAGTAAGTCCTGTGTTTGCTACTGCAGATCATAATGATTAGAATGGTAGAGATTTTATTGATCTTGAAGTGTATGGAGACAGTGGGACCCTCTAATACAATGTGACCAGGAAATATT